>NW_015386352.1:676934-710091 GCF_001527695.2 Protobothrops mucrosquamatus
CAGATCTTGCCTATGAAGACTCTCTTTTCTCATGAGTCCTAGAAAACTGCATGGGATTTGGAGGTACATCTAATGGTTCTGAACAATTTTTGTTCTGTCTTCAACCTACCCTTTTTAGTCCTTTGAAGAAATGAATTATCTGGACCCTTTTCAATTGGGATATAGCATTGAAATGCCATTGATCACACTTGTAGATGAAGTCTGGGATGAAGTGATCCATCCATCCTAGCCCTCTTTGATCTTTCAGCAGTTTTTGATACCATCATTTAAAGTATTGGCTTTGGGAATTGGGAGAAGAGGATATGGTATGGCATGGAAAAGGTAAAAGTGGTTGCTATTTTTTCATCGGAGACTGGTTCCAAATAGTGTTGGTGCTGAGTTTTAGACCTAGATCTCTGCTTTACTGGGATCCTCAGGGCTCTACTATCTCTCTGTTCTTACTTAACATCTATGTGAGACCACTTTGTGAGGTCATCCAATGCCACTGAGTTAGTTATCTTTAGAAACCTGATATTATGCAGATGTATATCTCAACCTCAGACCAATCAAGCAATGCCATTAAGAGTTTACTCAATGGCTGTGGTGTCTGAATGGGAAAGAAGATTCAAGTTCAATTTAAGCCTGACCAAATGGCTTCAATTTTAGCCCCAAACCCTTCAGGAAACTTCCCATTTTTAATTCTAAATAAAAGTAAACACACTCGTGGGTAGGAATGATATGCAAATTAAGATTTCTCTTGGACTTGCTGCTCCTGTTTAAAGAACAAGTAGTGGCCATGGCCAAAGGACTCTTTGTACAACTTAATTTTGTGTCTCATTTATGCCCATTCCAAATTTGATACCCTTGCTCAAGTCATGCCTTAATCACCTCCCAGTTGGACTACTAAAATATACTGTACAGGGAGACTGTCAGCTCTCCCAGGTGAACCAGACAGGAAACAGGGCCAAATGAGCCAATTCTGCTTTATTTTGTAAGGCTACATTAACAGAATGTTGCAAGTCTGAAAGTACAAAACTTCCACAAGTAAATTGGGCAGGTCCTTCCTACGTTTATCTTTCTGACCCTTAAGGCACTGTGGGGGTGGGAGTCTTCTCTCTCATATGACTTTTCAATAGGCAGCATTTCTTCACCTTGTCCCTCAAGGTCATTCCCACAAACAATTTCAGAAGTATCCTTGAAAAGCATCCAGAATCTCTAATTGTCAAGAATGCAGGATCTTGGGTAGTTATGGACATATGCCATTATTCATGAGCTGCCTTGGCTTTCTATAGGCTTCTTAATATAATTCATGGTACTAGGGTACTACCAGTACCACGAATTATTTGCAGGACAGCTTCTGAAAGGCTTTAAAATTCCCCCCTGCAAGCATTGGGCTAGAATATTAGATAAGCTTGTCTAATTTTTACTTTAGGATTTTTTAAATGTTGGGCTTTGAGTCTCTATTTTTTGCTGTTTTATACCGCACTTTGTGCTTCTTTATGCTTATTGTTTATCTTGTTTTGTTTTTAAGCCTATGTTAGCCACCCAAAGACACAATTGAGACTATGTACATACAAATAAATAAATATTGTCAGGATCTCAGAAGCAGCACAAAGCTTTGAAGTGCTGTGGAGTCACCCTGTTTGATTTATTGCTTCAGTGCAGATCCTTGCTTTGATTCATAATTTGCTTCCACTGAATCACCCTTCTCATAGCCCTAATACACATAATGAGAACAAACATTGTACATTCAATTGACTAATTGAGCCAGTGACTAACAGCAACTCATTTATCACAATTTTTCAAGCCCCAATCATTTGCTCACTTAACTAGTCTTTTACGTTAAGCCAAAGCATGTCAAACAGCCCAGAATTTTTGCTCAGGATGTCACAGGTTAAATCTGGATATTATGTTCCATAGAGAATGCTGTCATGAGTTGATATGGAACCACTTGAACTAATGTGGGGTGTAAGCTAGTCATGATGAGTCAGTCCTTCTGACAATCACTTCACTGACAAGACATCAGATGATATTCTCTATCGTAGGGTAGATTACTTGTGGCTCTACAGATGAGTTGAACTCTAAGTGCTTCTGCCCTAGCCAAATTAGTCAATGGTGAAGGTTTAGAGACATTTCAAATGTACATATCCTGCATTATGCTTAAATCAGTCTAAGAGACGATAGTTCTTCTCTCTTACTGATCATCTTATTACCATATCTATAAAGGCTAATTAAGCAGTAAGCGATACTCAGACTTTAGAGTTACAATTCACTCATTTTTAAAAAAAACTTCCCTTTCATTATATAATTCAGTCTTGATCTGGCAACTCAATTGCCAAACATTACAAATTTATAGTAAAATCTGAAAAATCTTACAATTGTTAGAGTATTGGAATGGGTTATATTTTTAAAATTCATTTATGCCATCTGTATAAAAATCTGAGCAGTTTGATAGGCAACAAAATGTATATTTTTAAAATTTTGGAAGCTGTTTGCCTCAGTTATTTTGTCTCTGTTAAAAACGAAGAAGTTTTACTCCCAATTCACCTTACAACTGAGCAACAAATGGGAAACATAATTACGCTACCAAGTACTTTGGCACTCTTCTGCCATACAAATGGTACACTATTGACTGGCATTTCCAGTACTGTGTGGTGTTTTCTTACTAGTTTGCCAGCTGGCTTACAGTAGCCAAATGTTTGTACTGAGAGAGAAAGAAATGGCCAAATCCTTTGGCAATAATAATACTACTATTAATACTAATACTAATAATATTGATAGCAACAACAATGATATCCCTTTCCATAAAAATGTGGCATATCTTGAGCCAGACCCTCTGTTCTTTCTCTTCAGCTCTGAGGCTTTCTGCAATTCCACATTCTACTTCTGAGAACAGAGTGGCAGATTGTTTGGGCTAGAAGAAGATGGATACAGGAAGCCCCATCTGGTATGCTTTCTTTGTTTCTCTATTTGCTTTCCATTGGCTTTATGGCGTTCCACAGCTTGTGCAGTTTTGAAGCTAAAACACAGGAGCTTAACTGGGCAAGGTACCTAGAAGCCAATGTTCCTCTGCAGCCTCCACTATTGTTTCTAAACAGGATTGAGTCATACAATATTGTATTTTAAACAGTTTACAGCTTTGGAAATGATAAGAAAATGCCTTCCGTTGGAACGAATAGTGCTTTTCAAATAGTACAGAAGAGCTTTTGTTTCTACATCTACTGTTCAATAGCATGAAAAGGCTTAGTTTGTATTAAGAACACCAAGATGATCACAAATATCCTGTGTTTTACTAGGTACTTCTTAAAAGACATGTATCACCTAATACCTTTAATACTGAAACTCTCCCAACAGTTTCACAAGCACTATGCTTAAGGAGATGTGCAAAGTAAGAGAGTTTTAACTTTTACCCCACTAGGGATGGCCAGGATTTCAATTTGCTCAGAATTTTACTATATTAAGGGTGGAAAAAAAGTCTTGCACACTGGAAGATAGAGCTGGTATTAAATACAAACCAATTGTTTGTAAAAATCATTATGTATTAATGATCCAGCACCAGTATGGCTTTAAACTTTTTGTTTTTGTTTGTTTTTCTTCCTTTGAATGATTCTCAGAGACTGCCTGAACAAGTCCCTGCAATTTTCTCGGTAAGGTTTTTCAGAAGTGGATTGCCTTCCCAGGGCTGAAATAAAGGGATTGGCCTAAGGTCACTGAGCTGGCTTCATACCCAAGGCAGGAGTAGAACTTACGGTCTCCCTGTTTCTAGCCTTACGTCTCAACCATTACACCAAACTGGTTCTCTACTTTGTAGTCATAGTTTAAATAGCAGTAGCATTTCACTTATATACCTCTCCGTAGTGCTTTATGGCACTTTCTGAGTGGTTTACAGTGTCAGCATATTGCCCCTAACAATCTGAGTCCTCATTTTACCAAGCTCAGAAGGATAGATGGCTGAGTCAACCTTAAACCAGTCAGGATCAAGCTCCTGGCTGTGGACAGAGTTTTACTGCATTTTAACCACTGTGCCACCACAAGTGTTAGTATAAATGTAAAAAATGAAGTCCACATTATTAAACTGAAATGCCTTCACTGGGTATTCATGAGAAAGTCATGAATCACAACTACATAAACTAAGAGATTTACCTTTTTATCTGGACTAAATGTGTAAAAACATCTTTAAAATATTTATTATGTTGAATGTTGAAAATGTGTATTATTCTTCATATCCATAAAAAAAGCCATGCAAGTACAGTATAAAATACTTTTAAATTTGAATTCAGGATGATGGTCTCTTCCTGTGTCCTGCCATCTTACTCTTCTTTTTCTGAATAACCATCTTCCCATTCTTTGGCTTCCTTTTTTCATTTCCTTTTTATCCCTTTGGATAGTTGCAGTGTTTTACAACTTAACAATGAGCAGCAACTACAAAAGGATAAGGAAACTTAATAGGAAAAACAGGTTTTCTAAACCCTTACAGTAGTTGCTTAAACCAGAATGTCAAGGTACCTCAGTTCTTTGTGGATTGTGCAGGATTGTAACGTGCATAGTTATAGAGGCCAAAATCAGGATCCTACAGTGCTGCACATAGATACTGCCTTGTAATATGACAATGGGTTGCAATTTGAGCAGTGAAAGCATTACACTATTTCTGGCTTAACAGGTACAGTCCTCAGTAAAGAGGAGGAGGAGGAGGAGTTTTCACAATATGATACTGATCATTTATCCACTAGTCTGACCAGCAAAAACTACAGGTGGCACAGGCCTTTGGGCCAATGGCCACATTTGATCTTTGAACTGTATTTTGGGACTCATGTTCTGAAAAATAAGGAAAAATAAAAATAAATAAATAGGTAAAGCCAGGAAAAAACTCTTAATTTAATTTAATTTAATTTAAATAATTTATATTTATGAAGACTAATAACTAAAGTAAGTTCTCATGCATTTAACAATGTCCTTTCTGTGACAGTAAAAATTACAATTGGTGGCAACTTTTAGAAAAGTCTTACTTAAGGTTTTATGGAAGGCATATGTGATCCAGAGACTGGATGGCAGATGCCTGAAATTCAGAAATCTCCTTAGAGATTAATCCTCATCTCTAAATAAATAATGTCCCTTCTCTGAAATTTTACCAATGTCCAATTGTGAACAAATTCCATAAAATTGTGATCATCTGGCCAAACACATGAGGAAATGGGTGCTGTGTCCTTGCTCCTTTTGAGGGTGGGAAAAAAAGAGGAACAGCAATATCTATGAAGAGTCAGACCAACATTACATGGATTTTAAGACTTTGTTGTTGTTGTTAGTTGCGAAGTCATGTCCGACCCATCGCGACCCCATGGACAACGTTCCTCCAGGTCTTCCTGTCCTCTACCATCTTCTGGAGTCCATTTAAGCTCACGCCTACTGCTTCAGTGACTCCATCCAGCCACCTCATTCTCTGTCGTCCCCTTCTTCTATTGCCCTCAATCTTTCCCAGCATCAGGCTCTTCTCCAGTGAGTCCTTCCTTCTCATTAGGTGGCCAAAGTATTTGAGTTTCAACTTCAGGATCTGGCCTTCTAAAGAGCAGTCGAGGTTGATCTCTTCTAGGACTGACCGGTTTGAACACCTTGCAGTCCAGGGGACTTGCAGGAGTCTTCTCCAGCACCATAGTTCAAATGCCTCAATTCTTTGGTGCTCAGCCTTTCTTATGGTCCAACTTTCACAACCATACATTGCAACTGGGAAAACCATGACCTTGACTATACGCATTTTTGTTGGCAGGATGATGTCTCTGCTTTTTAGTATGCTGTCTAGATTTGCCATAGCTTTCCTCCCCAGGAGCAAGTGTCTTTTAATTTCTTGGCTGCAGTCCCCATCTGCAGAGATCTTGGAGCCCAGGAAAATAAAATCTGTCACTACCTCCATTTTAAGACTACATTTCTCTAATTCTAACACCTAGTTTGGGTACCAAAAAAACCCTGTACCATTGTCTATCTTTGTCCTTCTTCCTTTCCCTTTAAAGAAGCCCTTTAGCAGGAAATGTCCATTGTAAGTTACTGTCCTGGAATCTTCTACTTGAATTCAATCAATATTTCCCCTTACATCAAAATAACCACCTCCGTGTGTTCAAACAATTACATTTTTGATTTTCATTGGAGAGTGATGGCAGCATTAACCATATTCTCTTTCTGTTTTCACAATTGAATCTCCTCAACCTGCCCACCAGGATGGCCAAGTGATTCTCACCACTCCTGGGTAATCTGAGAAGTAGATAATCCCATGGTAAATTACCAGAAATCCAAACTGTTATCAGTCATTTACTTGTAGGAAGTAGATTTTACAAAAGAGCCAGGCATCTATTTCCATGTGTATTTCCATTAGCTAACTCTACTATTTTTAAAATGCATACACATCTTTAGGTATCAATTGTTCTGCATTCAGAAAAGTGACAACATTTGGAGTTGACATATTAAACACTGAAGATTGCAATGCTTCCATATGAGGAATTTACCATTCAATCATCCTGTCTCTTTCCTGGAGCTGGATTGGAGGGACAATGTCATTTGTATGGTCCCATACATGAGAGAGAGAGAGGGAGGGAGGGAGAGAGAGAGAGAGAGAGAGAGAGAAGCTGAACAGCATCTTTTGATTGGAAATATCCTCATTAAAACATTTAACTAGAGAAAGAAGGTTCAAATCTTCAGTCAACCATGAAGCAAATGGGGCAACTTTAAACTCTCTCAGTCAAACCAACAATTGTTGCTATGGGGACAACATAAGGGAAGACCTCCATTTATGCTGTTGTGAGTTCTGAAAAGAAAGGTAGAATATAAATGCAATAAATAAATAAATCTTTCTGCATTCTTTAACTGAATGTGATTTGCAAAATGTTAATGTCATCCTACAAAATATCAAGAGGTTTCCTGATCATCTGAAAGGCAGTTGCTTAGTAGTATTCTGACCAGAGCTTTTTTTGTCATAGAACGCCCAGAACGGAGTTCCGGCACCTTTTTTGGATGGAACCTTGTAGGGTAGGCAAGGCAGGTTGTATGACGTGTGTGAGTTCCGGCACCTTTTTTTTTTTTTTTTTTTTTAGAAAAAAAGCACTGATCCTGACACAGAATCCCCTTCTTTGATTTGGCAAAAATTATGCAGCAAACCATAATTATTTTCACATATTAATCATGTATATGATTTATATGAAATATTGGATATATATATAGAAGAGAAATAGGTGACCTCAGTACTATTTCATTTCCATCTCCAAATGTGTAGATTATATGATCAGTTTCCCCAAACATCTAGATTATTCTCAATCAAAACACAAATTACTGTTTTATAATCTGCCCCAATTTGTAAAAATGAAATGTTTTATGCAATACAAACAACATTGCTATACCTAGTTTTAATAATAAAATATTAAAATTATGATTATAAATTTGAAATTAAAAATCAGACTTATTGTTGATGTCAGTTGAAATCACCAGCTGTCCTTTTTCTAGCTACATTAAATAAAGCAAAACATGCTGAGATTTTCAAAGGTACCTTTGCTATTCTCCTGCTGAAATACAGAAAAGACTGCTAATGCCTTCCCCAGTTTGGGATACTTTCCGGATTAACGGCTTTAGACCCCAGAATTCCCAGCAGTGGCCTGGGGAATTATGGCCTATGTTAGGGAAATCTGTTTTAAAGAAAAACATATTTACCACAGTGTACACTTTCATAAACTAACACCAATGTCATCAGATGCCCATGAAAAAGTATTAAATAAATAAATATGCTGTCTTCCTAACTCAGTTTTGCATTATTTCAAGCAACAGTTAGTATAAATTTGGGCAGAGGGACAGTTCACACTGTAAGTAGCATTCTGGAAGGAGAGAAAACACCAAATTTTGGAAGTAATGCGATAGCCATGGCATACAGTTTCCATATCATCCTGAACATTATTATCAATTTATTCGTAACCAGCCAAATGGGGTTTGGTTCATTAAACTGAAGCCCAGGATAAACACTAGAATCCCTGACTGGGAATGAATCTGGAAAATGAGAAGAGGATTTGTCCTTCATAGGCAGTATAAAAATAAAAGCCTTAACTGTATTTTAATGATGTTTTTCAATGTGAATATTCCGTCAAGCAGGCCAAGCTATCATAAGAAATATCTGTAGTGTGAAAGTGAGCTATTGATTGCTATGCCTGTTAGTGTAACCTATAGAGACAAAACACTGGCAGGAAGAAATAACACCTGGAGGGCATCTGATTTTTAAAAAGGAGCAGGGTGGGGTAATGCATGTCTGTTTAAATTAAATTTAAAGACCACATTTTCAAATCATATAAAAACAATGGACCTGCCATAGCTTACTTCATTTATGTGATTGCAGTGCAAACACAAAAAGCAGGTTCCTTTGCAAGTCCTTCAGCTCACACTATACTCATTCCAAACAGCAGGCTCTCCTATCCTCCCACTGAAAAGTTTCCTGGCTGCTATAACCTTTTCCTTCCAGGTACCACACAAGCTTTTGTGATTTCTGTATATATAGATATATAGATATATAGATCTAGCACCACTATCCCCATACACTTTTCAATTAAGAGAAACCCAAACTTTGTTATAGCAGTTGCACTGTTGCAGCCACCATCTTGACCTTTGGATACTCCTCCTCAGCTTTTAAATACATAAAATACGACAGTGATGAAAAAGTAACTTTGGAATCAATGCATGCATTTATGGCCTTTGTAAGTCTCTAAAGCAAAGGAAGACTGAAGATCATAAGCACAGTTTCATTTAGTGACTATTTCACCTAACAACTGAATTACTGGTCCCAATTGTGGTCGCTAAACAAGGATGTGTAAGAAATGTCAGAGGTATTTTGCAGAAGAATCAAATGATGCGTATAGGACACTTTAGCATAATAGTAAGTGTAGGTAGAAAAGAGATTTTCCCCATTTAGTCTCAGCTCAATGAGTTAATTTTCTTAAGTAGTACCATACAATAAAAATAAAGTACAATTATTTTTTAAAAATAATTGGAATAAAATGTTCTAAAAGTTTTAGATCTCCTAAATAATGGGCCATAGAATGAAAGATAATCCATTTCAATTCATTCATCAAAGATAATTTGACCTCAATCTGGAAAAAATTTTCAAAGAGATATAATGACTATACCCTAGTCTAATTTCAAATCCCCCCTCCAAGCTATTATTTTCTAGCTGGACAATTTGTTTATCTTCTGACAGTCTGTTAAGAGGATAAAAATGTTAAAGGAAGACCAGAATGAGGGCTAGGGAAAAGGCATGTCTCCATTAACTTTTGATTCTGTTATCCCATGAAACTGTTACACCCGCACTCAGTAGCAAAAAAAAGTGTCCTCCATTGTTATTATAGGCTATAAGCAACTATTAATAAAGAATTCTACCTAATTCTGGACTTTATGCCATTGCCCAGTTAATTACGTTTTAGATTCCGCAAAAAGTTTGAAAACCTGCCTTAACTTTGATTTGATAAAGTAGACCATAGCCTACTTCTTGGTAAAATAGAACAATATGGGATAGGCAATATCACCACCAGATGGATTTGCAATTGGCTGAATAACCACACTCAACATGAGGTCCTGTATGTCCTTCCCTCTATGTGGAGGGAAGCATGCAATGGGATGCAGTGGGCCCAGTGCTCTTCAAAATCTTCATCAATGACCAGTATGAGGGAATTGAAGAGGACTCATCAAATTTGCAGATGACACCAAGCTGGGGGAACTGCTAATACTTTGGAAGATAGACTCAAGATTTAGGAGGATCTTGACAGACTTGAGCATGGCCCTATCCAACAAGATGAAGTTAAGCGATGATAAAAAAAATAAGGTTCTGCACTTCGGCAGGAAAAAACAAATGCATAGATACAGAGTAGGCAGCACCTGAATCAACAGTAGTGCCTGTGAGAGAGATCTAGGAGTCCTACTGGATCGCCGCTTACATATGAGTCAGCAGTGTGCTGCAGTCACCAAAAAAGCCAAAGTACTCCTAGGTTGTTTCAACAGAGGGATAGTATCAAGATCACAGGAAGTAATAGCACCACTCTATACTTCACTAGCAAGGCCACTTTTGGAATATTGCACCCATGTCTGGTCACCAGGATACTAGAAAGAGTGCAGAGAAGGGCAATAAAGATGATAAGGGGTCTGGAGTTAGCCCATGATACAATGAACAGCTAAGGGAACTACGTATGTTTAGCCTAGTAAAGAGAAGGCTTAGGGTAACATGATAGCCATATTCCAGTACTTGAAGGACTATCACAGGGAAGAGAGGGTCAATTTATTCCTGTATAGTACCTGAGGGCAGGACATGAAACAAGGGTGATCCAACCTGGAACAAAAGAGGAATTTTCTGACTATGGAATAGCTTGCCTCTTGAAGTGGTAGGTGTTGCATTGCTGGAGGTTTTCAAGAAAAGATTGGATAGCCATTTGCCCAGGATGGTATAAGGACTCCTGCTTTGGGGAGGGGGTTGGAAGATCTCCAAATACCCCTCCAAACTTGTGATTATATGTTTATTTTGTAGTGGGAAAAATATGTCTGTCTTGAATCCTAGTATGTTATCGGTCTAGACCAGTCTTCTTCAGCCTTGTGCCCTCTAGATGTACTGAGAATATAACTCCAGAATTCTTGGTCTGCATGACTAGTGACCCATAAAGACACTCATATTTTCCAAAATACCACTTGTGTCTCTATGCAAAGGACTACTGTATGCTCTGACATTCTGATTTATGGCAAAGAAACAAGCAGTACAGATTCAAGACCCATGGTGAGTGAATAACATTCACCACCAGCACATAACATAAAAATATAATAAAATTTTAAAACTCTTTGTAATTGCTCAATTTTATAGATTGGTTTTTTCCATATATGCAAATCCTCAATTACACATCTGATTTCTTCTTGCCTCTAGCCTCTGTCAGAGAGGCTTCTTAACTACATCCCTTGGGAAAATGCACAGAGCCCAACTCATTTTCAATCCCTGACAATTGGGATCCCCTGCAGTCACAATTTCTGAAGAGCTCTACAATTCTATTTTTTTAATAAAAAAAAAACATCCTACTATACATTTCTTAAAAGTGCTGACTGATTAAATTTAAACCTTCAAATGGTATCTTGGGAATTTCTTAACAATGAAAAGTCAATGCAAACATCAGGTGCACCTGAGATCCTTCTATAGGATGAGACCTACATCTTGCAAGTGAGCAAATTCAAATGTTAGCATTTCTATAGGGAATGTGAATGCTATGGTGAGAGGCTTGCAAAGCCTGATAGAAAAAGTGGATAGGAAAGTTTGGAAGTAAGAGATAGGAAGGAAATTAAAGCAAAGCAGTGGTAGGATTTAACTCAGTGGCATTAAGCAGATCTTTAGTTAAATACGCTGTGACTACATTAAACTCTTACAATCACTGAGGTGATGCAAAACATTCCACCTACAGAATCAATACAACAAACAAATGAATCCATGACATCAAACCATACATAACTTCAGGAAAAGAACAGCTTGACTGCAGCAAGTAGAAATGCTAGCTGATCTGGAGATGGTTCATAAATAACTAAGTGTTATAGGGAAAGTAGTGGAGGATACTAGTAAATATCGGTGACATGACCTTGCAAAGTTTTTTCCCCCATAGTCCTGGATATGCATAGATGCAAAACCTATTCACTGATTCAAACCTCAGCTTTCAACTACTTTGCAAAAGTGAATTCTAATGGGAAAATAAAAAGGGGAGTCAAGAAAGCCTGGTGATTTTATTGAGCAACTGAAGGGTGGGGATGACCACAGAAAGCTTGAGAACGGTTAACAGTATTGGGTTTATTCCAAGATGGTTAACCCATTGCTGAAAACTGAAAGTCAGCTAGTACCCCTATTCATTTTATTTCCTCTAAAGCAACTGTCATGGCTCCGATAAATGAAACCCATTAAAGAACTTCAAGGCAAGAATTCTTCCTTAAAGAACATTTTATTCAGGAAACAAAGTATCGGCACTACATAGTTGAACCCAAAACTAGATTCCCTTCCCCCAGATACAAAGTAACAAATTGCAAGTCCCACCCCCACAAAGCAGTCATAAATCACATTCTCCAATTAGCCAGGAGCCTGAGCTCTCACCCTAGCTCCTCAGCCCACCAAAAGGTTATTGGTTTGTGTCCTTGAGTTCCCATGGAGCTGCATTGTTATTATGGCTAGCTGAGCTCAAGCATTCACCCCACTTAATTTCTAAACAGAAGAAAAAACATGTTAAAAGCAAAGTAAAAATGGCTGCAATTTCCATCAACTGTCAGAGCAGGAACATCCAATGTTACAGCATTGACAGCAACATCACCAATGTTTAACAGTAAAATTCAATATATATATATTTCACCATTAAAATTCTCTGACAATAAAAAAATATTCTTCAAAATCCTAGACTGAAATCACTATTAGATGTATGTATGTATGTATGTATGTATGTATGTATGTATGTATGTACAGTATGTATGTACGTATTCCATTTGTATGAGGGACCAGTGGCTAGTTTAAGATATATATATATTAGGTTTAATGATTTACTAATATTAATTAGATCAAAATTCAAAGAGAAGATACCTCTTTGAGATATGTTCAAAATACCTTTTCTTTAATACTGGTCTAAAATTATTTTTTTTCAGTCACCATTTGTAGAAACACAATGCATTACAAACACCACCATTTTTAATTGAATCCTGATGAAATTTGTAATCACATAAACTATTTAATAGGTACCATTTAAATAATTCTGTGAAATGCCCTACATTATTCTTACTTTATTATTGGAGCAAGTGATTCACACCAATTCATAAAATTGGTCTTACAACAAGTTTAGCTACTGTTACCTTTCTCCAATACCATGATAAAGTGAAGATAGTAGTGACTTCAATGGGGTTTCAGTGATATCAGTTGTGAATGGTAAATTATATGATTGGTAATATGACACATTTCTATTTCCATTCTACAATGACATTAGGTAGGATGCTAGTAGCTGCAGCAAGCCTTTCCCATTCTCTGTCACTCCTCCAGCTGTCTACTACTTCATCTTAAAGGACAGTGTGTGTTTATCTGAAGCATTCAGATATGAGAATACTAATTCTAGTTTGCTACTATGTGCAGTACAATATTTCTTATGTAAAAGGCAGAATATGCCTATTTCTGAAAGGTTCAAAGGATCCTAAAAAGTGCCTCAGGAATTGCAGTAGCTCATTCCTAATTTAGGCATCTAATAATCTAACCTTAGGAAAGTTAAAATGGGAAAAAGATAATCCTTGATTTTTGTTTGCATCCTTCTTATTTGTAAAATGGAGAAAAAAGGCATTTGCTTTTTGAAGACTTTTAGAAAACTTTAAATGTACCCATGTTTTCCCCAAACAAGATACAACAATGTTATTTAAAGAAGGCGTGTCTATACGAAAGTAGGAAGTGTCTGTAGTTATTTTGGCTTACTTCAGTCTCTCCCATTTTTAATATATGTTCTACTTGATGTAGAATTTTTTTTACAAAGAAACCATTTGGGAATGGAAAGCAGTCTATGGTAACTTTGTCCAAAGATTTTGCAAAAAAAGTCAAATGCACACCACTGAGGCTTTATCCCTTCAATATAATTTGTGGGCTTTCTATGTCTCTTCTGCAAAGGGGAAGCTTCACAGATCAAGAGAGGGATAAATAAAGCTAGAATGAGAACTTTGCTACTGACTAGTAGGCTAGTATATAAAATAACAAACATTGTTATGCAAGATTGGAGGTTTATTTATTTGTTATATTGATATTCCATTTTTTTCCTTAGACATTAAAGACTTTCTTGTTGCAGATCTCCATTTCTTCCCTTCCACAATAACCTTCCAATGTAGGCAGGACTGAAAAAGAGACACTGTCCTTAAATCACTCAATCAGTTACCAAGGCTAAGGGTCCATGATCTTAATCACAATGTTACACTAGTGTCTGGATCACACACTATGCCACTGAAACAGTCCTTTCGTGAGAGCTTTAAGAATATGATTAACATGAGCCAGCAAATCCTACCAAATGCATTAACATCTCTCTTTCCAAATAAAACAAACACAACTCTTCCTTCCTTTTCAAAATGAAGTTGTCATCTGTTATGATTGTCAACAGCTAGGAGGTGGCTATAGCTATTTTAGTTAGGTTGATTAGTCTATCAGAAAAAAAGCAAGATGAAAGCTGTACCTATATTTTAAATGTTGAAATATATCCCACCTCCACTGGCAAAAAAAATGCATTGACAGTTCTTACTTCTTATTGTCTTTTCCTCTTCCCTGCTTTGATTTTTTTTAAAAGTCATCTAGACAGATTAATAGATTGTGAAATATTGTGGGATTTGTAAATTATTCTCTCTCTTTTTAAGTAAGTTCCTTGCTTTATTAGATAGAGTGGTATGATTAAGCCATAGCAGGAAGAAAACTTACAATAAAAAGGAAAGTTTTCGTTTATACCATATCTTATGGCCCAGTCTTTCACACATATTATCTTAAAACAGGATTCTTTCTATGTTCTCTGTAGGTTCAATTATATAAATAAGCTGAATTTACATTAATAATAGTGTACTAATAAGAGAGAGCATCATTATATGCTGCTTCCTTTACAGCTTTGAAGACTTTTCAGAGCGATAAACCAATTAGTACAGTAGTGTGTTATTATCATTCCCAATTTGCAAATGGAAAAATTGAGGCAACCCAAAAACCCAGAAAGAAATCTTCAAAGTTAGAGCAAAATGGTTTCTATTTCTTCCCTGCAAATATTGCTATTGATTCTAGGTATGTGCTATTTTCAAATCCCTTTCACCAAGTAAATAGCTTTGAATAATCTAATTTTTGCAGCATTTCTTTCATCCTGTAGAGATTTGGCAGATCAATTTTTCATAAGATCAGTGTCTTATCCCAGCTGATTTTCAGCTCTAAGTATTAAATTAGCCAATGTATAAAATGATACTTTCACAAACCAATGCTTTGTTGATATTGTCAGCTTAGAGGATTGATGGGATGAGGGAGTGTAATACAAATTATTAGTATCAAAGCCAACAATCACATCAGGGGTTTGTGTGATTGGTATAATGCTTAGCAAACATGTTTACTTTTCCATTGTCATGACACTTTGGAACTTTGGAATAAAATAGCAATGCAAATATGACAAATATTTGTACTCATTTTGCATAATGGAGTAAGACATAACAAAAAAAAAGCCTGGGAAGAGAATTACATTTTAATTGCAGTCTTTCCACTTATTACATAGCTAACCAGATCTGATCCAAGGCTCTAGCAACCTGGATGGTGTCTCAATTGGTCTAGCAGGATGGGGATTAAGATATTACTTGTGCCCAAGAACAGTCACAATATTATTTTTCAAAAATCAATAAAATCTGTAATACTGGTCCATCCTTTATAAAAGGTGCATACGCACCATATAGTTTTGACTGCCTGTTTTATATTTAGAGGCACGGTAACATAGAAGCAAACAACAAATGTAACAAATATTCCTATTGTCCCTGAGTTCCCAATTCCCTAAACATATTCTAGATCTCCCATTAAACTTGCTTCTATCCCATCCTCATTTCTTCTATTTACATGTGAAATGCATATGTTCAATCTTGAAAGACCACTTGGAAACTACAATTGATCTAAAAAGCTGTTTGGCTAGGGTGCTTAGTTTTGATTTACAAGCCTCTGCAAGGCTTGATAGCTAGATAATTTCAGGACTGCCTACTCCAATTAGATGAGTTGCTTGTGATCACTCAGTTTCATGAGGCGAGAGCAAATGAAGCCAGGACACGCTGCCTTCCCACCATGGTACCCACATTATATAGAACAGTCTCACTCCAGAAGTAAGTCTGAATGCTTTAGTAATGGCCTTTCAGCAGATGGGAGATGCTCTTTTGGATAACCTTTGAGAAATGTAGCCACCCAAAGTTGCCTAAAACTGTGCAATGGGCAGCATATAAATTTAATAAATAATTAAATAAAATAAATGTGTATTATCTGAAATAGGATTTTTAACAATGTATTACTTTCTTTTCTAGTACTACATATTATTTGTGGTAGTTCTATTTTCTGATTTGATACTGTAATTGTCTTATTATATGTTATATTGTAGTAAGCTACCACAAGTCAATTACAGTTCATTAGCATAGATAGAAGCTTGATAAATATATAAATATCTACAGCATGAGTTATATAGTTTAACAACAGCCACTTGGTCTTGTTAGGGGTGAGGTTAAGCCTGTTCCTCACCATTTAGATCCCAACGGGAACCAGGCACTGAGTTATGAGCTTGACAGCATTGCTTGGCTGCCAGGGATTGAGATATAAAAGTGTGTGGCATCTGTGTTCTAATGATACCTCACTCTGAATTTATGACTGACCTCTTCCCTTGGCCTCTTATAGTTATTAAACAAAAAGGTGAGATTATCACATATTATAGCATCCGCAAGAAAGAGCTTCAGGTTGAGATCACTCACCATTTTTCTCTCTCTCTCTTCTCTTTTCTCTTTTCTTTTCTCTTTCTTTCTTTCTTTTCTCTTTCCCTCCCTCCCTCCTCCCCTCTTTCTTTTCTTTCTTTCTTTTTGTAACAATATGTTACATTATGTTTGAAAGCTTGGGATTTGATGGGGGGGGGTATTCTTACTCCAGAGCTCAAGAACTCAATGAGAAGCTAAAATGTTCAGATTCTTTTAGCCAAATTACCAGGGCTATGTAAATCCTTTGAAAAAGGTACTTCACAATGAACAAAAAGATAAGTAAAATTTTAATCAAATTTGAATCACTAATCTTTTTTCAGATTAGTGTTGCTGTTTTGTCCAGGTGTCCATGCACAGTCACTTTGCTTTATTGATTTCAGTAAGAGGTGCTTTCTACATGCTCCTACGCCTTTCAAAGCATTTGCACAGCCCTAAAACATACCTCACAAACTGACCGTGTGAATTCAGCTTCTCCAATGCCCATGTTATTCAAGCCATTTATAATTAACTCTCTTTTTTAAAAACATTTATTCACTCTCAGGAAAAAAAATTGAAACATGCCCTGTAATCTCTTCCAAATTTAAAGTAAGTGAGATCACAATCACAATGATTATACCTTTTTATTCTCCCTGAAATACTAGGGTTTTGATTTGTTTTAATTTTTACTATGCTCAGAAGAAGCATGCCTAAAATGTTTCCTGATTATTGTAGATAATATATATTTATCACAATAAACTTGTTGCTGTTGCTTGAGAATGGTAACAATGTGCTTTGGGAGGGAGGGGCAATGGAAAAACTGAAGCAAAGCCCTAAACTGTCTTTTAATAAAATTGATAGAACAGTTGTTTACAGATGACTGTCAAGTCTCATAACCACAACTTCTCACTTCACAATATTACCCATCCAATATAGTTTTCTGCTTGTCATCTCGGCATACATAATGTATCAGGTGAATGTGGAGAGACAGTTTACAGAATTTCTAAACTTGTCTTTTGTTTGGGTAGTAGTTTTAACTTTAAATATGAAGGGTAAGACCCAGACAAAGATTAGCTGTTTTAATTATTATGGAGATCAAGGTTTGAGATGGGGGATTAAAGCTATAATTTTACGCTTGCTTATTAAGGAATAAAGTCACACTGAATACAATAGAACTTTTTTTTTTCTTTTGGCATTCAAGGATGATCAGCAAAGCTCTTGGCTTGGGCAGCTGCTACAAACAAGAACAGCCATGGTAAGGATCACAAATGGTCAGTTCTTTTGAGTTTATCATCTTTATCCATTGATTTGATTAAAGAATTTGGTTCCAGAAAACAGCTAACACATGCAAATGATTCTCTGATTGTCCAGTCACTCATCCAGAAATTCATAAGTGTTCCAGTTAAATATTCAATAGAAAGCTTTGATAGGAAGAAAACTGATATCTGAAATAGACCAGGTAGGTCAAGTACCCCAATGCTTAATGAAAGAATTTATTTATTTTTTATTACACATACAAGCTAACATACATGAAAACTTAGATCTGGATGTGCTGGTCTTGACCAACTCCTTAACCAATGCATCACAGTAGCTTTTCTTCTATGATCTATTTGTCTCTCATCACATGGTTTTGCTAAACAAGTATAGATAGTTCAACCAGATAGAAGATTTATATTCATTATTCAGACAAAATTATTGATCTTTTTGACCTGCCATTCAATCCTTTGTATTCCTTATTTTGAAACACATAATTACCATTGAGTTTAGGTACAAGTTATCCTTTTTTTATGGCTCAGATGAATGTGAGGTTTCAAATAGTATTAGCTCCTTAGAAAAGGCATACTAAAAGAATACATTAAAATGTCCAGGCTTAGTGCTAAAGACAAGAAAGCTGGTATAAATGGAGTCCCACACCAGTGTAGATATACAAGGCATTTTATTGTTTTTTTAAAAAAATTGTAAATAGTCGATTATCTCTTCATACATGCAAAGCCTCTCTTGTCCATTATGAGGAATTTTACAAAATTATTTCACTCTCTGAAGAAAGCAAAAACAATGGAGCAATTGTGCAAACGCTAATAATAAGGTTTGGTAAATTGCTAAGTTTGGTGTATGAAAACAGAATGAATTTGCATATGCATGTAATGTAGAACATATCCCAACTTTCCAAAAAGCACCTACACATACACAATTCCATAATTCAGCAATACCTTTCATATCAGAAAGAGAAATGCTTCTGATTTATGTGATTTTTATTGTAAGTTATTAAATTTGTCTAAAGTATTGACAGTTGTACAATAACTATTGAACTGTTGGGGTTATTCTGCATACTGTTTAATATTATTATGTATTTTGTTTTTGTGTTTAGTATGATACACCACCTAAATGAGACCCTGGGCTTTAGTAGGAACATTTTCATTGGTAGATATCAAAGACAGGATCTTTTATAGTAGTAGTCCCACCATTTTAACATTCTTTCTGAGAACAATATTTTGTCATTTTTTGCCATTTATGGAAACCTTACAGCTAGTT
Source organism: Protobothrops mucrosquamatus (assembly GCF_001527695.2). Lineage (NCBI taxonomy): Eukaryota > Metazoa > Chordata > Lepidosauria > Squamata > Viperidae > Protobothrops > Protobothrops mucrosquamatus. The sequence goes on from NW_015386352.1 coordinate 695,913, forward strand.
TTATTCTAAGCTGTTTTGCTAATGCACTGTGCTTCAGGAAATAAAATTAGTTATTCCTCTTTCTTAACAAAATTGCATGAATTGCAAATTGTCTTCTATAGTATTTATGATATAGAGTTAAACTCACCTTGCAAAAGGAAAATATCCAGATATGACAAGAATATTAATCTTTTTAACATAAATGCTAGTATGACTGTAATCATTTTATTACCTTGGAAAAATGTTGAGCAGAAAGAAGTGTATAACTAAGCTATGATTATGATTATTTGATCAGACGTTTGATTGAATTTGATTTCTTATTCGTCATGATATTTGGTTTTAAATTGCATGTGATTGTCAACACCTAGATAGTATTTAGTGCTAGAACTGCTCTTCTTTCAATGTAGTATGCTTGCATTTTTAACTATAGAAACAGAGATTTCAATTGTCACAAGCTACCATGTCATTGATTTAAATAACTATGTTTCTTTTGTTTCATATCAATATGTTTATGCTTATCTTTAATAAATCATGGCAATGATCTGTTGGGTGTGAATAGTCACATATGCTGCCCAAAATTTTCTAATTCCTACTCCGAATGTCTTGACAGTGCTCAACATGTAAAAGGCTACAGAACAATTTTTGTTACAATTCCGATTATGAATCAGATGAGACAGGAGCTAACATCTCTTTGTTTCAACATATCCATTTTATCTACTGATTATCCTTTAATAACTCATAGTTGATTTTGAAACAGACATTTCTACTACCTCCTGTTTGCCACTTGTCATTTAAATGTTTGCTTTTTATTGTACTAATATTTTTTAAAGAAAAAAAATCCCTATAACTGCTTACAAACATGGAATATTAAAATAAAAGTACAGGAAAAATAAGGAAGTGAAATAAATGAAAAGGCAAACTGCTTGTATATGGTCTGGGTTTAATATACTCAAGGGGAAGGCGTTGTCCAATTTTTCACTCAACATCTCTCACCAAACTACGCTGCTTTTTATGATAAGATTCAAAACCTATCATGCTACCAGTTAAAATGATTCCATCTCCACAGCAGTAAAAAGCAAAGGAACTTATAAGCATGATGGAAAGAGGACAAGCAGAACAAAAAAAAATCCAGCTGAAAAATAAATTCATGATAGTTTAGTATCTCCCAAGTTATAGACTTTTACAGGATATATAGCATTATTTTTATATGTTTATTTAGAAATTGACTGACCCTTAAATCTAGATGCCCAGGGTGTTCATTTTTTTTAAATGAGAGATCTAAATTTTAGATGAGGGAATTCTATTTCTTATGATGAATTTGTAATATATTTACCAGTACGCATACAGAACATGTGGAAACAAATTCTTTCTTAGAGCCAGTAGCACAATTACATGTCTCAGTTCTGTGACATTTTGAGTCCATACTTAGACAGCATTTTTCTTTCTTTTTTCCCATTTTTCTTTCCAGTGTAATCCACCTCACAGAGTTGTTGCTGTGGAGAAAATAATAGGAGGAAGGAGTAGTATCTATGTTCACCATCTTGAGTTATCTATAAAATAATAAAAGGATAGTAAATAAACAAACAAACAAACAAACAAATAAATAAATAAATATTGCCACTTTCATTGGGATTTTATGTATGCCCTGAGACAGCCGGAGGAAAAAAAGAGAAACATGAGAAATCCCAGAGAAATTGCAATTTTTGTGGTAGACTGAATTGTTCTGGATATAAAGACTGTTAATGCAGTCAGTGATCCAGGTCAGCCAGTGAAAGATCCTACAGATGATGCAGCAGAGCTTAGGACCACGGTAGCCATTTCTTCATCCTTTCACCAAATCCTGTCACATTTTTTTGTAGGCTTCAAAGCTTCAGACAAGATGCATTCAAGATGTCAGATTTTATTACTGATTCCAAAGAGCTAAAGAGAATGGCACTGATGAATCAGAAGTGGAGAGCATTATTAACACTTTTACGAATGAGCTCGCTACAGTATATGCAGGTTAATGATGAAAAAATAATTAGTTATGTAATTAGACTCTGTCCACATGAGACACATGCAGGTCTAAGTGCTTTGAATTAGATAACACCTGACTTACCCAGAGAGAGAAAATAATGAAAACTTGTTAAGAGCTGTGCTCTTTTAATTAGAATACTGTGGAGTCCTGAAATTTTCTCAGTTTGTTATTTTACTCCTGGTTGGAAGTAAAAACAGCAGCTTCTCAGTAGTTTCTTGGCCTGCTATTGTGTTAGTTCAGAAATATGTAACATGAACATTACTATATAGAACCTGCTGCTTTTACAAGACTTGGATCAAAGGAAAGACAATTAATACCTGCCATAGGCATTGACCACAAGATTCAGTTCAATCCCTATCTTATGCTTCAAAAATTGTTCTATGCAGAAACTTATCATGCATTTTCTTTTTCTGATTCTCATGGAATACAATGAATTAGAATTTGTTTTAAAGAATAAGAGAAGTTTAGTGAAATTCTCACAGATATAGTATGGTATTTCTTTAGCTTCAGGGAAGGTGGCATACATCCTGTCTTTCACTGTGCACTCATCTCCTGTAACAAGTTGTTGTCAGTCCATGCCTCTATAAAATTCCCAAGGAAGACATCATGAGGAAACTTCTCTGAGGAGGGGGTTCTCTTATTGGGAAATGTGGAGAGCCAAGAAGGCTTCCAAAGGATGGGAAAATGAACAGCAGAAACAATACCCAAACTAGCATCCTCCCCATCATCATCAACAACAATGAAAACTAAAACAAAAAAATACTGATGTTGTGGCTAACGGATGTCTCAACAAACAGATGTAGAAGCCCTGAATGGATAACAAGATGTTGATCTCTGACCTGCCAAAAAAGGAAGCATGAACTTATATTTTGCTGCTCCAGATGGATAGGAGGGATTTCCATCCTCTTCTGGCACGAGCCCTGCCATCCGGTCTGAGGCAGCTGCTGAATCCTACTCTCTGATTTTCAGGACCATTTGCCTTTTAGCAGCAGGAAAGTTCAAAGGGTTTCCCACTATGCCAAAAATCCCTCTCTTTTATTCTCTTAATAACCATGAGTGGCAAGAGAAACAGGGAGGAAGGAACAGAAACCAGATCTTTTGTGGTCTGTTCCTCCAGCACCAAAAAGATCCACTTTATGCAATGGAGGCTGAAGCAGCTTTCTCAATTTCCTTTTCCAGAAAATATGGAAAGGAAACTGCTCTTCTGTGGAACATTCTCCCAGTCAAGCATGGGCAGCTTATCACAGGGATAGTGGCCAAACTGTCACCTTGCCGAACATGCTGGGGGAGAGCTGTCCCACAGGGAAACTGTTCTTCAGATAGCAAAATGTGCCCCCCCCCCGTCCAGTAAAGCTGCCCACAGACAGCCAGGAAAAAGCAGCTCTACAAAGCAGCCCCTCCCAGTTGAAACCAGATCTAGTGGATAGTCTAGAGAGGAAATTTAACCCTGGGGATGCCATTTTCCTTGCTTGAAAATTAGCTGGGAGAGTGGATTTCAGCCTCCCCTCCCAAAATACTGGTCTGTTTTGCCAGGATAACTGCATTTAAAATATTCCTGGTAGGCTAGTCCACTAGGGGAGTTTAAAGGTGGATAGGTGCTGATTGAAGAGCCACATGCATTGGAGTTCACAGACACTAGTGCCATGGTAAGAAAGAGAAGCTCTGCTTCCCCTCTTTGTCCTTTGCTTCACTTGGTAAGAAAGATGGTCAGAAAAGGAGGAAACCAGCTCTCTTCTCTTTCCCTTGCTTTTCTTGGTCAGTGGGAAAAGATGGTTCTCTGGGTCCCCAACTCAAGGAATCTCTTTGTGGAATCAGAGATATACAGCAATTACATTACACTCTGTGGAATCAGAGACCCTTTGCCTCTGTTGCCAATTGCTGTACACTACCTGTCTCCATCCACCACCACCACCACCACCACCTCCACCACCACCACCACCACCTCCTCCTCCTCCTCCTCCTCCTCCTCCTCCTCTTCTTCTTCTTCTTCTTCTTCTTCTTCTTCTTCTTCTTCTTCTTCTTCTTCTTCTTCTTCTTCTTCTTCTTCTTCTTCTTCTTCTTCTTCTTCTTCTTCTTCTTCATAACAAGGATCCAACACGAAGAATTATTTAATGTAGAAATTTCACATTAACAGATAGGGCAATACTTAAAAAGTATCCATCCACCACTTCTGATGTGGACAGAACTCCTATTCTACATTGTTGTCGAAATGGAACTGAGTACTTCTTTAAGGCGGCCTATTTTTCTGCCATTCCAGCAAAAGAGAACAATGCTTCAAGCTTTGAGAATAAGATTTTAAAGAACTAGAAAACTCTTATGGGAAATGAAAACCTCTAAGAAATTTCAAGGCAGATTTCAACACCACATTAGAAAAAGCCTGACTAAACTCAGAATAATAATTCAAGAGGTTATGATTAAATCCAAAGCAAGATTTGAGGAACTGAGACTTCCTGCCTTGCATTGATTAGCATGAGAAACCACAAGTGTCTGTAACTTAAAAAAAAACTTTTGAAAGAACAGAATGAATTTGAGGCACATGAATCATTGAAAGTAGATACAACTTACATCTTTCAGAAGAGTATATTTACCATGTTTCAAGTAGATAAGTGCAACAGCTGAAATGCAAGCAATGTCTTTATAAATCTCAGGTGTTAAAATATTCTATTCAATTGTTTGTTGGCCAATATATATGAAAACATAGATGTGTCCTTGGATAAGAGGCCTGAATTAGTGTTTAACTAACATACAGAATTTGCTGCAATAACAGTATGAGAATGGCCAGGTAATGGCAGGAATTCACTGGAGAAAGCAATTATGTTGGAAAAAGTTAGTGGTAAAAGGAGACCAGGCCATCAAAGAATACGATGGCTGGATACCATCTGAGCTGACACCAACCAGAGCATAAGAGAAACTAAAGCAAGTAGTACAAGGTTGGAAGAAGTTGAGAGACATGGCCCATAATATCTCTGAATGGATAATATCATCATTATGGCCATTTATTCAGATGGTTCTAAAACCACTTACTTTTTTTAATTAAAAAAATCAACCAGTGTCATATTTTCAGGAAAGAGTAGATACTACAGTGTCATATTTTCAGGAAAGAGTAGATACTTATTGTTGAAGGGTACAATAACAGAATCTTGAGAGTTGGCAGATTCCTTTTCTTCCCACTTATACCAAGGTGGAACAACCTTGAATTCGTTTCTCTTTCCTCTCTTCCAGGGCTAAATCGCTGAAATCCTTCTTCAGGGCATCTTTATACACCTCCACAAACAGAAATTGTTAATTGTGATAGCACTGTTACAATGATGTCCAGTTTCAAAGAAAAATAGGCATCTCAACCATAGGTGTCTGTAGCTATCAGCAATGAAAAATTTAGTGACATCATGAGGCCAACTTCACATTTTCATACATCAGACCCAAGAATGTAAGTCATTGGGTTTCTATCATGATGCACATTTCATCACCTTTCTCTTGGCCTGCACCCAACCCTTCAGATAATTCTGTCTTGATGGGGAGTAGCAGTGGGACTTTCCAAAGGCATCTGATCAAACTTTTCTTCAGAAATATAAAGGCTTTTTTTCCTACACTCAGTGTCCTAGGTTTTTCTGAGTAATTTCATCTTATTCTTATTCTGGAATAGACCAGGGACATGTTTGTGAAGAATTAGGGTATGCTTTTGTTATATTTATGCATGACATCAAACATTAAAATTCCATTGTGTTCTTGTTTTCAAAAATGATCAACTGGTTAGTACACCACAAGACATGCAAAAAAATTGCCTGTTCAAAGCTTTGTAATACTGAGGTCCTATTTCAGGAGAAAAAAGTATGTTCCCTTCTTATTGTTTCCTTTGTTTTAACATAGAATGATAGCATAATGCAAGACTGCACAAATCTGCAAAAACATACAGCATTCAGAGCATCTGTTTCCCTGGAGATTAGACATACATTTGCTCTAAGGTATATTACTTATTTTCTTAGGTACTGTATGCTAATAGCAGCAACTTGCTCATTCTTTAATAGGAAACATTTTCTTCTTTCCTTTACATAAATTTCAATGTTAAATTATTTTGTTTGATTATATAATTTTCTTTTTGTCTTTACTTTGACAGAATAAAAATATTTTAATGGTAAACATAATTATTTCTCATCATAATTTGTATCCACAAAATTATGAAAGTGTTACATTTCTAATAAAAACCTATCTTGTCATATAACATTTTCCAAAAGTTTCCATTAACCAAGATTGCTAAATTTACTTCTTTGAAAATCAGCTAAAAAAGACAGGATCCATCAAGATAATACAATTTCTACCCTAGAAGTGTTTGTGTCATTGTGATGACTTTGTCTGGAGGAAGAACTTGCATGTTTCTTTAGCAGCATTGTTTGAATTGTCCTTAGTTGGAGACCTGGAGAATTGCCACAAGCTGACACAGTAACTCCCATGCTTAAAACAAAATGCCATTGCTACACATGATAACAGCTGACTGTAATCTGCACTTTTTCTTGTACTAACATTTCATTGAGAAATATAGATAGTTCCAAATATTTCACCCTCTGAGTTTAGTAAACTAAACAGTAAATGAAATAAGCTGCTTTTTTTGAATGAAATTACTAATTGAAATGCTACCCTTATTCAGAATAAACTTCTGTACGGGTATTAAACTGCAGGCAAAATTTTATATTTATTTAATCAATTTATATAACCACCGATATCAATGAGTCTGGAGGGGTGAATAATAATAAAAAAATACTTACACAAAAATTAAAGTACATAGCAGCTGAGAAAACAAACATCCCAACAAACAACCCAAGCCCAGAGCCATAACAACACCCACAAGAGGTCTCTAAAGTAATTCCTGTAGGTGTATCAGTGGAAAAAATTGCTATGGGTGGACACTCATGCAGTTATTCACAAAATATTATTTGAGACTGAGTTTTTAGCATATGGTGTAGAAATCTGCTCTGCTGGATCTTCTGAAAGACTCTGGTGTTAAGCTTTCCAAATTTTCTTCTCCTGCTGAAGTAAAAGTGCCACCCTTATAAAGTATTTATTTATATTTTGCCATCCCTCAGAGACACATCCTCCCACAACAACAATTTATTTTGTATGTGTGTAAGAGAGAGACAGCGAATGTTTGGCCTAAAGTCAGCCAGTGGAAACTTGAGTTTTAGACTTCTTGGTCCATGTCTAACACTTTAACAACCTCACTGCCTCCAACTGGTGGCCCTGGAGTTTGATGGCTACATGCTATTTGTAATATTTCCTGCAGAACAATACTGTTCTTATGCCCTGCTCCAGAATTATACCTACAGACATTGTGTGACCACCATTGATAACTGGAAGCTAGACAGATCTTTGGTGTGATCCAGCAAATCTTCTTTTACATCCTTATACGGTTGACTTCATCCAAATTTGTATCTCTTTCAGTTCTCAGTTTCTAATGATTCTCATCCATTTTTTTTCTTTGAAGTGTATAAGTTATTTTACTTAATTTATATTGGTCGACCTGTCATATTTTTTAGACTTCTGTATTTTAATAATTCAGCTGATCTATTTATCCATAGATACAAACAATACTATGTAGTTGAGTGCTATGATGTGAAACAACTGAATGTATAAATCTTCCAAAAATACAATATCAACATATTGTTCAGCTTGCCATGGAGTACATAGTGCAATATATTTTTTTTAATGTAAATCAGAAAGTCTTTTTCTTGTTTCGTGACAAACTCTGCAAATAAAAGACATGCATAATTTGGAGTAAAAAATAAAGATGTCTATAAGAAAAAATAAAGATGTCTATGTGCAGTAAGCAAAGCTTGGAACATCCAGTATCGCCATTGAAAAATCTCTTTATTCGAAGGTGAGGTGCACTATAGCAGTGTGGGTGTATGTGTGTGTGTGGGTGTATGTTTGTAATAATCTTTAGAACTCAGTGGCAAACAATGCTTATGTCATCTTAACATGCAAACTTCCTGCTCACCAAGCCAGACATCTTATAGTGAGTGAAGGACTTTACCCCTTTAAGAAACTATTTATCTTAAGAATAACAGTTTCTGAATTTTTAACACAGAATTGTATTTATAAGAGCAGTAGCTATCCACAAACCATCTCTCTTTACTGCAGCTAATGACTTACATTTAAATTCACACTCATCAGCTCAAAACAACCCAAAAATTGTTAGAGGGGAGGCAATCCTAAGGCCTGTTGAAGCAACAAATGACTCCTTAGTATGGAAACTACTACTATTTCAGAATTGTATAGAAATGGATACTTGACACTGAATAAAAAGTACTCTAATCTTTCAGGCAAGGCAAGATAAACAATTATTGGAGCCCTTTTTGGAAAGATTATCAAATTGAAAATTATTGAATCATCCTATGTTCATAGTGATCCATATATGCTTTTCTCATTCCATTATTTTATTCCAATCATCAGTCTCATTTTATGTTAAAAAGATGTAGAGTAAAGAAATAACTTCCTATCTGGCTGAGTATCTAAATGTACAGATGTTTAAGATATCCATATGTTTTACGACACACAGATTCACAAGGCATACCAGAATTTTACCTCTAGAGTATATTTCCAAAACATTTTATGTTATAACCAGCATATGACTAAAAGATTCCAACATTAGATCATCAATCCAGAATGTTCCCTAATGGCAAAAGATGGAAAATGGACCAAATTCAGATTTCTACCTTTGTCCTTTTTTTTTAATTCTGAGTTTTTACTAGCCAATAGTCTGTTCTTCAAAAGTTATGCTTTTCATAGTACATATCTTATTTGTTTCATCACCACAGAAAGTAAGGAATTATCTATAAATTCTATAATAAAAATCATTATGCTTTTTAAATCAGTGCTTACTTGCACATTATATATTTTATATATAAAGAATGAATTATTTTTAATAAATAATAGCATTTCCAATGTAATATGTTGATGCATATCTAATTGCAATAGATCACAAAATGTGACTTGCTATATAGTTTCCAGTTACCTTCATTCTTTTCAGCTTTCCAAGAACCTAACTAGTAGACTGTATGCAGTACAGTGGTACTTTGGTACTCATCCTTAATTGGTTCCAGGAGGTGCAATNCTTCTTCTTCTTCTTCTTCTTCTTCTTCTTCTTCTTCTTCTTCTTCTTCTTCTTCTTCTTCTTCTTCTTCTTCATAACAAGGATCCAACACGAAGAATTATTTAATGTAGAAATTTCACATTAACAGATAGGGCAATACTTAAAAAGTATCCATCCACCACTTCTGATGTGGACAGAACTCCTATTCTACATTGTTGTTGAAATGGAACTGAGTACTTCTTTAAGGCGGCCTATTTTTCTGCCATTCCAGCAAAAGAGAACAATGCTTCAAGCTCTGAGAATAAGATTTTAAAGAACTAGAAAAGTCTTATGGGAAATGAAAACCTCTGAGAAATTTCAAGGCAGATTTCAACACCACATTAGAAAAAGCCTGACTAAACTCAGAATAATAATTCAAGGGGTTATGATTAAATCCAAAGCAAGATTTGAGGAACTGAGACTTCCTGCCTTGCATTGATTAGCATGAGAAACCACAAGTGTCTGTAACTTAAAAAAAAAACTTTTGAAAGAACAGAATGAATTTGAGGCACATGAATCATTGAAAGTAGATACAACTTACATCTTTCAGAAAAGTATATTTACCATGTTTCAAGTAGATAAGTGCAACAGATGAAATGCAAGCAATGTCTTTATAAATCTCAGGTGTTAAAATATTCTATTCAATTGTTTGTTGGCCAATATATATGAAAACATAGATGTGTCCTTGGATAAGAGGCCTGAATTAGTGTTTAACTAACATACAGAATTTGCTGCAACAACAGTATGAGAATGGCCAGATAATGGCAGGAATTCACTGGAGAAAGCAATTATGTTGGAAAAAGTTAGTAGTAAAAGGAGACCAGGCCATCAAAGAATACGATGGCTGGACACCATCCGAGCTGACACCAACCAGAGCATAGAGAAACTCAAGCAAGTAGTACAGGATTGGAAGAAGTTGAGAGACATGGCCCATAATATCTCTGAATGGATAATATCATCATTATGGCCATTTATTCAGATGGTTCTAAAACCACTTACTTTTTTTAATTAAAAAAATCAACCAGTGTCATATTTTCAGGAAAGAGTAGATACTATAGTGTCATATTTTCAGGAAAGAGTAGATACTTATTGTTGAAGGGTACAATAACAGAATCTTGAGAGCTGACAGATTTCTTTTCTTCCCACTTATACCAAGGTGGAACAACCTTGAATTTATTTCTCTTTCCTCTCTCTTCCAGGGCTAAATCGCTGAAATCCTTCTTCAGGGCATCTTTATACACCTCCACAAACAGAAATTGTTAATTGTGATAGCACTGTTACAATGATGTCCAGTTTCAAAGAAAAATAGGCATCTCAACCATAGGTGTCTGTAGCTATCAGCAATGAGAAATTTAGTGACATCATGAGGCCAACTTCACATTTTCATACATCAGACCCAAGAATGTAAGTCATTGGGTTTCTATCATGATGCACATTTCATCACCTTTCTCTTGGCCTGCACCCAACCCTTCAGATAATTCTGTCTTGATGGGGAGTAGCAGTGGGACTTTCCAAAGGCATCTGATCAAACTTTTCTTCAGAAAAATAAAGGCTTTTTTCCCTACACTCAGTGTCCTAAGATTTTCTGAGTAATTTCATCTTATTCTTATTCTGGAATAGACCAGGGACATGTTTGTGAAGAACTAGGGTATGCTTTTGTTATATTTATGCATGACATCAAACATTAAAACTCCATTGTGTTCTTGTTTTCAAAAATGATCAACTGGTTAGTACACCACAAGACATGCAAAAAAATTGCCTGTTCAAAGCTTTGTAATACTGAGGTCCTATTTCAGGAGAAAAAAGTATGTTCCCTTCTTATTGTTTCCTTTGTTTTAACATAGAATGATAGCATAATGCAAGACTGCACAAACTGCAAAAACATACAGCATTCAGAGCATCTGTTTCCCTGGAGATTAGACATACATTCGCTCTAAGGTATATTACTTATTTTCTTAGGTACTGTATGCTAATAGCAGCAACTTGCTCATTCTTTAATAGGAAACATTTTCTTCTTTCCTTTACATAAATTTCAATGTTAAATTATTTTGTTTGATTATATAATTTTCTTTTTGTCTTTACTTTGACAGAATAAAAATATTTTAATGGTAAACATAATTATTTCTCATCATAATTTGTATCCACAAAATTATGAAAGTGTTACATTTCTAATAAAAACCCATCTTGTCATATAACATTTTCCAAAATTTTCCATTAACCAAGGTTGCTAAATTTACTTCTTTGAAAATCAGCTAAAAAAGACAGGATCCATCAAGATAATACAATTTCTACCCTAGAAGTGTTTGTGTCATTGTGCTGACTTTGTCTGGAGGAAGAACTTGCATGTTTCTTTAGCAGCATTGTTTGAATTGTCCTTAGTTGGAGACCTGGAGAATTGCCACAAGCTGACACAGTAACTCCCATGCTTAAAACAAAATGCCATTGCTACACATGATAACAGCTGACTGTAATCTGCACTTTTTCTTGTACTAACATTTCATTGAGAAATATAGACAGTTCCAAATATTTCACCCTCTGAGTTTAGTAAACTAAACAGTAAATGAAATAAGCTGCTTTTTTTGAATGAAATTACTAATTGAAATGCTACCCTTATTCAGAATAAACTTCTGTACGGGTATTAAACTGCAGGCAAAATTTTATATTTATTAATCAATTTATATAACCACCGATATCAATGAGTCTGGAGGGGTGAATAATAATAAAAAAATACTTACACAAAAATTAAAGTACATAGCAGCTGAGAAAACAAACATCCCAACAAACAACCCAAGCCCAGAGCCATAACAACACCCACAAGAGGTCTCTAAAGTAATTCCTGTAGGTGTATCAATGGAAAAAATTTCTATGGGTGGACACTCATGCAGCTATTCACAAAATATTATTTGAGACTGAGTTTTTAGCATATGGTGTAGAAATCTGCTCTGCTGGATCTTCTGAAAGACTCTGGTGTTAAGCCTTCCAAATTTTCTTCTCCTGCTGAAGTAAAAGTGCCACCCTTATAAAGTATTTATTTATATTTTGCCATCCCTCAGAGACACATCCTCCCACAACAACAATTTATTTTGTATGTGTGTGAGAGAGAGACAGCGAATGTTTGGCCTAAAGTCAGCCAGTGGAAACTTGAGTTTTAGACTTCTTGGTCCATGTCTAACACTTTAACAACCTCACTGCCTCCAACTGGTGGCCCTGGAGTTTGATGGCTACATGCTATTTGTAATATTTCCTGCAGAACAATACTGTTCTTATGCCCTGCTCCACAATTATACCTACAGACATTGTGTGACCACCATTGATAACTGGAAGCTAGACAGATCTTTGGTGTGATCCAGCAAATCTTCTTTTACATCCTTATACGGTTGACTTCATCCAAATTTGTATCTCTTTCAGTTCTCAGTTTCTAATGATTCTCATCCATTTTTTTTCTTTGAAGTGTATAAGTTATTTTACTTAATTTATATTGGTCGACCTGTCATATTTTTTAGACTTCTGTATTTTAATAATTCAGCTGATCTATTTATCCATAGATACAAACAATACTATGTAGTTGAGTGCTATGATGTGAAACAACTGAATGTATAAATCTTCCAAAAATACAATATCAACATATTGTTCAGCTTGCCACGGAGTACATAGTGCAATATATTTTTTAATGTAAATCAGAAAGTCTTTTTCTTGTTTAGTGACAAACTCTGCAAATAAAAGACATGCATAATTTGGAAGAAAAAATAAAGATGTCTATAAGTAGACATGTGCAGTAAGCAAAGCTTGGAACATCCAGTATCGCCATTGAAAAATCTCTTTATTCGAAGGTGAGGTGCACTATAGCAGTGTGTGTGTATGTGTGTGTGTGTGTGTGTGTGTAATAATCTTTAGAACTCAGTGGCAAACAATGCTTATGTCATCTTAACATGCAAACTTCCTGCTCACCAAGCCAGACATCTTATAGTGAGTGAAGGACTTTACCCCTTTAAGAAACTATTTATCTTAAGAATAACAGTTTCTGAATTTTTAACACAGAAATGTATTTATAAGAGCAGTAGCTATCCACAAACCATCTCTCTTTACTGCAGCTAATGACTTACATTTAAATTCACACTCATCAGCTCAAAACAACCCAAAAATTGTTAGAGGGGAGGCAATCCTAAGGCCTGTTGAAGCAACAAATGACTCCTTAGTATGGAAACTACTACTATTTCAGAATTGTATAGAAATGGATACTTGACACTGAATAAAAAGTACTCTAATCTTTCAGGCAAGGCAAGATAAACAATTATTGGAGCCCTTTTTGGAAAGATTATCAAATTGAAAATTATTGAGTCATCCTATGTTCATAGTGATCCATATATGCTTTTCTCATTCCATTATTTTATTCCAATCATCAGTCTCATTTTATGTTAAAAAGATGTAGAGTAAAGAAATAACTTCCTATCTGGCTGAGTATCTAAATGTACAGATGTTTAAGATATCCATATGTTTTACGACACACAGATTCACAAGGCATACCAGAATTTTACCTCTAGAGTATATTTCCAAAACATTTTATGTTATAACCAGCATATGACTAAAAGATTCCAACATTAGATCATCAATCCAGAATGTTCCCTAATGGCAAAAGATGGAAAATGGACCAAATTCAGATTTCTACCTTTGTCCTTTTTTTTTTAATTCTGAGTTTTTACTAGCCAATAGTCTGTTCTTCAAAAGTTATGCTTTTCATAGTACATATCTTATTTGTTTCATCACCACAGAAAGGAATTATCTATAAATTCTATAATAAAAATCATTATGCTTTTTAGATCAGTGCTTACTTGCACATTATATATTTTATATATAAAGAATTAATTATTTTTAATAAATAATAGCATTTCCAATGTAATATGTTGATGCATATCTAATTGCAATAGATCACAAAATGTGACTTGCTATATAGTTTCCAGTTACCTTCATTCTTTTCAGCTTTCCAAGAACCTAACTAGTAGACTGTATGCAGTACAGTGGTACTTTGGTACTCATCCTTAATTGGTTCCAGGAGGTGCAAT
>NW_015386352.1:710191-718823 GCF_001527695.2 Protobothrops mucrosquamatus
GAGGGAGCTGGCGAAATTTAATATACGGCGTTTAGAACGATCGGAAATCATTTCTACAGCCGCAGGCCATTTACATAGCGCCTTCTTGAGAGCATTTATAAATCTAATGGGCTTATACATCCTCGTTAGTTGCCGTAGTTTATTTTCCCCCAGCAAGGCAGAGCGGGCCCGCACGACACATTTTTCTCTCGCCGGTTTGGCTCACGGGCGCAAAGAATTCGAACCCCCAGACCGGCAACAATGGGAAATTTGGGTTGGGAAGCAGATTGCGTCGGAGGTTTGGGGCCGGGCAAGGCTTCACGGTTCAGTTTGGGATGAGAAACCCATCAGAGAAAAAAACAACAACCCAAAACAGGTAGTCCTTGACTTACGACCACCATGGGAGCCCACAATTTTATGCATGCTGAGCGAGAAATGAATTCGGCGAGGTTTGGCCCCATTTTACGACGTTTCTTGCCACATTTGTTAAGTGAACCACTGCGCTTGGTCTTCAAACTAGGCCCTTTTATGACTTGAGGACTTCAACTCCCAGAATTCCTCAGCCAGCCATGCCTCTTTTGTTTTTTTTCTCTTACCTCCTCTAGTGGAGAGATTGCATAGGAAGGGATTACAAGAGAGTAAGCATGCCTGGCTGAGGAATTCTGGGAGTTGAAGTCCGATTCCTGCCTGTCCGTCTGAAAGCAGTGAAGGAGAATTAAAAAACAAAAAGTTGTCGTAGGTTGTCGGGGCGGAGCGGATTCCTGAGGGAAGCAGTAACAGTTGTGGGGTTGTTGTTGCTTTTTTGTGTTTTGCTCTTCAGCAAACTGCTGAGCTCGGAGGTCCAAAGCCCTGACGAGATGCACCCAAGAGAACAGTGATGGCGAACTTTTTAGAGACCGAGTGCCCAAACCGCAACCCCAAACCCACTTATTTATCGCAAAGTGCCAGGGCCGCATCGGCATTGTGGTGCCCTCAGGGAGGGGGGGAACCTCTGAGTACCGCCTCTGGCATGCAAAACCCGGGGGCGCAAAAATGGGCCCCCGTGCTGCAAGCCGCAAAAACAGCCGCGGCGGCGATGCGGGGTGCAGATACAAGGCACTGCATCACGCAAGAACGGGGCAGGGCTAGTGAGTATCATGCAGGCACTAGCCCTGCCCCATTTGCAACACGTGCGTGCTCGCGGCCCCGTGCGCGCATGCACGCATGTAAAATGCTTCCCCCTCCCTTTTCTTCCAGTCCACCAATCAACAACGGTTGCTGACCTCTGCTCTACCACCTGTGTTTGAGCTTGCTAGTCGGCCGCTTCACCTTCTTTGTGCTGGGCGGGGGGGGTCCTGCTCCGGGCGGCGTTGGCAGGTCTGATGGACCTGTTGCTAGCGGCGGTGGCACAGAGTGGGCTCTGAGTGCCGCCTCTAGCATGCATGCCATAGGTTAGCCACCACTGCCATAGAATATGCGCCCACCATGCCTTCTATTTGTGTTCAAGCAGCATTCAGGACCGTAAGGACACGGAAACCAAGCGCGTTCCGGCCATTTCTCGCACCCTCCCCGCATCCCGGGCACGTACTTGATGCTGTCCGTGTGCGTTTTGTACTCCATGATGGTGTTGGGGGGAAGGTTGAGAACTCGTCGTAAGGTGTCCCTGATCCTGGCCGTGGTGGCCTGGTCGCTGGCTGTCTTGTTCCATATGGAGATGATATCTTCCTGCAGGGAGAACCGCCCGGAGGCGATTGAAAGAGTTTGTAAATATGTGAATTTCAGACGTTATAACTGATATGAAACGAGATAAAAGGAAATTTGGCTCACCTGAAAGTTAAATAGTATGGCTACTAAAGATCAGTTGGAAATACGTCATTAAAATTTAAAATTAGGTAAAAATTTAATAACAGGACGTTGATTGTGCATCGAGATTTATTAAGATATGTATAAGCAAAAAAAATGTATTTATAAATGCGATAATGAAGTTTATACTAAGTTTTGATACAATTAGAAATTTGTTAGCTTAAATATGAAATAGCAAGCGTTAAGGGAAACAAGAGAAGAAATATTTGATGATGTAACCTGAGATACCTACTAAAGCTTGTATTACTGAATTATTGTTTAATCCAATTACCACATTGCCTTCTAAATACTTATATGTAAAACTGGAAAATTAATAAAATATCTTAAAAAAAAAAGAGTTTGTAAAGCCTGAATTTTTTTTTACTAGGCATGATGCCAGAAAAACTTGATAAGCACAGTACGTACTTGATTTTACATGGGACAACAGTGACAAGAATTATATTTGCACCATGTTGGAAGAATGAAGAAACACCACCAGAAGAAGAAAGAATCAAAACAATACTAGACTGTGCGGAAATGGAGAGACTTACTTTAAGGTGGAAAGAAAAAGAAGAAACAGAACATTTTCAAACTTGGGACCTGTTTTACCGATGATTATAGAAAAGATTTAATAATAATAATAATAATAATAATAATAATAATAATAATAATAATAATAATAATAATAAAGTTGGAAGGGACCTTGGAGGTCATCTAGTCCATTCCCCTGCCCAGGCAGGAAACCCTATACTATTTCAGACAAATGGCTGTCCAGTCTCTTCTTAAAAACTTCCAGTGTTGGAGCATTCAGAGCTTCTGGAGGCAGGCTGTTCCACTGGTTAATTGTTCTAGCTGTCAGGAAGTTTCTCCTTAGTTCTAGGTTGCTTTTCTCCTTGATGAGTTTCCACCAGTTGCTTCTTGTCCTGCCTTCAGGCGCTTTGGAAAATAGCTTGACTCCCTCTTCTTTGGGGCAGTCCCTGAGATAGTGCAAAACTGCTATCATGTCCCCCCTCGTCCTTCTCTTTGTTAAACTAGACATACCCAATTCCAGCAACCGTTCCTTATATGTTTTAGCCTCCAGTCCCCTGATCATCTTTGTTGCTCTTCTCTGTACTCTTTCCAGAGTCTCAACATCTTTAGGGATTTAGGGATTAGGAATTTAATTTGTATGAGTGAATAAGATACTCGGACAATGCATTTTTGTGGAATGATTACTACTGAATTCTGTTCAAAAAAATAATCAATAAAACTTTATATTAAAAAAAGGAGATTAAAGAGGGCAGCCCCCGGGCTCAGATGGACAGCCGCCTCTGTAACTCCCCCCCCCCCCGTGACTCACCTGGAAACGGACGGAGACGACGGCCCCACAGATTTCTTCCCCCACCATAAACTGTTCTCCCAGCATAGCCAGAATGAGGTTCTCCCAGCACCGGGATGCCAGGCCCTTTCGGAGGCGGATAATCCACTTGCCCCCGTTCTTGTTGGCATCGTCCTGGGAAGAGGGCGGGGAAGAAAATTAGGCATAAACCACAATGCCGGCTTGAGACTATTTTCCATCAACAGAAGCATCCAGGTGTCTAATCCCTGACAGGTGAAAGAGGGCGGCAGTTCCAATAAACAGCACCACTTTATGGAGAGCCAGTGTGGTGTAGCAGTTAAAGGGCTGGCCCAGAAACCAGGTGACCGTGAGTTCTAGTCCCCTCTTAGGCGCAAACACTGACAGGGTGACTGTGGGCCAATCACTCAGAGCTGGGGAGTTCTAGTCCTGCTTTAGCCACGAAACCCAACTGGGTGATTTTGGGCCAGTCACTAGGAGACGGTGAGTTCTAGTCCTGCCTCAGCTATAAACGTCGACGGGATCACCCTGGGCCAATCGCTAGGAGATGGAGAATTCTAGCATGAAAACTGGCAGGGTGACTCTGGCCCAGTCACCGGGAGATCTTTGTTCTAGTCCCACCTTAAGTCTGAAAGCCAGATGGGTGACTTTGGGTCAATCACTAGGAGAGGGTGAATTCTAGTTCCACCTTGGGTATGAGAGCTGGCTAGGCGACTCTGGGCCAGTCCCTCTCTTTCAGCCCAACCTACCTCACTGGGTTGTTTATTGTGGGGAAAATTAGGAAGAGGAAGGAGTATCAGCTACGTGCGCCATCTCGAGTTTCTTATAAAGTAATAAGGGTAGATGAAAAAAAATAACAATCTAATAAATAAATAATTTATAGGCCAGAGCATTCTGAACCAGTACCGTGCGCAAACTCTTGGCCTCTCTCTTGCTAACAGGATCGTTGGCCAACGGCTGCCCTTCTCGCCAAACGAGTGAAAAAAACCGATGACCACAACAATGGGGACAATGAGGTGTGTCAAACCTACAAAGCTACTTTTGGTCACAGCCATCTTCCTTCGATTTTCAGCTTGCCACAGCTAAGGGAGGAGGGAAAATGCATTCTTCTAGTTCAGTCGTAACAAGAACTTTCCTGTGGGAACCAAGGTCAAATTGCTCAAGTGTTTGGTGGGTTAGAACTACCGTTAGAGAACCCGCCAAAGGTGTTAATTAGAGAATCTGATTTATTACATATTTAGCAGGTGGGAAGTTTAACTTTTATTTTGTAACCTTTTGGGAGGGGGGGGGAACTTCCAGTCTTGGTTTCAGCTATGTTCGTGCTGATATTACGTAGCTATTAAAATTGTTATATAATAATAATAATAATAATAATAATAAAAATAATAATAATAATAGTAATAATAAAAGTTGGAAGGGACCTTGGAGGTCATCAAGTCCAACCCCCTGCTCACGCAGGTAATCCTATACCATTTCGGACAAATGGCTGTCCAGTCTCTTCTTAAAAACATCCAGTGTTGGAGCAGTCACTGCTTCTGGAGGCAGGTTGCTCCACTGGCTAATTGTTCTAACTGTCAGGAAGTTTCTCCTTAGTTCTAGGTTGCTTCTCTCCTTGATGAGTTTCCATCCGTTGCTTCTTGTCCTGCCTTCAGGCGCTTTGGAGAATAGCTTGACTCCCTCTTCTCTGGGGCAGCCCCTGAGATATTGGAACACTGCTATCATGTCCCTCCTCATCCTTCTCTTCGTTAAACTAGACATACCCAATTCCAGCAACCGTTCCTTGTATGTTTTAGCCTCCGATCCCCTGATCCTCTTTGTTGCTCTTCTCTTTACTCTTTCTAGAGTATCAACATCTTTTTTACATCGTGGTGACCAAAACTGGATGCTGTATTCCAAGTGTGGCCTTACCAAGGCCTTGTAAAGTGGTATTAACACTCCACCTGATCTTGATTCTATCCCTCTGTTAATGCAGCCTAGCACTGTGTTGGCCTTTTTGGCAGCTGCAGCACACAGCTGGCTCCTATTTTAGGAAAGCAATTGCCTCAGAGTTCTTATTTCTACCGGTCTCATCTATCGGAACCAGGACAGAGTGCCTCCCATCATACCACTCAATGTTAAACCTGGATTGAAGCCTCGCTTACTTCCACAGTAGCAACGTCAGCGCCAGGAAGGCCTTACTAAGCAAAGCTCGCCGTCGGCTTTAACACTCACCTCCCACATAGGTTTAATCCCTTCTTTGAAAAGATGGAAGTCGCTGTGGCCTGTCAGGTCCCCAGGACGGACCATGTGGCTGTAAAACCGCCAGAACTGTTCCACCTGTAAGAAATTTATTGATTTATTTAGGGTACGGCATAGGCCAGAGGTCCCCCAACCTTTTGGCCACCAGGGACCGGTTCCGTGGAGAGGTTTTCCCGTGGGCCGGAGGGTGCGTGGTTTTGTGTGCTTGCATCTCACGGATATTTTATTTTATATTTTATTTTATATTATTTATAGCTGTACCCAGCCACGCGTTGCTGTGGCTCAGTCTGGTTAAATGGAAAAGAAAGCGTGTGTTCCTTTTACGTCCAACAGATGGCGCTGTTTTTTTAAAAAAGCATGTTTTTATCTGTCACAGGTGTGACATCTATATAATATAGGTATATAAAAACATGCGCGTATTCAAATGCAACGTTGTGTCAAAATGTCAAAGCAATCAGTGAAGAACTTTCGGAGATTTAAGATTTTCAACAAACGGACATTTACATTTTTATTTATATAAATATAGAAAATAGAATAGAATAGAATAGAATAGAATAGAATAGAATAGATAGATGATCTTATTTTATATTTTTATTTTATTGTTTTGTTTTGTTTTATGTTTTATTTTATTTTATTCATTTTACGTTTTATTTCATTTTATTATTTTATTTTACTGGGTTGAAATCGCTAAGGAACAGTGCAATCTCCTCCATACGTTGGGACCAAAAAGCAGTCCAAGCAAAAGAAACAAATCAACATTATCATCATTATCATTATTATACAACCCGCATAAAACGTTGGAAATTAACCAGCTGCTAATTTGCAGTCAAATTCTACAAACTACCGCAGAAAATCTGGCGGCGTTAAACACCGATTTTGTATCCTAGTCCCGACTAAAAGACAACAGATGTAGAACTCGTCTGGTTTTGCAAGCAGCGCCATCAATCTATGATAAGAATCTCCATAAAAATCGGAATATGGCTGGGGTGCGCGCAAGTGACTGAAGGGGTTAGCTCCACAAGGGCTGAGCATCTGCAACTTTCCTGGATCTGCCATCTAGAACTGTCTATGGTGATGTCAAAAGATAGTACAGGCAGTTACAAACAGTTCATTTAGTGATCATTCAAAGTTACAACGGCTGAAAAAAGTGACTTATGATCGGGCCTCACATTTACAACAGCTGTAGCAACCCGTCATAGGCTCAAAATCTGGGCACTTGGCAACAGGGCATGTATTTATGACAGGATGATTGTGTTTTTTGCCATCTGCAAAACTTCCCAGCTGGCTTCCAACAAGCAAAATCAGTGGGGAAAGCTAGATTTCTTTAATGACCCGACGATTCACTGTGATGTGCTTAACGGTGGCAAAAAGGTTGTAAAATCAGGCACAGCTGAATTCCTTGCTTCTCCCAAAATAACACCGGGTCTTAATATCAAATTTTGCTCCAAAAGACGCATTAAGGGGCTGCCCCAAAGAAGAGGGATTCAAGCTATTCTCTAAAGCACCTGAGGGCAAAGACAAGAAGCAACGGATGGAAACTCATCAAGGAGAGAAGCAACCTAGAACTAAGGAGAAACTTCCTGACAGTTAGAACAATTAACCAGTGGAACAACCTGCCTCCAGAAGCGGTGAATGCTCCAACACTGGAAGTTTTTAAGAAGAAATTGAACAACCATTTGTCTGAAATGGTATAGGGTTTCCTGCCTGAGCAGGGGGTTGGACTATAAGACCTCCAAGGTCCCTTCCAACTTTATTATTATTATTATTATTATTTATTATTTATTATTTATTATTATTATTTATTATTATTATTATTATTATTATTACTATTATTATTATTATTACTATTGGCTTATTTTCCAGTTAGGGCTTATTTTCGGGAAAATAAAGTACTAATTGTGTCCCTCTGGGTGACGATCTTAACTGGGGCTTATTTTGGGGGTAGGGCTTATATTACGAGCATCCTGAAAAATCATGCTACGGCTTATTTTCTGGTTGGGTCTTATTTTGGGGGAAACACGGTAGTCACAGAAATTTGGGTACCGATTGTGGTTGTTGAAGACTACCCGTAGCAAATGGCTGTCCAGTCTCTTCTTAAAAACTTCCAGTGTTGGAGCATTCACCGCTTCTGGAGGCAGGTTGTTCCACTGGTTAATTGTTCTCACTGTCAGGAAGTTTCTCCTTAGTTCTAGGTTGCTTCTCTCCTTGATCAGTTTCCACCCGTTGCTTCTCGTCCTGCCTTCAGGAGCTTTGGAGAATAGCTTGACTCCCTCTTCTTTGGGGCAGCCCCTGAGATACTGGAACCCTGCTATCCTGTCCCCCCTCGTCCTTCTCTTCATTCAACTAGACATACCCAATTAAAAATAAAAATAAAATACATAAAACATGAAGTGGAGGGCAACTGCATGTTTATGGAATCTGTTTTGTATCTCACTAGAATGCTGAAATCCAGTGCAGAAAAAGAGTAAAATGCTTAGAAACAAAACCGCAGAATTTCATTGTCAATTATTCTTTTCGTTTTGTTTTTTTAAAAAATGTTATTGTGTATTTTACTCATTTGGCTCAGGTTTCCCTTGTTGCTTTTGCTAAATCACAACACGCCGAAAGCTCTCGCTGATCGACTCGCAAGTCACTTGGAAAAAAATTGGTAGCAGATCCAAATTTACTTGGCAGGTTCAAATATGCTTTGAAAAAGATAATATGGCTGTAGCGCCAGTGTCCCCGTTTCATTTTTTTTCTCCCCCGTTATTAGGACAACAAAATGCGGGGAGAGAATTTAGAGCTAGAGTGTCAGCAAACTGTTGTATTGCTGACAAATCTGTCAAATGGCGGAAGAGATATTAAGACATCTGCTGTCTTGGCTCCAATAGAGAGGAATTGGTTAAAAAGTGAAGGCAATTGGTACCTTGGTAGAGATCCTGATCCTCGAATTCTTGATGTCCAAGAGAACTGAGAAGAATTATACTTGCACGCTGGACTCATCGTCATCATCACAGTTGGAAGGGACCTTGGAGGTCTTCTAGTCCAATCCTCTGCTCAAGCAGGAGACCCTCTACCATTTCAGACAAGAGGCTGTCCAGTCTCCTCTTGAAAACCTCCACTGATGAAGGCCCCCCACCCCCAATTTCCTGTGGCAAGTCGTTCCACTGGTTAATTGTTCTAACTGTCAGGAAGTTTCTCCCTAGTTCTAGGTTGCTTCTCTCCTTGGTTAGTTTCCACCCGTTGCTTCTTGTCCTGCCTTCAGGCGCTTTGGAGAAG
>NW_015386352.1:718923-757226 GCF_001527695.2 Protobothrops mucrosquamatus
CTATCATGTCCCCCCTCGTCCTTCTCTTTGTTAAACTAGACATACCCAATTCCAGCAACCGTTCCTTATATGTTTTAGCCTCCAGTCCCCTAATCATCTTTGTTGCTCTTCTCTGTACTCTTTCTAGAGTCTCAGCATCTTTTTTACATCGTGGTGACCAAAACTGGATGCAGTATTCCAAGTGTGGCCTTACCAAGGCCTTGTAAAGTGGCATTAAGTGGATCCTGCAACATTATCCTGGGACACATATACTCGCCTTCATTTGTGGTTAACAAAAAAAAAAAAAAAAGGCTGCCATGGATTTTAGCAGACATTTGCCAGCCGTTCCAGAGAGTCGTGGTGCCCTCTAGGGACCAAACCTTATTTCTGATTAAATCTTTCGAAGAGGTTGCACGGTAAACCTCCCAAACTGTATTTAGGTAACCTTCTACTTCTATTCTCTGTGGCATTTCGGTGAATCGAACCGGTTTGTCCAGTTTTTCCCTTTTCTTTTTTTTCTCATCTTGCCTATTCAAACGACAGGCAGTCCTCGACTTACAGCCGTGCGTTCAAAGTCACGACGGCGCTGAACATAGCGACTTACAATTGTTTTTCATCCTTACGATCCTTGTAGCATCCCCCGGGGTCACCTGATCAAAATTCAGACGCTTGGCAACTTGACTCGTGTTTATGACGGTCGCTGTGTCCCCGGGGTCATGTAAATCCTCTCCTGTGACCTTCTGACAAGCAAAGTCAGTGGGGGAGTCGGGTTCACTTAACGAGCGGCTTTCTAACTTATCAACTGCAGTGAGTCACTTAACAACCGTGGTAAGAAAGGTCATAAAATGGGGCAAAACTCACTAAGCAAAGGTCTCGTTTAACGACAGAAATTTGGGGCTCAATTTTGATTGCAAGTTGAGGACTATCTGTACAGAAGAGACTGGACAGCCATTTGTCTGAAGTGGTATAGGGTTTCCTGCCTGAGCAGGGGGTTGGACTAGATGACCTCCAAGGTCCCTTCCAACTTTATTATTATTATTATTATTATTATTATTATTATTATTATTATTATTATTATTATTATTATTATTATTATTATTTATTATCATCATCATCATCAGTAGTAGTAGTAGTAATAATAGTATTTAAGATCATGTGTCAAAATGTGTTAATATATATTGACTATTGGGCGCCAAAGAATGGAGGCCTTTGAACTATCGTGCTGGAGAAGACTCCTGCGAGTCCCCTGGACTGCAAGGCGATCAAACCGGTCAGTCTGGAAGAGATCAACCCCGACTGCTCTTTAGAAGGCCAGATCCTGAAGTTGAAACTCAAGTACTTTGGCCACCTAATGAGAAGGAAGGACTCACTGGAGAATTGCCTAATGCTGGGAAAGATGGAGGG
This sequence comes from Protobothrops mucrosquamatus, assembly GCF_001527695.2. Taxonomy (NCBI): domain Eukaryota; kingdom Metazoa; phylum Chordata; class Lepidosauria; order Squamata; family Viperidae; genus Protobothrops; species Protobothrops mucrosquamatus. The sequence goes on from NW_015386352.1 coordinate 720,307, forward strand.
CAAGAGAAGAAGGGGACGACAGAGAAGGAGGTGGCTGGATGGAGTCACTGAAGCAGCAGGTGTGAGCTTCAATGGACTCCAGAAGATGGCAGAGGACAGGAAGGCCTGGAGGAACGTTGTCCATGGGGTCGCGAGGGGTCGGACACGACTTCGCAACTAACAACAAATGTTTTCTTGTACACAAGAGAAACCTGAATCAGTCAAACCAATCTCCCCTGAAAATTCACATTGTAGTTTGGGACACAAAAGCTCTTCTGGATATTTCAACTCAGAGATGAGACAACAAAAATGGTTGAGACTGCAGATCCCATCTTGTCTGGTGGGATCTGTTTAAGCTGGCTGTATAAGCTAAGGCTGAGAGGTGGTGGAGTTTATCAACACTGGAGAAGCACAAACTGGTTGGGCACACCTGCAGAGCCATTTCTTTGTTGGCTACAACATAAAATTCTGTCAATTAATAATAATAACAACAACAACAACAACATCCACATCTGCCTATCCCAGGTCCTTGGTAAGGACTTGATAGGTAGACAAAAATGCCAAATCCAGTCTGAACATCTGGCTGACTGTGCGATGATCAATAATAACAACAACAATAACCAGAGCAACAATAATAGAGTTGGAAGGGACCTTGTTCTAACTGTCAGGAAATTTCTAGGTTGCTTCTCTCCTTGATTAGTTTCTCAATCTGTTGCTTCTTATCCTGCTTTCAGGTGCTTTGGTGACTGCGCCAGTCACCAGGAGACGGTGAGTTCTAGTTCCGCCTAAGGCATGAAATCTGGCTGGGTGACTTTGGGACAATCATCAGGAGAAAGGGAGTTCTAGTTCTGCCTTAGGCATGAAAGCCGGCAGTCTTCCAGTATCTCAGGGGCTGCCCCAAAGAAGAGGGAGTCAAGCTATTCTCCAAAGCACCTGAAGGCAGGACGAGAAGCAACGGATGGGAACTAATCAAGGAGAGAAGCAACCTAGAACTAAAGAGAAACTTCCTGACAGTGAGAACAATTAATCAGTGGAACTACTTGCCTCCAGAAGCGGTGAATGCTCCAACACTGGAAGTTTTTAAGAAGAGACTGGACAGCCATTTGTCTGAAATGGTATAGGGTTTCCTACCTGAGCAGGGGGTTGCACTAGATGACCTCCAAGGTCCCTTCCAACTTATCATCATCATCATCATCATCATCATCATCATCGCACAGTCAGCCAGATGGATTTGGCATTTTGTCTACCTATCAAGTCCTTACCAAGGACCTGGGATGGGCAGATGTGGATGTTTGATGGTATTACAGATATTGTCGCAGGATGGAAGCAGTTCCTAGTAAGGCCGCCTTTTGCAATTGACTAATGGCTTATTTGTCAATGCCGATGATGGTGTTCAAGTGGTGCTCCAGTTGTTTTGGGATTGCACCCAAGGTGCCTATTACTATTGGTACTACCCTTGCTTGCCTTTGCCACAAGTCTTTCTATTTCTATTTGCAGGTCTTTGTATTTTGTTAACTTCTCCAGTTCTTTCTCGTCTATTCTGCTGTCTCCAGGCACTGCCACGTCCACTATCCAGACTTTTTTGTCTTTCTTATCGACAACTGTGGGTGTTATGTTGCAGGTGCTTGTCTGTTTGAATTCTGAAGTCCCACAGCAGTTTAATTTTATCATTTTCTATGACTTTATTATTATTATTATTATTATTATTATTATTATTATTATTATTATGGATCATCGCACAGTCAGCCAGATGTTCAGACTGGATTTGGCATTTTGTCTACCTATCGAGACCTTACCCAGGACCTGGGATAGGCAGATGTGGATGTTTGATGGTATTACAGATATCGTCGCAGGATGGAAGCAGTTCCTAGTAAGGCCGCCTTTTGCAATTGACTAATAGCGAATTTGTCAATGCCGATGGTGTTCAAGTGGTGCTCCAGTTGTTTTGGGATATTATTATTATTATTATTATTATTATTATTATTATTATTATTATTATTATTATTATATCCCTTATTTTTTCTTGGCCTGGACATCCCACCCCATTCAAGCCGCCTCGCAACCGCACGACCGCAATGCACTCACCGAGGCGAAGGTGCCGATTTGCTTGATGTTCTGTTCGTAACTCTGAGAGCTGGTGGGTCTCCCCGGGGTCCGCCTGGAGTACCAGAACGTGTAATTATACTGCAGAGGGTGCTCAGCCGGTCCCGGAACCGCAGCCTGTGTGTGTGAGACATTTAAACAACTCACTGATCCTGATGCCTTCCTCTAAAGCAGACATTTCCAGAGTTATGAACCCGCCTGTTCCCGCTGGCGCCCTGTGTGAACAAACCGTTTAGCTTCATTTTCTTTCTGAAATCCCCACCTCTCTTAATAGCTTGAAACAGACCGTTAGTCTGCCAGAAATGGACTACATTTTTAAGTCAGAGATTAGCGGTGCTCGCTGCTTGCTGGAGTTTCTCCAAATTGGCAGAGGACGAGGCTCCACAGAGGCCTTTTTTTGTGTTCCTTAAAAGCGGCTCGTTGCACAAGGCCGGTTCACAAAACTCTGCTTTACACGCCTTTATGTGCCTCTTGGTTGGAGGCAAACAGATCTTAAAGGAAGCAGATGGAGTTGAGTTGGTCTGACAAACGCCACAAAAGGGGTTTAAGCAAACCAACTCTGCTCAGTGTTTTAGACTGCCTGAATAGCAAAAGTCAGGAGTACAGCTCCCAATTAATAAAGGGCAAATCAAAAATAGCAATAGCACTTAGAATTATATACCCTCCTTCTATAGGAAGGGAGGAGGTTGAGGGAGGGAGGAAGAAAGGAAAGGAAGAAGAAAGGGAAGGAAGGAAGGAAGGAAGGAAGGAAGGAAGGAAGGAAGGAAGGAAGGAAGGAAGGAAGGAAGGAAGGAAGGAAGGAAGGAAGGAAGGAAGGAAGAATAGCACACTTAACAGTAGTGGCCAAAATTGTGGAAACCTTTTGGGGAAAGTGTATTTTTGAGGTTTGATGGCTAATAACACCACTTTTTTTTTTGTTTGGACCAGTACCAAGAGTAAAACATAAGAAGAAAATGGTTGCATCTCCAACTGTTGTCAAAGCAAAAACATCCGATGTTAGCAGCGTCGACACAGAGATCCCCAACCTACGGGCCGCAGCGCACTACTGGGCTGTGGCCTCAGTGCACACATGCATGTGTGCATGCTCAGCTGTCCTTGCGCCGGCACTAAGCTGTGAGCTTCTCGCCAGCGCTAGGAGAGCCGCGAGCTGGTGCTAGCAGCTGTGTGCATATGCTCACAGCTCCGTTCGCGCGCACGCTCAGCCACATTTGCGTGTGTGCGCATGCCACGCCTAAAGGTGCCTGTCCCTCCTTTTCCCACCAGGCCAACGCAGAAAGGTTGGCGACCCCTGCTCTAGAGAAAAGAGCAGGGGGCTGGGCTAGAAGACCTCTAATGTCCCTTCCAGCTCTCTTCTGATTGATTGATTGATTGAAAAGATGGGGACATACCTTCCTCTTGGCACTGCTTTGGGGTTTGTCTTTGTCGTTTTTTTCCTTCTCACCATCTTTCTGTGTGCTGTTCTCTTCATTCTGGTCATGATCGCCGCTGTCGTCATCCTTCAGGCTAGCGGGGAAAAAAGAAAAGAACGACAAAAAGCAACTTGAAAGCGAGAACGCCTGCTTTTCCTTCGAGATTAAAAAAAAAAAAGCCTTCGTGACCGAGTTCGGACTAGGGACAGTTGAATAAGCTACAGGAGCTATACCAGGGGTAGGCAACCTTGGCTCTTTTATGACTCGTGGACTTCAACTCCCAGAATTCCTGAGCCAGCCATGCTGAGGGGAAAGGGAGAGGTTTCCAAGCTGAGCCATGCTGGCTCAGGAATTCTGGGAGTTGAAGTCCACAAGTCATGAAGGGGCCACAGTTCCCCCGGGCTGGCTCAGGAATTCTGGGAATTGAAGTCCACCAGTCATGAAGGGGCTACAGTTCCCCCATGCTGGCTCAGGAATTCTGGGAGTTGAAGTCCACGAGTCATAAAAGAGCCCAGGTTGCCCACCCCTGAGCTATACCATTGAGTCACTTGGTTGGCTTGGGCAGCTATAAAAATTGAATAAATATACACGTTCCCGTGATACGTGGAATCCAAGTCAAAAACTAATAGCTTTGTCTGATGGCCTTAGATATTTTTATTTTATTTTATTTATTTTAAAAAAAGGATTCCTGAGGTGCATTATAGAACTTGTCATCCTACACAGCGGGGAAAACACCAAGGCCTCTTTCATCTTCAAACTGTTCGGTCAAATTACTTCCCAACATCAGAAGCTAAATCAATGCCACCGCGGGGAGAAATTGCAGACAGTTCAGTTCTCAAAGCAGAGAGAGTTCAGTTCTAGCAATCATTTTAGCTACCTGTCCCAGGTTTATCCAAGGCTGCAGTTTATTTCTTTATTTCTGAGTGCAAAACAGAGAGAGGGGATGTGAAGTGCAGAGCAACAATTATTTTGCGAGAAACCTTTTCCTGGACTAATTTGGGAAGCAGAATCCCCCCCCCTTAGACCAAGCAGCATTCTTATTTTCTCCAAGACAAGAAAACACCCATCACCGTGGAGGGGGGAGTGGAGGGAAGGAGAGAGTATTATTATTATTATTTAGTGTAAGTTCCATTTTTATTTACAAGCGTGGGCCGAGGCATTTACTGCAAGGAGTTAATTTCACACAGGTGACAATTACAGCAGGGGCCAAAATTGTGGAAACTTTTTGGGAAAAGTGTATTTTTCGTGTTTGATGGCTAATAACACCCCTTTTTGGGGGGAGTAGTACCATAAAATTATATATCAATGGAAAGATAATTTAATCAAGAACGTAATGCAACAAAGTTTGTTCAATTATCTGTACTGTATTCTGTGAAAGGTTATAGCCAAATAACCAGGAAAAGGAAGCACAACTTGCTTAGGTTGATCTCAGGTAGCTTTCCTTCACCTGATTGTAGCCAATGAGCACGAGTGTTTAGATTGGGTGTCCTCTTGTTTTGGGCATGAGCCAATCAGACCACAGTAGGATCCAGTTATTGATGTCCTGTATTGAAGCTGAGAGGAGGACATTGGTCAGTGTGTTATGTGATCGCTATCAAGTCGGTTGGTTTTTTTGTGTGTGTTCTTTCATTGAGCTTGTAAAACGTCATAAAATTAAAGTGATGGTGCAAAGAGTTGACGGGTCGCCCAGAAAGCGATGTAAAATAGTATTATTAAGTGAACAAGGCTGCAGTTATAAAGAAATGAGAAGAAAAATGGGTGGAAACTTAACCAAAGGTGGCGTTTCTACTGGACATTTTTCCCAAAAGGTTCCCGCAATTTTGGCCACTGCTGTACATGCCCAAATGGAGTGGTGGAGTGAAGGGAAAAAGCTGAGTTTGAATCTCTACTCAGTGAAAGCTTCTTCACTGACCTTCGTAACTTACCTAACAGGACTTTGAGAATGGCAAGGGGAACTATATGCCCTGTATTGAGAGAAACAAGAAGAGTGAATAACAATAACAACTTCCATTCAAGGAGAGTTTGCTCAGAGGCAAACTAATTTATTCCCACAATTCTGACCAGCAGAGTTAAAACTTAAGAGCTTGGCCTTCATCAAGACAAATTGTTCCATTTCAGCCTCTCTTTTTTCCTCCTCCTTCACCTGACCTGAGAATACAAACTGAGTTGCTGACTATCAATTCTTACAGCGTCATTATTTTTTAAAAAAATAAAAAATCAACAAGCATCTCCTTTTATCAACGCTGCTAACATCGGATGTTTTTGCTTTGACAACAGTTGGAGATGCAACCATTTTCTTCTTATGTTTTAGAGTTAGAGTTAGACGATGCTGGGGAGGAGGTGATGTGCATGAGAGTTTAGCTAGACATAACAATACTGGACCTAGCGAGAGAATCAAGGTTATTGAAATAAGAGATGATAAGAATTGGCTGGGCTGGAGAACTGGAGGGGAAGCCTGCATTTCAAACTAATTGGGGAATGTGATTTACGACTGTTAATTGGAGGAGGGAATTGTGCTTTGATACTATGTGCTGGGGGGGTGTCCAGTTTTTGGCTTTGACTGTGTTAGTGCCAAGGCTATGCTTCTCATTCTTTAAGGTAAACAATGCCGCGAAGTTCTTTGACGAGTTTCATCTGTCGGAACCAGGACATTATCATTATCTACAAGACTGTGAATGCAGAGGGCAGCATTCTGCAACTGTTACAGGTAATCCTCAATTTACGGCCATTCGTTTAGGGACCGTTTTTCATACTCATGACCGTTGCAGCATCCCCGGGGCTCACGTGATCAAAATCCAGACGCTTGGCAACTTGGTTCATATTTACAACAGAAACCAACCCCCAAGCTCGGAGAACGAACCTTCCCCCTCATAGAAGAGGGAGTCAAGCTATCACGTGAAGTTTTAATAACACTTTACAAGGCCTTGGTAAGGCCACACTTGGAATACTGCATCCAGTTTTGGTCACCACGATGAAAAAAAGATGTTGAGACTCTAGAAAGAGTGCAGAGAAGAGCAACAAAGAGGATTAGGGGATTGGAGGCTAAAACATATAAGGAACGGTTGCTGGAATTGGGTATGTCTAGTTTAATGAAGAGAAGGACGAGGGGGGACACGATAGCAGTATTCCAGTATCTCAGGGGCTGCCACAAAGAAGAGGGAGTCAAGCTATTCTCCAAGGCGCCCGAAGACAGGACAAGAAGCAACGGATGGAAACTCAGCAAGGAGAGAAGCAACCTGGAACTAAGGAGAAACTTTATTTATTTATTTATTTTTATTTATTATTCGAATTTATATCGAATAATAAATAAAACAGTCAGAACAATTAACCAGTAGAACCACCTGCCTCCAGAAGCGGTGAATGCTCCAACACTGGAAGTTTTTAAGAAGAGACTAGACAGCCATTTGTCCGAAATGGGATCCCCTTTTACGACCTAACAAGCCAAGTCAATGGGCGAAGCCCAATTCACTTTAACAACCATGTTACTAATTTAAAAATGCAGTGATTCATTTAAGGACCGTGGCAAGAAAGGTGGTAAAATGGGGCGAGACTCACTGAACAACTGTTTCGCTTAGCGATAGCTGTGGTCGTAAACTGAGGACGAGCTCTACTGATGGTCACCAAATTCCCAAAAGGCAGGCTGCTAGAGATCGCGCTTCCAATGACGATCTATGAGGGGTGATTCTCTTAACAGTAGTGGCCAAAATTGTGGAAACCTTTTGGGAAAAGTGTATTTTTGAGGTTTGATGGCTAATAACACCACTTTTTCTTTGGAGTAGTACCATAAAATTATATATCAGTGGAAACATAATTTAATCAAGAATGTAATGCAGCAAAGTCTGTTCAATTATCTGTACTGTATTCTGTGAAAAGTTATAGCCAAATAACCAGAAAAAGGAAGCACAACTTGCTTAGGTTGATCTCAGGTAGCTTTCCTTCACCTGATTGTAGCCAATGAGCGTGAGTGTTTAGAGAGCCAATCGGGTGTCGTTTTGTTTGGCAATGACCCAATCAGATCACAGTTAGGATTCAGTTATCGATGTTCTATATTGAAGCTGAGAGGAGGACATTTGTCAGTGTGTTATGTGATGGCTATCAAGTTGGTTGGGGGTTTTTTATGTTCTTTCATTTAGTGAGCTTGTAAAACGTAATAAAATTAAAGCAATGGTGCAAACAGTTGACTGGTTGCCCAGAAAGCGATGAAAAATAGTATTATTAAGTGAACAGGGCTACAATGATAAACAAATTAGAAGAAAAATGGGTGGAAACTTCAATCAAAGGTGGCATTTCTACTGTACACTTTTTCCAAAAGGTTTCCACAATTTTGGCCACGACTGTAGGTTCTACCTCCATTACCAGCTGCTATTGTAAGCTATAAAGGCCCGCTGGGGACCGTGCAAGCCTTCATATTTGAGTCCAGCGAGGTGCTTTGAAGGCAGGGGAGCCCAGACTCAGCACTTGTCCTGCAATTCTTCACAGCCGTTGTGTATTCAAAGGTCGCAGAGCACCTACAAAGGTTAGCCACACGATCTGGGGAAAAATACACATCTGCTTTGAAGACAGTTACTACATTGGCAGCACTCATGTACTTCGAAGCGTATGATACACAAAGCATCTAGTGCAGGGGTCTCAAACTCGCAACATCACATGACGGGTTGCGACGTATCGCACCTTTCCCCCCATTGCCGCAGCTGGGGCGGGCGCGGTTTCGGCATGACGCATCCGGCAGTTTGACACCCCTGATGTGGGTTCTCCCCCACCCCAGGCAGGTTGTGGTATTTTGTTTTTTTTTTAAATTAACCAAGTGTTAATCCTTTGGTCGTGACAGGGATTGATTGACTGGTTTGTCAGCCAAGTCTGACATCGTAGGCTGAGGGAAAGTGACTGGCCCAAAGTCAGTCAGTGGGCTTTTATGTCTACGGCGGGATTAGAACCCACAGCTTCCAGCTTTCTAACCCTTAATCCCTAGGCTGAACTGGTTCTCAAATATAAAGCACTACATAACCTCATCATACATGCACCAGCCTACTTAGTTGCCTAACATATGAAGAAGAAGAAGAAGAAAGAAGAAAAGATTATTTTAAGTTTAGTTTTACATTCCTTTCTCTCTCTTCTTTGGGGATATTTTATCTTCTGTTAAAAAAAAAAACACCTTTGTCAGATTTGTCATATGGGCAGAGTAGTCCAGCACAGCGTTGAGAAATTTAACTTTGTGGCGTCCCCTTTAAAGCAGGGGTCTTCAAACTTGGCCCTTTTATGACTTGTGGACTTCAACTCCCAGAATTCCTCAGCCAGGCACTCGTGCCTGGCTGAGGAATTCTGGGAGTTGAAGTCCACAAGTCATAAAAGGACCAAGTTTGAAGACCCCTGTCTTAAATCTAACAAATAAAATGGAGGCTGGCTGAGGAATTCTGGGAGTTGAAGTCCACAAGTCATAAAAGGGCCCAGTTTGAAGACCCCTGCCTTAAATCTAACAAACAAAATGGAGGCTGGCTGAGGAATTCTGGGAGTTGAATTCCACAAGTCGTAAAAGGGCCAAGTTTGAAGACCCCTGCCTTAAATCTAACAAACAAAATGGAGGCTGGCTGAGGAATTCTGGGAGTTGAAGTCCGCAAGTCGTAAAAGGGCCAAGTTTGAAGACCCCTGCTTTAAAGCATATGCATCCATTCCCAAGCAGGTTTCTGTTTTACGTGTTAAACCTGAATTTATCTGAACGAGCAAAACATTTAAAAAAATGTTCTCATCTCTCAATTTGGGTAGCAAATAATACCTCAGGGCAGAAAGCTCGACAACTGAAGACATAGCAAATAAATCTTTGTTGTTGGGAGATAAAGGAACTTCGGAAACTTTCTTGAGGAAAGAAAGCGGTGCCTGATTTATCAACATTCTGGCTGTTGAATGTTTTGTTTGCCATATACTTTGCCAGGAAAAAACAACAACTCAGTCTTAGTCAATTATGGGTAATACAGATGACTATAAAATAAAGCAACCCCTGCAAAGAATAGTTGGCCTAATTATTACATGGAAGTAGTCGCTTCAACAGGCATAGCTATAAAAATCTCTCTGATACACTATAGTTATTAAGAAGAAAAGGTTCCTTGGCATCTTCAATTTCAATTAGAACAGAGCTGGAAGGGATCTTGGAGGTCATCGAGTCCAACCCCCTGCTCAGGCAGGAACCCTATACTATTTCAGACAAGTGGCTGTCCAGTCTCTTCTTAAAAACCTCCAGTGATGAAGCACCCACAACTTCTGGAGGCCAGCTGTTCCACTGGTTAATTGTCCTCACTGTTAGGAAGTTCCTCCTTAATTCCAGGTTGCTTCTCTCCTTGATTACTTTCCATCCATTGTTTCTTGTCCTGCCCTCTGGTGCTTTGGAAAACCAGTTGACCCCCTCCTCTCAAATACTGCAATACTGCTATCATGTCCCCCCCCAGACAAACCCAAATTCTGCAACCATTCTTTATATGTTCATATCTGTTCATATCTGTTACCCCTTAAGGTATTTAACAAGGACTAGAAAGCTGTGCTAATGCCAGCCAATATAAATAAGAAAGCTGTGTTCATGCCAGCCAACATAAATAACAAGCCAGAACAATTTCTCATTTAACATTTTTTTTTTTGAAAGGCAATTGGAGTGTGTTTTCCTTTGAGGAAGACATTTTGCTTCTCATCCAAAAAGGTTAATCAGTTCTGGCTGGATGGAGAGGGGGGAAATGGAAAGATTAGTTGTGACAGGATATAGGGGTGGTGGGAGCGGTGGACGGACAATACTAATACTAATAATATAATAAAGTTGGAAGGGACCTTGGAGGTCTTATAGTCCAACCCCCTGCTCAGGCAGGAAACCCTATACCGTTTCAGACAAATGGCTGTCCAGTCTCTTCTTAAAAACCTCCAGTGTTGGAGCATTCACCGCTTCTGGAGGCAGGTTGTTCCACTGGTTAATTGTTCTAACTGTCAGGAAGTTTCTCCTTAGTTCTAGGTTGCTTCTCTCCTTGATGAGTTTCCATCCGTTGCTTCTTGTCCTGCCTTCAGGGGCTTTGGAGAATAGCTTGATTCCCTCTTCTTTGGGGCAGCCCGAGATGTTGGAACACAGCTATCCTGTCCCCCCTCATCCTTTTCTTCATTAAACTAGACATACCCAATTCCAGCAACAGTATGTTTTAGCCTCCAGTCCCCTAATCATCTTTGTTGCTCTTCTCTGCACTTTCTAGAGTCTCAACATCTTCTTTACTTCGTGGTGACCAAAACTGGATGCAGTATTCCAAGTGTGGCCTTACCAAAGCCTTGTAAAGTGGTATTAACTCTTCACCTGATCTTGATTCTATCCCTCTGTTAATGCAGCCTAGCACTGGGTTGGCTTTTTCGGCAGCTGCAGCACACGGCTGGCTCATATTTAAGGGATCGTCCACTAGGACTCTGAGATCCTTCTCACAGTTGCTACTATTGAGCAAGGTACCCCTATACCAGGGGTGTCAAACTTGCAACGTCACGTGATGTGTCATGACGTATCGTGACTTTTTTTGCCATTGCTGGCAATGAGGTGGGCGCAGTTTCGCTATGGTGCATCCGGCCCGCGGGCCAGCAGTTTGACACCCCTAACCTATATTACACCTGTGCATTTGGTTTTGAAGCTTCTTGGATGAGAAGTGAAATGTCTCCTCCTCCTTCAAGGAAACACATAGTCCAGTTGTCTTTTAACCGAACACCAGAGTTGGAAGGGACCTTGGAGGTCTTCTAGTCCAACCCCCTGCTCGAGAAGGAGACCCTATATATCATTCCAGATAAATGGCTTTCCAATCTCTTCTTAAAAACCTCCAGTGTGGGAGGACCCACAACTTCTGGAGGCCAGTCATTTTGAAAAAGCACCTTTGAGACAAGCATGACTGGGAATCTCCATAGACAGCAGGGCTGTGGACTCACCCAAGGCCTTCTGCCCGGAGCTTGGGAAAATTGATCCTTCCAGACCCTCCGGGGACCCCAAGGTTGCCACGAGCCCCATACGCTTGTGACCAGCCACAGGCAGTCCTCGACTTACAACCGTTCGCTTAGTGACTGTTCGAAGTTACAGCGGCACTATTTTTCGCAATTATAACCGTTGCAACATCCCCCCGTGATCACGTCATTTATATTCGGATGCTCGGCAACTGACTCATATTTATGACGGTGGCAGGGTCACGTGATCACCTCTGGCCATCTTCTGGCAAGCAAAGTCCATGGGGAAGCCGGATTCACTTAACAACCCGTGTGACTAACTCAGCCGCTGCACTGAGTCACTTTAACAGCTGCGGCAAGGAAGGCCGTAACATGGGGCAAACCTCACTCAACGGATTTCTCACTGAGCAACGTAGATTTTGGACTCAACTGTGGTCGTAGGTTGAGGATCGCCTGTTACGTTCATGGAGAAAGTAAAGGCTGCCTTCAGCCATCAGCAATGAGAGACAAGCCCCACACCCCCGTTGCCCTTTCTTGGGGCGCTGTTCGAGTCCCCTGCTAGGATTTCCTGATGGTCTCCCCTCCAAGGGCTCCTGGGGAGGAGCTATAGCCCATCGTCCCCTGCCTGGGACAGGTCCGGCTCCTTGGCCTCAATACAGGCAGTGCTCAACTTACAACAGTTCTTTTAACGACCGCTCAAAGTCACAATGGCACTGAAAAAAGTGACTTATGTATGACCCATTTTTCAGAGTTACGACCTTGGCAGCCTCCCCAAGGTCGTCAAGTGATCAAAATCCGGGCGCTTGGCAACTGACTCATACTTATGACGGTCGCAGTGTCCCGGCCTTTGTGATCCCCTTTTTCGACCCTTCTGACGAGCAAAGTCCAAGGGGGAAGCCGGATTCACTTAACAACCGCGCGACTAACTTAACAGCCGCAGTGATTCGCTTAACGACCGCGGCAAGAAAGTTGGTAAAACGGGGGCAAAAGTCACTTAACAAACGTCCTCCACAGAAATGTTGGGCTCCATCGTGGTCCTAAGTCGAGGACTACCTGTACCCTCCCTCCCTCCCTCCTCCTCCCCCCCCCCCAGCATTTCGTAAAACAGCTGCTTAGACATTCCTGCTCCTTTTGGGTCTTTACTTTTGACGATGAGGACTAGAACCTTGGCTCCGGGCTTGAGGAAGCCGAAGCCCCGGAGCCTGTCAGGGGCTCCACTGGAAGTCCCCGAAAAAGGTTTAGAGTCTTCGGGAGTCCGGAGTAAAAGGGTATTTCGGCGAACCCCGCTTTCCCCCCCCCGCCGCTCCTGGGACCAACTGCGCACGCGCCACGGCTTCCCCCCCCCCTTCCGACCGGGAGGCTGACGCGAAGGTCTTCCCTCCGGCCGTGTCCCGCAATGCCGCGGCGTCCCGACTCACTCACGCGTCGAATTTGTTGTTCATCCTCTTCGCTCCGTCACTCGAAGCCGCTTCGCCTCCCCTCAGCCGCACGACTTCCGTTCAGCGGCCTGCCTCTCTTCCATTCGCAGTCTTCCCCCACTTCCGGCTCGGCGGAACCCTTGTCCTGGGCGGCGGCTTCTGCCCGGTCTGAAGAGGCGGTAGGACTCCGGCTGCTTGCTGCGAGAGACTTTCTTGACTGTGGCACTCTATGGTTTAGTCCCTCGACGTCTCGTCATCCCTGTGCTGCTTCTCATAGAGCAGAGAAACAAGAGAAGCACCTCCGTTGCGCGGATAGGCTGTTTCCTGGCTCGTGTGTTTAAAATCTGAGAAGCGCCCGTAGAAATCACGGCCGCGCAAAACTCGCGAATGAAGCAGGTTTTGCGCAACGTGGGAAGGGCTGGGAACCCCTAAAGGGGTAACTATGCCTCCAGAAGTTCAGGGTGCTCCATCATTGGAGGCTTTCAAAAAGAGACTGGAGAGCCATTTGTCTGACATGGCATAGAGCAGTGTTTCTCAACCTTGACAATTTTAAGGCATGTGGACTTCAACTCCCAGAATTCCACAGCCAGCAATGCTGGCTGTGGAATTCTGGGAATTGAAGTCCACATGCCTTAAAATTGTCAAGGTTGAGAAACACTGGCATAGAGTCTCCTGCTCGAACAGGGGGTTGGATTAGATGACCTCCAAGATCCCTTCCAACTCTGTGATTCTATGTGGTGCACTTGGCTAGCCTGGACCTTGCGGGCATTAGACCATAGACCAGACATGTCAAACACAAGGCTCGGGGGCCGGATGCGGCCCGTGACGTGGTTTCATGTGGCCCACAAAGCCATCCTGGAAACAGTGAGGGAATGGACCCCACTGCCTTGGCCCTGGCCCAGGCCAGCCGGGAGCCAATGTACAATTTTGTGGTGGCCATCTATGCTGAAACGCATTCAGTCTTAGCTCCACAAGGCCGTCTGGAAACAGCAAGGGACTGACCCCTGCCACGTTGGCCCCACCCTCTGGGTGCATGCTGGGGAGGTGTCGCCGTTTGTGAGGAATGAAGAAATGCACCATCGCTTGGAAGTGGCCAGCACATGGCCCTCGCCTACTCTTCCAGTGGACCATGCCTTGGCGCTTGCCCCGGTCCCACCCCCTTCTGCCAGAGACCCTCAGATCTGTCCCACTCCTGCCCAGGCCCCCACAGGCACCCTTGATGCGAACGATGAAGAGCTAGCCACGCCCACCCAGTAGGCCACACCCACTCCAGCCACGCCCACCCAGTAGGCTGTGCCCACCCTGGCCACTCTTACCCGGCCCACCGAGGGCAACCGTAATGCTGATGCGGCCCTCAATGAAATTGAGTTTGACACCTCTGCCATAGACCCACTTAACCTGGTACCTGAATTAGAATACAGAACTGTTGGAAGGAAAAGTCTTCATCGTGGTTCAGTCCAAGCTGGGGATAAACAACATGGCCACTGCAGTTTATCGAAGGTTGCAGTTTATTGAAGAAGAGAGCCAGAAGAAAGATGGCTCTGGCAGAAAAAAAGAGTGAACACATGTAGGGAGTGGGTTTTTATACCCTCTGGAGCCTTTTGTTTGTGGAGTTGTTCCTGTGGCATGAACTTTGACCTGAGTCTGAGTGTGCCTTTCTGGTATTCTGATGGTCATGGGTTAATCCTATTATGTCCAAAGGTCATATCCTGCTTCCCTGGGCTGGGGCTGATGACTCTTCGAGTTTGGATGGGGTATGTAGATTTTAGGTCTTTGTCTTCTTAATCTCCTAGCTCCCTGGATTTTCATCTGCATCTCTATAGTACAGAGCTGGTTTCTGCTTGGGGAAGGGAGACTTGGGGACTATTAAGAAAACTGGGCATGTTTTCCTGCCTCTTTAAGATCCTTTGAGGAAATATATTTTTCTGTCCTTTTTATATTTTCTTCTCTGGGGGGCTGACTTCCCACAGAACATAAAGGGATCTTGGAGATCTTCTAGTCCAATCCTGAATTAATTTATATTCTGAGCAGACAGAATATGTTTGACTAAAACCAGAGGAACAGAGTAACCAAGCGTAGCACGTTGTACAAATACACCTGCTAGTTGGATTCTTGGTGTTCTTCCTGCAGATATTTTGATATTTGGAGTCTAGATAGGATCACCAGTAGATCTGTAACTTTGGGACATTTGAGTTACAGGAACACTGCTTAGAAAATAAATAGAAATAAAACTTTCTTGCTGGCAAATACAGGTAGTTCTTGATTTATGACCACAATGGAATCCAAAATTTCTGTTGTTAAGCGAGACATTTGTTAAGCAAATTTTGTCCCACTTTACCACCTTTCTTGCCATAGGTGTTAAGGGAATCACTGCAGTTGTTCAGTTAGTAACACGGTTGCTAAGTGAACCTGGCTTCCCGCCTTGACTTTGCTTGTATTGAAAGAAAAATCTTCATTGGGGTCCAGTCCAAGCCGGGAATAAACAAAATGGAGACTACTGTAGAAAGAAGATTGTAGTTTATTAAAGAGCAGAGCCAGACAGGCTCTGGGAAAACTGACCACATGGAGCTGGGATTGGTGGGTTTTTATATCTCCTTGGGCTTTTGTGTTTGGAATTGTTCCTGTGGCATGAACGTTGACCTGAGATTCAGCGTGCTTTCCTGGTATTCTAATGGTGATGAGTTAATCCTATTATGTCCTAAAGGTCATGTCCTGCTTTCCTGGGGCTGGGGCTGATGGCTATGTTCTGTGTTGGATTTTGTGGGTGGCTCCAGTCTTTCTGAAAGGATTATCAAATCTGCATTTCTACAGACCTGGCCTCTGCTCGGGGCAGAGAAACTTGGGGATGGGTGGGTTTCTGCCTTTAAGACCCTTTGGGGAAATATAATATTCTGCCTTTTTAATATTCCCCAAAATATTTCCTTCTCTGGGAGGGGGTGCTGTCGTCCCACACTTGTCAGAAGGTTGCAAAAGGTGATCACATGACCCAGAGACACTAAAAGCCTTTAATCGTCTTTGTTGCTCTTCTTTGCAGTTTTTCCAAAGTCTCCACATCTTTTTTGTAATGTGGTGGCCAAAACTGGATGCCGTATTCCAGGTATGGCCTTCCTAAGGCTTTATGAAGCAGTACTAATACTTCACGTGATTTTGATTCTATACCTGCATTTATACAACCAAGGATTGTATTAGGTTTTATTGGCTGCCGCCGCACACTGCTGGCTCATATTTAATTGATCGTTTTTACTAGGACTCCAAAGTCTCTCTCACAGTTACTTCTTACCTGCTGGTGTCTGGAATATGATTGCCCTCAGGAAGCTGACCTTTATAACAAGGAGGGAGGGAGGGAGGAAGACAGACAGACCAGCATAGAGGTAATTTTAAGAACCAGTTTGATCAAGATTGAATGAATACAAAAAATAACCCAAATATAGCATCCAATAAAATCCAGTCTTCTGACTTTTTCCAATCAAATTTTTTTGAAAACCAAAGGCAGGGTTTTTTTAAAAAAACGAAACAAAACAAAATCAAGGGAGATAGAAGTGTGTTTGGCTGCCATGAATAAAATTATGGCCGAAGCCTGGCTGAGGAATTTTGAGAGTTGAGTCCCCATATCTTAAAGTTGCTGAAGTTGACACACCCTGCCTTAATTAATTTTTAAATGAAGTCCCCAGCTGCACCTGTTTAAAATTCAGATTCTCACCCTTCCCTGCTTACTCTCCCCTTTGCTGACAATGCAGTAATGGTCTCTCAGTCACAAATTGTTCTTAAGAGACCTTAAGATCGCTGATGATTATCTCCGGATTAACGATAAAACAAAGTACAAGATGCTACAGCCAAGAGATCTGCATAAAGTACTGGTAGTCCTTGCCAATTTCTGTTGGTAAGTGCAACAATTGTTAAGTGAATTTTATGCCCCATTTTATCACCTTTCTTGCCACAATTGTTAAATAGATCTCTGCCGTTGTTAAGTTAGCCACCCGGTTGTTAAGTGAATCCGGCTTCCCCATGGACTTTGCTTGACAGAAGGTCACAAAAGGGCATCACAGGACCCTGGGATGCTGCAACCGTCGTAAATACGAGTCAGTTGCCCAGAGTCTGAATTTTATTCAAGTGACCCTGGGGATGCTGCAAGGGTCCTAAGTATAAGAAACGGTCTTAAGTCGCTTTTCTCAGTGCCGTTGTCACTTTGAACGGTCACTAAATGAACGGTTATAGGTCGAGGACTACCTGTAACTGCAACTGCAGACTAACCCCATTGAAACAGATGACATTTTGGAAACGCTATAACGTTTTTCATACTTCGGGCAAGGCAGCTCAGATTGAACTCATGTGTTTAATAAAACTCATGTATCTAACAAAATGAAATTCAATGGTGAAAAAAGTAAGCTTCTACATTTAGGCAAGAAAAACCAAAATGTACAGATATAGTATAGGGGGTACCTTGCTCAATAGTAGTAACTGTGAGAGGGATCTCGGAGTCCTAGTGGACAATCACTTAAAAAGGAGCCAGCCGTGTGCTGCAGCTGCCAAAAAAGCCAACACAGTGCTGGGCTGCATTAACAGAGGGATAGAATCAAGATCACGTGAAGTATTAATACCACTTTACAATGCCTTGGTAAGGCCACACTTGGAATAAGGCATCTAGTTTTGGTCACCACGATGTAAAAAAGATGTTGAGACTCTAGAACAGTGGTGGCGAACCTATGGCACAGGTGCCAGAGGCAGCACTCAGAGCCCTCTCTGTGGGCACGCGCGCCCTCGCCCCAGTCCTAGCCCTTCAGCTGGGTTTTATAAAACCTTTTCGCTTTAGGCCTCCGTTGCCGTGTGCAAAAAAAAAAAAAGGTTCAATCAGTCAATTTCAATTTCTCGCAGGGAAAAAAAAGAACTTGCAAAGTTGGAATTGATTGTTTGAACTTTTTAGTCTCACCCAGTCTGCCGTTACCACTGCAGTCATGCACAGCCAATGGGCCACGCCCACCCGGCACTCGACGATGCATAAGTGAGTTTTGGGTTGCAGTTTCGGCACTCAGTCTCTAAAAGGTTCGCCATCACTGTACTACAGTATAGTATGTTTTCCATCGGGACAGTGATCACTTACTACTAGAAGATTTCTTTTCCTCCAACTCTTCTGGGTAAAGTCAATCTCTTCAAATGTGAGTTTATCCCTTAGCTGATAGATACTCTTCCTTAGTATGATTCTATCAATTTATAGAATCTTACCAATAAAGAGTATCAGTTGAGGGATGGTGTTCAATTTCTTGAATCATAAGCACTGTAACAGATCACCGGTGATCCTTATGAAATATTTGTCACCTTTCGGCAAATTATTACTTCAGGACTATTTATAGCAGGGGTCTTCCAACTTGGCCCTTTAATGACTTGTGGACTTCAGCTCCCAGAATTTCTCAGCCAGCGTGCCTGGCTGAGGAATTCTAGGAGTTGAAGTCCACAAGTCATAAAAGGGCCAAGTTGGAAGACCCCTGTCTTAGATCTAACAACCAAAATGGAGGCTGGCTGAGGAATTCTGGGAGTTGAAATCCACAAGTCATAAAAGGGCCAAGTTGGAAGACCCCTGATTTATAGTCTCAACAAATTCCATCCTACTAGAATTGAGACAATAATTCCAAATGCTCAGTTCAAGAAAGACCGTGTCTGAGCTAAAGTTATGATAATTTCATAATTTCATAATTCTCCTTCTGAGACAGAAAAAACAAAGCTATTCCTCAATTAATTGGGCAAGACTCTAAGAAGAAAATACGATAAGAACAATCTGTTCTGGCATCTTGTTTTTCTAGTGAACCTAACTCCAGTGCAATAATTTAATCTCCTTGGAATCCTGAATTAGGATTTTATGAGGTTGGTGGTTCGTTCTCCAAAATTGTGGGTTGGTTTCTGAACGTTTTGTTATCAGGGTAGGTAACATCTTCAGTGGAGTTTACGGGAGGTAAATGTTGGCGTTCTGCTGCTTATAAGGGCTTCATGTGGTCAGTCGGTCTTGGGATGGGTCAGCTGTGGGTGAGTCAAGTGATGGATCTTGTGATGGGTCAGCTGTGGGTGTGTCAAGTGAGGGGGTGTCAGAGTGTGCACAGTCTTATTGTGCTGAGCTAACCCAGGAGTAAACAGGAATGTCTTTCTCACGGACTGCAAATGCATATACACGCTCTCTCCCGGTTTCAGTTGGGCCTTAAATAGCTTTCTAGTCAGCGTTACTTTGCTGCTCGCAGTCTCTCTCACGTACACACTGCGCAAAGCTTCCCAGTACTCTTTAGCAGACTGGAGACCCCTCACATGTGTCAGCTGGCTATCCTCCAAACTCAGGATTATGCTGGACAATGCTTTCTCATTCTTTCTCCGATCCCCATCATCCAGGGCTGCAGGTGGATCAGTAACTATCATCCACAACTGCTCCCATCGCAGGTACATCTCCATTTTCAGACACCAAGAGAGGTAGTTTGTCTCATTCAGATGAGATACTATGAAACCTCCTCTCATTACGCTGACGGAGTCCATGTTGCTTACTACCACCACCACAAACCACTACAAACCACAAGCCTTAACTCCTCTGGCTCTGGGTCAAGCTTTCACTGGGTTTCTCCTCTCTCTGGGCCCATAACCTGTGAGAGTGTGCACAGTCTTATTGCACTGAGATAACCCAGGAGAAAAAACAGTATACAGTGGTTTGTATTAAAAGGTGATTTATTTTACACTATCTACAATATCATACACCAGGAACAATATACATACATGTGCTAATATAGCAGGATCCAACAAACCACAATTACAGCAGGAAACAGGAGAGAGGGAACACATCAGCAGAGCCTTCTCTTTTATACAAAGGCTCTTAAAGAGACACAAACCCTGCTGAGTCATTCTCATCATTACCTAACATCTTACATTACATAAGCTGGTTAGCTGTTAGATCAATACCTTGACAGGAGGCTTGCGTGGGATGGTTGAGGGTTGGTGCTGTCTCTGGTTGGCTGTGAGGTGGATTTGGACTCTGAGGGGGTTGTAAGCTGATTGTAGGTCAATGTGTCTGTGGATGGAATTGCTTGTGGGGTGCCAGGCTTTGACGAACTCACGAGCATGGTGGGTGGTAGTGTGGCCAATGATTTTAGTGTTGCTCCAATTGAACTGGTGCTGTTCGGTGTTGGTGTGGGTAGAGATTAAGGATTTGGGATCATGGCGTTTGACTGCCAGCCGGTGTTTGTAGATCTTGGTTTTTAATTGACGTGATGTTTGTCCCTCGTAGAATTGGTTGCAATCATTACAGCTGATTTTGTAGATTACATTGTTTCTTTCCTCCTTCTGTGTCTTGTCTTTGGTTCTGAATAATTCCTGGTGGAGTGTGGCTGTGGGTTTGTGGGATATTCCTATTCCTAGGGGTTGGAGAATTCTGACTGTCATGTCCAACACCCTTTTGTGTATGGTAGGTTTAGTTTTTGTGTGGTGGTTGGCTGTGTGTTTTGTTGTGGTTTGGGTGCTGTGTGTCGGAATATAAAGGTTTTGGATAGCCCAGGGGTCAGCAACATTAAACACTCAAAGAGCCACTTGGACCCATTTCCCAGAGAAAAGAAAACACTGGGAGCCACAAAACCTGCGTGTGCAAGGGGGGGGGAAGCTTGATTGAAGAGTTTAATTAAAAAGAAATAGAGGCTGCTGTGCAGAGAGAGAGAGAGAGAGAGAGAGAGAGAGCTGCTGCTTTCTGCTGCTTCCTGCTGAGATGAAGCAAAGGCAGGAGCCCCGTCCAATAAGCTTGTCAGCTTGTCTGAGAACAGCATGAGGCCACTCTCTTTTTTAGAGATAGAGAGAGAGAGAGAGAGAGAGAGGAAGCGCAAGTGCCTCTCTCTGTCTCTCTGCAAATGGCGGAGGAGGCTGGGAGCCGCAGGAGAAGGCTTAAAGAGCCACATGCGGCTCAGGAGCCGCAGGCTGCTGACCCGTGGGATAGCCATTGCAGAGAAAGACATTGTGATGACCCAGGGCCCCGAACAGAGGCAAAGCAATCAGCTGGCAAGAGCAATAGTCTTTTTAATCACTGCCAATGTTCACCCAAAAGCCCCCACATATGCTGGCACGAGTTCAAACAATACAGCCAGGGAAGCTTACACTGTTCTCAAGGCAAGACAGATAACAAGAAAACGTAAAGAGTCCTTTTAACTCTCAGCTTGCCTGTGAACTGCGAATTGCAAACTGCAAAAAGAGATCACAAATGTAGTTTGTGGTCGTGAATCAGGAAACAAACTGGTCCGGAATACAAAGTGTCCAGGTTACAAGAGCACAAATCAACACAATCTCAAGATCCCACGTTTGTTTCAAATGCCCCACCCCACACTGTCTCCTTAAATCCTAATCCCCAGGTATGCCTTGTGGAGTGGGGCGGGACGCTCTCCTCCTGAGCAAGTGAGCCTGCCTCCATTGTTCTCTCCTCCTCTCTGCTCTCCTTGCTCTAGGATCAGGTGGGGAGGGGCCTTGCTCCTCGCCTGAACTCTGTCTTCCCTGTTCCAAACCTGAAGGGCCCTGGCCTGCCTCAGCCTGCTCCTCCCTACAGTCCTCCGAAGCCACAGCCACCCCCTCCTGGGCTTCAACAGGGAACTCCATGTCTTCCTCGGAGTCAGGCTCGGACGGAGGCATGACAGACATCCAGCAGCCATTTCTCTTCTGCTTTTCTTAGTGTTGTGATGCTGCACTGTGTCCTGGCCCTTCTGAAGAGGGTCTGGACACAGCTCCTATTGTGTGCAGTGGGATGGTCCCTTGTGAAGCTGAGCATGTGGTCTGTGTGCGTAGGTCTGCAGTAGACACAGGTTTCCAGTTCCCCATTGTCCAGTCTCCTTATGTCGGTGCCAAGGAATGGGAGTCTGTTGTCTGTTTCCTCTTTGCATGTAAATTTGATCCCAGGGGATATGCTGTTAAGTGGGTGGTGTGTTTCTTCAATTTGGGAGCATTTGATGATGACAAAGGTGTCATCGACGTAGCGTGCCTAGAATTTTGGTTGGATGATGGGTGGAGCTATGGATTCGAGTCATTGCATGACTGCTTCTGTTATTAGGCCTGATATGGGTGATCCCATTGGGGTACCTTGTACTTGCTTGTACATTTTCCCATTGACTTTGAAGGATGTGTTGAGGCATAGATCCAGGAGTTTCGTGATGGTTTCTGTGGACATGGAGTATTCTGTAGTGGCATCATCCTAGTAGGTATGGTGGGTATAGCATCATCCTTGTGGGTAGGTGTTTAGTGAGTAGGTGGTGAATGGTTTGGGTTAGCCAGGTTGATGTCAATCGAGGGGAAGAGGGTGGTGATGTCAAAGGAGACCATAATTTCTTCCTTGTTGATCTTGGTATGTTGGATGCATTGGAGAAAGTGTTCTGGGGAGTTTATTGATTTGAGTCGTTGACCAGGTATTCGAGTTTCCTCTGCAGGGTTTTTGCTAGTTTGTATGTCGGTGTTCCAGGTAGAAAAACAGGATTCTATGCTTCTCTGGGTGGTAATTCTTTTAACTTCTCTCCCTTCAGCATATTGCCCCCAATAATCTGGGTCCTCATTTTACTGGAAGGATGGAAGGCTGAGTCAACCTTCAGCCGGTCAGGATCGAACTGCTGGCAGTTGGCAGAATTAGCCTGCAACGCTGCATTCTAACCACTGCGCCACCACAGCTCATATTTTACCAGTGCTTAATTTACCTTAACTACATCACATGACTGCTCAACATTAATCGGAGCTAAGTATTCCAGGCACCAGTTTTGCAACGGACGATAAGACTGGAGAGTGAGAAGGAAGGAGGATGTTGAAGCTACTGTTCCTTCTGATCCTTTGGATTCCACGCCAGATTCTTTCCTATGTGAAACAGATCTGGTCACGCAAACGCTACCCACCGGGGCCTTTCCCACTTCCTGTGGTCGGAAGTCTGTGGCGGCTGCTGGGGATTGGCTATACAGAGAGGACTTTCAGAAAGGTACACCTTTTGCATTATTTCATCCAGTTATTTCATCCAAGGGGAAGTTGCAAAGCAACTTGATGGTTTTATTTGTTCTTGTTTATGGTATTTAGAGGCCCATGAGAGACCTGTGGGAGAGGTTGCCCAAGAGAGAATGATTGAGAATTTCTATGGTTAAGGACGGACTTGAACTAGAATCTTTCTGTCCCTAATTAAGCACTTTATCAGCTACATTTGTCTTTGGAGCAATTTCAATTTATGCAATCACGTTCGGTCTATTAACTAGTGGTTGTGTACACACCACCTGCCTTAGCTTGTGTGCTTAATTAGCAGACAGGATTCAAACAATACGGCATAGTCAGAACCAAACACAACTGGACACTCTTTTTCCTTGAAGACGTTTCGCTTGTCATCCAAGAAGCTTCTTCAGTTCAGCTTCTTTTTTATGTGAATAGATCTATTAGGCTTTAATGAAAGTTGGGGAGGGTGTTTTGTGAATGTGTCCATAATTAAAGATAGTACAGAAATAATTTACTGCTGGGTTTTTGGGTTTGTTTTTTTTGTAATTGGATATATTTGATCTCCATCAGTCCAAGTTAAATCTCATCTCTCACAAAAAAGGGATTCCTTTGAGAATAGATAATTCGGCATATATCCCAAAATGTGGGTGCTTCTCAGCAAGATTTTCATGGTGCAGTCTCCCTGGCTCCTCCGTGGAATTTGACAAGGAAATATTTTCCATGTCTTTCGTATCAATCTTCAAAGGTTTCCCAGAGCATAATGTCCTATTGGTTCTAGGCTATTTTGCTTCTACTCTGAGTAATCGTAGAGAATGCTCTGAGGTTTAGGAGACTCTTTTGATCTCTGTAATTGGAGGTATGTTTTGTTTTTAATTAGAAAAAAATGACTCTAGGTTATTTTGCTTCTACTCTGGGTAATCGTAGAGAATGCTCTGAAGTTTTTGCAGTTGGAGGTATGTTTCTTTTGTAATTAGAACAAAAGACACAAAGACAGACAGACAGTGTGCATAGGATGAGGGCTAATGATCCGAGGAAGCTATGGGCACGTGTGCCGTCCCCCCAGTCCTAGCCCTTCAGCTGGGTTTTATGAAACCTTTTCGCTTTAGGCCTCCACCACCGTGTGCAAAAAAAAAAAAAAAAAAGGTTCAATCAGTCAGGCAATTTCAACCTCTCGCGGGGAAAAAAAAGAACTTGCAAAGTTGGAATTGATTGATTGAACTTTTTAGTCCCACCCAGTCTGCCGTTACCACCGCTGCCACACCCACCCTATGAGCTACGCCCACCCAATGGGCCACACCCACCCGGCACCCGACGACGCATAAGTGGGTTTAGGGTTGCAGTTTGGGCACTCGGTCTCTAAAAGGTTCGCCATCACTGCTATAGAAGCATTGGGTATGTTTCAAGACGTGGCAACAGATAACCAACATATGTAGAGGATTATGCCACCACTGTGTCTGCATATATTCAAAAGTGCATTGAGGATGTCTGTGTCTTTAAAAACATTGTTGTGGATGACATATGAGGTTCACAAGGTGTTGAAATCATGGAATGTGGCTTTTAAATCCAGAGCCAGACCTAATTCGAAAAATGCCATAAAAGGAGCAAAACAAGCCCATTGTTAGAAAATTCAGAACTTTTTTCAGGATTCAACAAACACCAGGCATATGTGGCAGGGCATCCAGATGGCTCCATTGTGTGGTAAAGGCGACACAGACTTTTTAAATGAGCTGAACACATTTTTTGGTAATAATAATAATAATAATAATAATAATAATAATAATAATAATAATAATAATAATAATAATAATAATAATAATAATAATAATAATAATAATAAAGTTGGAAGGGACCTTGGAGGTCATCTAGTCCAACCCCCTGCTCAGGCAGGAAACCCTATACCATTTTGGACAAATGGCTGTCCAGTCTCTTCTTAAAATCTTCCAGTGTTGGAGCATTCACCGCTTCTGGAGGCAGGTTGTTCCACTGGTTAATTGTTCTAACTGTCAGGAAGTTTCTCCTTAGTTCTAGGTTGCTTCTCTCTTTGGTTAGCTTCCACCCATTGCTCCTTGTCCTGCCTTCAGGCGCCTTGGAGAATAGCTTGACTCCCTCTTCTTTGTGGCAGCCCCTGAGATATTGGAACACTGCTATCATGTCCCCCCCCTCGTCCTTCTCTTTGTTAAACTAGACATACCCAATTCCAGCAACCGTTCCTTATATGTTTTAGCCTCCAGTCCCCTAATCACCTTTGTTGCTCTTCTCTGTACTCTTTCTAGAGTCTCAACATCTTTTTTACATNGTGGTGACCAAAACTGGATGCAGTATTCCAAGTGTGGCCTTACCAAGGCATTGTAAAGTGGTATTAATACTTCACGTGATCTTGATTCTATTCCTCTGTTAATGCAGCCTAGCACTGTGTTGGCTTTTTTGGCAGCTGCAGCACACGGCTGGGTCCTATTTAGCAGCCCTGTCTCCCATCTTAACAAGCAAGTGTTTAGCTTTGATGTTACCTTTGTCCGGTGGACATTGCAGAAAGTTAACATTTGGAAAGCAGCAGGCCCAGATAATATCACTGTGTGTATTCTTAGGGAATGTGCAGACGAGTTGGCTTGTGTTGTTACAGATATTTTCAATCTTTCACTGCAGCAGGCAGTGGTCCCATCGTGTTTTAAGGTGGCCATTATTTTGCCAGTGTCAAAAAAAGTCTATGATTATGGGTCTTAATGATTAGCTGTACGAATAGTTTCATAAATTGCTTTCAACATAAAGAGAATCTGTTCCTGATCTTCTTCCATGTTCTCTTAGTGGTGTGTTAAATTAAAAGCTTTACAATCAGAGAATGAAAATAATATCGTCACTGAGTATAAAACACAGCTGGGTTTCTCACAGATGGTATCTGCCAAGGTTGCAAAAGTCTTATCTACAGTCTGGACTTCAAGCCAAGTCTCTTTTAGACAATAAGAAGTTGTAATATCGTAAGGTGACCTACTTTTTTACAATGAAAAGGATGACACAAATAAATTGAAGAAAAAAATATCGTAAAAGCTGGCCTGGCCCATGGAAGGTCAACCACCCGCCGCGCCCCCGCCCGCAGCCGCCCCACCAGCACCGCTGCCCCGCCGTGTAGAGCGAGCCCTGCGGCTCCCAAAGCACCAGCTGTGCCAGCTCCGGCTCCGGGGGGCAGCCCGCTGTCGACACACCCCGCTTGCAGCCACTCCGCCAGCACCACCGCCCACCCTGCGCAGCCCTGTGTAGAGAGGGCCCTGCAGCTCCCACAGCACGGGGGGCAGCCGGCCGCTGCCGCCCCTCACACCCCCGCCCGCAGCACTCCTGCCGCCCCTGCCTCTTGCGCCCGCAGCCATTATTGCCCTAGCAGAGCTGAAGATCAAGAGAAACTTACTGCTCCAGTCTCCTCCAGGTATCTTCGGAACTAACTAGGAGATGGTGTAGTTGGGTAGCAGGGAGGGGTGCAAAGTTCCTGCCAATTCACCTTCGCTGCAGACAACTTGCATGTGCAAAGTTTACCGGCCGGGTGTCTTGGTGTGCTCAGCAGCAATTCCTATTGGCTTTCGAAAGCCAATAGGGGGAGTAGCACAGCTCATGCAAAAGTTGAAAAAAAAACCATCAAAAAAAGGTGCCGGAATGCCATTCTGAGCGTTCTATGAGAAAAAAAAGCCCTGCAGATTAGTCTTCAAATATCAAAAAGGAGGACATGTAGGAGGACACTTTTCGAGGGAGGACAGAACTTACAAAAGGAGGACTGTCCTCCATAAAGGAGGACGGTTGGTTACCTTAAATATCAGGTTTCGAAGAGGCAGAGGAACTAGAGATCAAATTGCCAACATACGCTGGATCATGGAGAAAGCTAGGGAGTGCCAGAAAAACATCTACTTCTGCTTCATTGACTATGCTAAAGCCTTTGATTGTGTGGATCACAACAAACTGTGGCAAGTTCTTAAAGAGATGGGAGTACCGTACCATCTTATTTGTCTCTTGAGAAACCTATATGCGGGTCAAGAAGCAACAGGGAGAACTGGACACGGAACCACTGATTGGTTCAAAATTGTCAGGAAATTTCTCCTTAATTCGAGGTTGGGCCTCTCTTTGATTAGTTGGATACAGGTTATCCTGATGAGTTCTGGACAAACATCATGTGAAAAGGGAAGGTAAAAGGCAAGAAATAGGAAACAAACTGAAGTTTCATATTCGTCTGCAATTAGGTGTATTAATAGAGAACATTGTTCTTCCCTGTTCCAAACTGCAGCTGGCAAAGCATTATGGGAACATCTATTCTTTTTGGGGAGGCAGTTTCCATTTGATTGTTTTCTCTGGATACCAAGCGGTGAAAGAAGCACTGATTGAGACTTCAGAAGTCTTTGTTGATCGCCCAGTGACACCTTTTATTTCAGACATCACCAAAACCAAGGGTAAGTCAAAATTGCAGGGAGTTACTCTGTTCTGTCTTGTTGCACTGTGGCACTGAAATCAACATGGACCACAGTAGTGTTGTCCTGGTGACGTCTGGAGAAGCATCTCGTGAAAAGAAACCCAAGTTTTCCTTAGCTTTCATATCTGCCAGTAAATATGAAGTACCTATTGCTCTGTATTTTTCAACCATATAGTGAGGATGTAGGCCAGTGGTTCTCAACCTGTGGGTCTGGACCCCATTTGGGGTCGATCGACCATTTCACGGGGGTCGCCAAGCAAGGCTGTCCGCCATTTTTTTTGTCCACCATTTTTTTTGTCCGCCATTTTTTTCCCCTTTTCTGGCGGGTGCCTTACCTCCCTTGGGCTGGGCCAGCTGGTGGTCGGCCTGCTCCGTCTCTGCTGCTTGCCAGCTATGCCTCGGCCGGCGCAGGGAGCGGAACCACGCATGCGCGGCGCTCCCGGGCAGGGAAAGTCCTCGACTTACGACCGGTTGGGTAGTCCTTGACTTACGACCGGTTTAGTCCTCGACTTACGATCGGTTTAGTCCTCGACATACGACCGGTTTAGTCCTCGACTTACGACCGGTTGGGGTCGCGGCATTAAAAAGGTTGAGAACCACTGATGTAGGCAGTCACACCTGGTTGGTAAAAAAAATCAAGAATGTGGTGGAGTGTAGTCTACACATAGCCAATTTGCTGCAGCCAATTCACCACGGCCAACACACCACAGCGAACCCGCCACGGCCAACTTGCCACAGCCAACTCACCACGCCCAACTCGCCACGGCCAACTCACCACGGCCAACACACCACGGCCAACTCACTACGGACAACACACCACGGCCAATTCACCACGGCCAACTCACTACAGCCAACTCACTGCTGGACCACTCACCATAGCCAACTCGCCGTGGGACAACTCACTACGGGATAATTTAACAATTCTATTTAATTATTTAAAATAAATTAAAAAATATTTTTATTTTTGCCATTCACATTCCATTCTGTCCCTCCTTTTGCATCCTTTCTTTAATGATTCTATCCCACCATTTCTTTGATATTAGTGTAACTCTTGTCCCCCAGTGAGTTGTCCTGTGACGAAGTGGCACGACGAGTTGTCCTACAGCGAGTTGGCTGTGGCAAGATGGCTGTGGCAACTTGGCCATTGTGAGTTGACTGTGGCGAATTGTCACAGGCCCAGTCTGGAATCCCAGGAGGGAGGGGTCCAGAGGACCAAGAGACAGCAAAGTTTAGATAGTTTGGTAGAAAGAGGGTCGAGATATCTCCTCCTTAAAAGTTCTCCGTGTCTGTCTTTAATTATGCAAGTAGTTTGGCAAAATGTCTGTCTATAGATGAGGAACAACAAAGAAAACTGCTTAGAAGCAATTCTTGGTTTTGGGAGATTGGGAAATTGCAATTTACTCTCATGAGGGAGAGGATGGAGTGGATTCCATGAGGAACGAGATCANCACGGCCAACTAACCACGGCCAACTAACCACAGCCAACTCACCACAGCCAACTCACCACGGCCAACTCACTACGGACAACACACCACGGCCAACACACCACGGCCAACTCACCACGGCCAACTTACCACGGCCAACTCACTACGGACAACACACCACGGACAACACACCACGGACAACTCACCATGGCCAATTCACCACGGCCAACACACCATGGCCAACTCACTACAGCCAACTCATTGCTGGACCACTCACCACAGCCAGCTTGCCGTGGGAGAACTCACTATGGGACAATTTAACAATTCTATTTAATTATTTAAAATAAATAAAAAATATTTTAATTTTTGCCATTCACATTTCATTCTGTCCCTCCTTTTGCATCCTTTCTTTAATGATTCTATCCCACCATTTCTTTGATATTAGTATAACTCTTGTCCCCCAGTGAGTTGTCCTGTGGCGAAGTGGCACGACGAGTTGTCCCACAGCGAGTTGGCTGTGGCAAATGGCCGTGGCAACTTGGCCATTGTGAGTTGGCCATGATGAGTTGACTGTGGCGAATTGTCACAGGCCCAGTCTGGAATCCCAGGAGGGAGGGGTCCAGAGGACCAAGAGACAGCAAAGTTTAGATAGTTTGGTAGAAAGAGGGTCGAGATATCTCCTCCTTAAAAGTTCTCGGTGTCTGTCTTTAATTATGCAAGTAGTTTGGCAAAATGTCTGTCTATAGATGAGGAACAACAAAGAAAACTGCTTAGAAGCAATTCTTGGTTTTGGGAGATTGGGAAATAGCAATTTACTCTCATGAGGGAGAGGATGGAGTGGATTCCATGAGGGACGAGATCAGTAAATGAACCCTTTTTCATAGACAAATCAAGGTAGAACAGGTCTCATTTGAAAATGATGGAGGAAATATGCGTAGGCTTAAACATAGCCATCTGACTGCATTCATAAGAATATTTTTGAAAGATTTCTCTCCGATATTTATGTGAGGTATAGGGAGCCTTGAACGTAGAGAAAGTAGGTGGGACTTCAATAGCGCATTTGCGAGGTTAAAAGTGTCCACAGATCTCTCATGCAGGGAAGGTGAAATTCTGTAATATCACTTCCCTCGGTATCAGTCAAAGCTTTCCATGTGATTAGAGCTCCATGTTTTCTGTAAGGATTGTTGGTTGTCCACATTTTCTAAGACATAGATTACTATTCAGTATCAAAGCTGGGTGGAAAGTGATGGATTTTTCAGTGCAGCAGCATAAATTGCATGTGTGGTTTGGGGTTTTTTTTGTGAACAATGCCTTTTTGGTGTTCCTTGATGGCTTTAGGTATTATTTTTTCAAACGGTCACACCTGGAAACAACAAAGACGGTTTGGTGTTGTTACCATGAGGAAGTTGGGACTGGGGAAAAGTGGCATGGAATCCCAAATCCAAGAGGAAGCCCAACAGCTTGTGGAATTCTTTGCAGATAAAAAGGGTATGTGATATGATGATGATGATGATGATGATGATGATGATGATGATGATGATGATGATGAT
Organism: Protobothrops mucrosquamatus; assembly: GCF_001527695.2. Lineage (NCBI taxonomy): Eukaryota > Metazoa > Chordata > Lepidosauria > Squamata > Viperidae > Protobothrops > Protobothrops mucrosquamatus. The sequence continues at coordinate 750,526 of NW_015386352.1, forward strand.
GATGATGATGATGATGATGTTGGCTTGAGTATAACTGTACTAGAGCCATTAACACCAGACAGGTCACCAGAAGGCAAACATCACAAAATTGTGTCTCGCTTATTTTAGCCACGTCACACAGGGGAAATTACTCTTCATATTGAGATAGAATTATTAAGGATTGGCTCTGACTATACAACCAGCAGGAAATCTGTCTGGTAACGGGAGCCTCTATCCCACACTGTTCTATTTTATCAAAAAGGAGACTTTAGACTTCAAACATCTTATTGAAGTCTAACTACAGAACATGTTCTTATGTGTAATAAGCCTAATAATGTGTCTAACAATCTACGTTCAGAGCATGATCTGGTAATCTGGGTCTCCTCCTGGAGTCACGACTTCTGCTCAAGAACAGATGGTGGTTGAGGCTAGGAGCTAAGCAACTAAGATGCTTAAGGGCCTGGAAACTAAAACATATGAAGAACGGTTGCAGAAATTGGGTATGGCCAGCCTAGAGAAAAGAAGGACTAGGGGGGACATGATAGCAGTATTTCAGTATTTGAGGGGCTGCCACAAAGAAGAGGGAGTCAAGCTATTTTTCAAAGTACTAGAAGGCAAGACGGAAACTAATCAAGGAGAGAAGCAACCTGGAATTAAGGAGAAACTTCCTAAGAGTGAGAACATTTAACCAGTGGAACAGTTTGCCTCCAGAAGTTGTGGATGCTTCATCACTGGAGGTTTTTAAAAAGAGACTGAACAGACATTTGTCTGAAATGCTATAGGGCAGGGGTAGGCAACCTAGGCTCTTTTATGACTCGTGGACTTCAACTCCCAGAATTCCTGAGCCAGCCAAGCTGAGGGGAAAGGGAGAGGTTTCCAAACTGAACCATGCTGGCTCAGGAATTCTGGGAGTTGAAGTCCATGAGTCATAAAAGAACCAAGGTTGCCTACCCCTGGTATAGAGTCTCCTGCTTTAGCAGGGGGTTGGACTAGAAGACCTTCAAGGTCCCTTCCAGCTTATTCTGATTGACTTTCCAGCGAGGAAGAAATCTGGGGTGGAATCAAGAATATTGAAATTTTTTTGGCATAAGATGTTGGTTATGCTATAGCCTGTGAATTTCACATTCTCAACAGAAAGTCAGTTTATCAAAAATAAATAAGGACTCCCAACCTTTCCTCTTCTAATAAGGTCTGCCGGACACCTCAATTTTGGTATAATCAGGAGAAGGAGAATTCATGTGACTATTAATTTTGTTTTCAGGGCAGCCGTTTGACCCCTCCCTTCCCATCATGAAATCGGTCTGCAATGTCATCTGTGCTCAAGCTTTTGGACATCGCTTTTCTGTTGAGGACAAAGACTTTGTGAAGCTGATGGAAGCCAGTTTTAATGTCTTAAATTTTTTAACCACCTTCTGTTACGCAGTAAGTAGCAGTATTCTTGCTTTACGGTCTGCTTCAGTTGCTCCCCTCTGAGAGGAGGTTTCGAAGTATTTCTAGCAGGACTCCCCGATTCTCTAATAGCTTTGTTCCCTAGGCCATCTGTCTGGTAAACTCGCAAGATTCGTTTTTCTTGCACATGTATACATAACCTGAATTAGACTGTTGTTTCTCTGTGTCATATGATATATGTGAGTATAGGAATAATTCTGTATTTATTTATTTATTTTTGTCATATTTATGTGGTGACCCTTTGAGAGCTGTATGCCATGAAATTTCATTTTAATGTATACCGATTAGTGTACATTCAAAGTAACAATAAAGTTATTCTATTCTATTCTATTCTATTCTATTCTATTCTATTCTATTCTATTCTATTCTATTCTACTCTACTCTACCCTACCCTACCCTACGCCACGCCACGCCACGCCACGCCACTCCATTCTCTTCTCTTCTCTTCTCTTCTCTTCTCTTCTCTTCTCTTCTTTCTTCTTCTCTTCTCCTATACCCTACCCTACGCTATCCTATCCCATCCCATCTCATTCTATTCTACCCTACCCTACCCTACCCTACCCTACCCTACACTACACTACCATACCCTACCCTACCCTATCCCATCCCATTCCATTCTCTCTTCTCTTCTCTTCTCTTCTCTTCTCTTCTCTTCTCTTCTCTTCTCTTCTCTTCTCTTCTCTTCTTTCTCTTCTCTTCTCCTATACCCTACCCTACCCTATGCTACCCTCTCCTCTCCTCTCCTATTCCATTCCATTCTCTCTTCTCTTCTCTTCTCTTCTCTCTTCTCTTCTACCCTACGCTACACTATGCTACGCTACTCTCTCCTCTCCTATTCCATTCCATTTGCTCTTCTCTTCTCTTCTCTCTTCTACCCTACGCTACGCTACCACACCCTATTCTATCCCATTCCATTCTCTTCTCTTCTCCTATACCCTACCCTACCCTACGCTACCCTCTCCTCTCCTCTCCCATTCTCTCTTCTCTTCTCTTCTCTTCTCTTCTCTTCTCTTCTCTTCTCTCCTCTCTTCTATCCTACGCTACGCTACGCTACGCTACCCTACCCTACCCTACCCTACCCTATCCTATCCTATTCTACTTATTCTCCTTCTCACCTGAGTTAATTTGGGATTTTACAGAACACTAGCTCTATGGTCATTAACAGGAGTTCTTATTTAATCAGATAACGACCGTGTTACTAATTTAACAACTGCAGTGATTCATTTAGCAAATGTAGCAAGAAAAGTCGTAAAATGGGACAAAACTCACTTAAGAAACTTCTTGCTTAGCAACATAAATTCTGGGCTTAATTGGGGTCGTAAGGCAAGGTCTACATGTAGATTACCTATCTAGATTATCTATTTCTGTCTACTTTATCTTGAATCTTAATTTTGCAATTTATAGTCCAAAATTTTAACTGCACTCATTCTCCCCCTCCTTTCCCTTTTGGTAGCTCTATGAAGGTTTCCCACATATAATGAAACATCTGCCAGGCCCTCACCAGACTATCTCACCTTCTGTAGNGAGGGTCGAGATATCTCCTCCTTAAAAGTTCTCCGTGTCTGTCTTTAATTATGCAAGTAGTTTGGCAAAATGTCTGTCTATAGATGAGGAACAACAAAGAAAACTGCTTAGAAGCAATTCTTGGTTTTGGGAGATTGGGAAATTGCAATTTACTCTCATGAGGGAGAGGATGGAGTGGATTCCATGAGGAACGAGATCAATAAATGAACCCTTTTTCATAGACAAATCAAGGTAGAACAGGTCTCATTTGAAAATGATGGAGGAAATATGCGTAGGCTTAAACATAGCCATCTGACTGCATTCATAAGAATATTTTTGAAAGATTTCTCTCCGATATTTATGTGAGGTATAGGGAGCCTTGAACATAGAGAAAGTAGATGGGACTTCAATAGCGCATTTGAGAGGTTAAAAGTGTCCACAGAACTTTCATGCAGAGAAGGTGAAATTCTGTAATATCACTTCCCTCGGTATCAGTCAAAGCTTTCCATGTGATTAGAGCTCCATGTTTTCCATAAGGATTGTTGGTTGTCCACATTTTCTAAGACATAGATTACTATTCAGTATCAAAGCTGGGTGGAAAGTGATGGATTTTTCAGTGCAGCAGCATAAATTGCATGTGTGGTTTGGGGTTTTTTTGTGAACAATGCCTTTTTGGTGTTCCTTGATGGCTTTAGGTATTATTTTTTCAAACGGTCACACCTGGAAACAACAAAGACGGTTTGGTGTTGTTACCATGAGGAAGTTGGGACTGGGGAAAAGTGGCATGGAATCCCAAATCCAAGAGGAAGCCCAACAGCTTGTGGAATTCTTTGCAGATAAAAAGGGTATGTGATATGATGATGATGATGATGATGATGATGATGTTGGCTTGAGTATAACTGTACTGGAGCCATTAACACCAGACAGGTCACCAGAAGGCAAACATCACAAAATTGTGTCTCGCTTATTTTAGCCACGTCACACAGGGGAAATTACTCTTCATATTGAGATAGAATTATTAAGGATTGTCTCTGACTATACAACCAGCAGGAAATCTGTCTGGTAACGGGAGCCTCTATCCCACACTGTTCTATTTTATCAAAAAGGAGACTTTAGACTTCAAACATCTTATTGAAGTCTAACTACAGAACATGTTCTTATGTGTAATAAGCCTAATAATGTGTCTAACAATCTACGTTCAGAGCATGATCTGGTAATCTGGGTCTCCTCCTGGAGTCACGACTTCTGCTCAAGAACAGATGGTGGTTGAGGCTAGGAGCTAAGCAACTAAGATGCTTAAGGGCCTGGAAACTAAAACATATGAAGAACGGTTGCAGAAATTGGGTACGGCCAGCCTAGAGAAAAGAAGGACTAGGGGGGACATGATAGCAGTATTTCAGTATTTGAGGGGCTGCCACAAAGAAGAGGGAGTCAAGCTATTTTTCAAAGCACTAGAAGGCAAGACGGAAACTAATCAAGGAGAGAAGCAACCTGGAATTAAGGAGAAACTTCCTAAGAGTGAGAACATTTAACCAGTGGAACAGTTTGCCTCCAGAAGTTGTGGATGCTTCATCACTGGAGGTTTTTAAAAAGAGACTGAACAGACATTTGTCTGAAATGGTATAGGGCAGGGGTAGGCAACCTAGGCTCTTTTATGACTCGTGGACTTCAACTCCCAGAATTCCTGAGCCAGCCAAGCTGAGGGGAAAGGGAGAGGTTTCCAAACTGAACCATGCTAGCTCAGGAATTCTGGGAGTTGAAGTCCATGAGTCATAAAAGAACCAAGGTTGCCTACCCCTGGTATAGAGTCTCCTGCTTTAGCAGGGTGTTGGACTAGAAGATCTTCAAGGTCCCTTCCAGCTTATTCTGATTGACTTTCCAGCGAGGAAGAAATTTGGGGTGGAATCAAGAATATTGAAATTTTTTTGGCATAAGATGTTGGTTATGCTATAGCCTGTGAATTTCACATTCTCAACAGAAAGTCAGTTTATCAAAAATAAATAAGGACTCCCAACCTTTCCTCTTCTAATAAGGTCTGCCGGACACCTCAATTTTGGTATAATCAGGAGAAGGAGAATTCATGTCACTATTAATTTTGTTTTCAGGGCAGCCGTTTGACCCCTCCCTTCCCATCATGAAATCGGTCTGCAATGTCATCTGTGCTCAAGCTTTTGGACATCGCTTTTCTGTTGAGGACAAAGACTTTGTGAAGCTGATGGAAGCCAGTTTTAATGTCTTAAATTTTTTAACCACCTTCTGTTACGCAGTAAGTAGCAGTATTCTTGCTTTACGGTCTGCTTCAGTTGCTCCCCTCTGAGAGGAGGTTTCGAAGTATTTCTAGCAGGACTCCCCGATTCTCTAATAGCTTTGTTCCCTAGGCCATCTGTCTGGTAAACTCGCAAGATTCGTTTTTCTTGCACAGGTATACATAACCTGAATTAGAGTGTTGTTTCTCTGTGTCATATGATATATGTGAGTATAGGAATAATTCTGTATTTATTTATTTATTTATTTTTCTCATATTTATGTGGTGACCCTTTGAGAGCTGTATGCCATGAAATTTCATTTTAATGTATACCGATTAGTGTACATTCAAAGTAACAATAAAGTTATTCTATTCTATTCTATTCTATTCTACTCTACTCTACTCTACTCTACTCTACTCTACTCTACTCTACTCTACCCTACCCTACCCTACCCTACGCCATGCCACGCCACGCCACGCCACTCCATTCTCTTCTCTTCTCTTCTTTTTTCTTCTCTTCTCCTATACCCTACCCTATGCTATCCTATCCTATCCTATCCTATCCCATCCCATCCCATTCTATTCTACCCTACCCTACCCTACCCTACCCTACACTACACTACCCTACCCTACCCTACCCTATCCCATCCCATTCCATTCTATCTTCTCTTCTCTTCTCTTCTCTTCTTTCTCTTCTCTTCTCCTATACCCTACCCTACCCTATGCTACCCTCTCCTCTCCTCTCCTATTCCATTCCATTCCATTCTCTTTTCTCTTCTCTTCTCTCTTCTCTTCTACCCTACGCTACACTATGCTACGCTACTCTCTCCTCTCCTATTCCATTCCATTTGCTCTTCTCTTCTCTTCTCTTCTCTCTTCTACCCTACGCTACGCTACCACACCCTATTCTATCCCATTCCATTCTCTTCTCTTCTCTTCTCCTATACCCTACCCTACCCTACGCTACCCTCTCCTCTCCTCTCCCATTCTCTATTCTCTTCTCTTCTCTCCTCTCTTCTATCCTACGCTACGCTACGCTACCCTACCCTACCCTACCCTACCCTACCCTATCCTATCCTATCCTATCCTATCCTATTCTATTTATTCTCTTTCTCACCTGAGTTAATTTGGGATTTTACAGAACACTAGCTCTATGGTCATTAACAGGAGTTCTTATTTAATCAGATAACGACCGTGTTACTAATTTAACAACTGCAGTGATTCATTTAGCAAATGTAGCAAGAAAAGTCGTAAAATGGGACAAAACTCACTTAAGAAACTTCTCACTTAGCAACATAAATTCTGGGCTTAATTGGGGTCGTAAGTCAAGGTCTACATGTAGATTACCTATCTAGATTATCTATTTCTGTCTACTTTATCTTGAATCTTAATTTTGCAATTTATAGTCCAAAATTTTAACTGCACTCATTCTCCCCCTCCTTTCCCTTTTGGTAGCTCTATGAAGGTTTCCCACATATAATGAAACATCTGCCAGGCCCTCACCAGACTATCTCACCTTCTGTAG
>NW_015386352.1:757270-761795 GCF_001527695.2 Protobothrops mucrosquamatus
CAAGGTCTACATGTAGATTACCTATCTAGATTATCTATTTCTGTCTACTTTATCTTGAATCTTAATTTTGCAATTTATAGTCCAAAATTTTAACTGCACTCATTCTCCCCCTCCTTTCCCTTTTGGTAGCTCTATGAAGGTTTCCCACATATAATGAAACATCTGCCAGGCCCTCACCAGACTATCTCACCTTCTGTAGAGATGATTCTTTCATTTGCAAAAAAGGAGATCAAACAGCATAAGGAAAACCCGAGCCTGCATGAACCTCAAGATTTAATTGATTTCTATCTCCTTCAAATGGAGAAAGTAAGTATCCGATAATACCTGGGAATATTGCTGGATGGAGAAACAATGCAGAACTCTCATGTATTCTGTGACTAGGCATGTAGAATCAATCAGAAGGTTCCTTGAGTGATTGGTAATATTTGATTGTTTTCTTTAAAAAAAATTGAGGCCAGAATGAATTGCTTTAAAAAGCATTTGACAATGTTCCTCATCAAACGTTCTAGAGTTACAAAGCCATTGGCCCTGTCCTTTTATGGATAGCTGATAGGTTTTAAAAATAGAAATACAAGAATTGAGTATGTTTAGCTTAATGAAAAGAAGGACTAGGTGTGACATGTTAGCAATGTTACAGTAGTTAAGGGGCTGCCCCAAAGAAGAGGGAGTCAAGCTATTCTCCAAAGCACCTGAAGGCAGAACAAGAAGTAATGGATGGAAACTAATCAAGGAGAGAAGCAACCTAGAACTAAGGAGGAATTTCCTGACAGTGAGAACAATTAACCAGTGGAACTGCTTGCCTCCAGAAGTTGTGAATGTTCCAACAATGGAGGTTTTAAAGAAGAGATTGGACAATAACTTGTCTGAAATGATATAGGGTCTCCTGTTCGAGCAGGGGGTTGGACTAGAAGACCTCCAAGGTCCCATCCAACACTGTTATTCTGTTAATATGAACAAATGCTCCAATTCCCCAAGAATTCTGATTAAATCTGAAGAAAAGTGCTTTGGGGTGTGTGGCTATCCTGGGGGAAGGCTTGAATGCTTTAAAGTGGGCACTCAAAATTCAAAATTGCACACAGTGATGTGCCTTTGGGAAACTGGATCTGCACTTCTGCAGCATTCTAAAGGCTCAGCAGTTTTCTCTGTGGAGGGAAGTAACAAGTAGAATGTGTTCATTATTTTCATTATGACTGGTTAAATTTAAATAAGTGTCAGATGACCCACAATGGGGAAAGTTCACATCTACATTGATGTGGACTGAGTGGTTTGCAACTGAGCAGCAAAAAGACTATTTTCCAATGCCAAATAATGGCAGTTCAGTGGAAGGGGTAACTCAGTGTGCAGTTGGCATATAAAAAGGAAAATCCAATTGGAAAAGAGATTGAAACAAAAAATGCCAACATAACAATACTGTTCTTTAAATCGTATGCAAGTTTGGAATAGTGGGTATAGCGCTGGTTGCCATATTTTGAAAAAAAAAAAAATACACTAGAGCTGGGGAAAGTGCCCAAGAGGACTCCATTATTATAAGAGTTGGTGATGATAGCTATTAACTTGGATGGTTTTCATGTCCTCTGTTCCCCAGACAAGATGGCCCATGGAGTAGAACCAGGAGACATTAGGTTGGGGAAGCATTTAGTAACAATACCATTTCATCTTTTTATTATTATTATTATTATTATTATTATTATTATTATTATTGTTGTTGTTGTTGTTGTTGTTGTTGTTGTTGTTATTGATCATCGCACAGTCAGCCAGATGTTGAGACTGGATTTGGCATTTTTGACTACCTATCAAGTCCTTACCAAGGATCTGGGATAGGCAGATGTGGATGTTTGAATTGTTGGTATTACAGATCTCGTCGCAGGATGGAAGCGGTTCCTAGTAAGGCCGCCTTTTGTAATTGACTAATGGCGAATTTGTCAATGCCGATGAAGGTGTCCAAGTGGTGCTCCAGTTGTTTTGGGATTGCACCCAAGGCCCCTATGACTATTGGTACTACCCTTGCTTGCCTTTGCCACAGTCTTTCTCTTTCTATTTGTAGGTCTTTGTATTTTGTTATCTTCTCCAGTTCTTTCTCTTCTATTCTGCTGTCTCCAGAGACTACCACATCCACTATCCAGACTTTTTTTATCAACAGTTGTTAAGTCTGGGGTGTTATGCAGCAGGTGCTTGTCTGTTTGAATTCTGAATTCCCAGAGCAATTTAACATTTTCATTTTCTATGACGTTCTCTATTTTATGGTCTCATCTGTTCTTGCTTGCAGGCAAGTGATATTTCTTGCAGATATTCCAATGCACCATTGTTGCTACTTTGTCATGCCGCTGCTTGTAGTCGGTATGTGCAATCTTCTTGCAGCAGTTTACCAGGTGGTCCACTGTTTCTTCAGCTTCTTTGCATAGGCGGCACTTACTATCTGTTGCTGTCTTCTCAGTCTTGTGCAGCCAGAATTAGTCCCTCATTGTTGTTGTTGTTGTTGTTGTTATTATTATTATTATTATTATTATTATTATTATTATTATTATTATATTAATCCTAGAGCAAGGATGATCCCAATTCTACTTATGATGAAGACAACTTGACTCACTGCGTTTTTGACCTCTTGATTGCTGGGACAGATACAACTTCAGCTTCTCTACTATGGGCGTTGCTTCTCATGGCAACTCATCTGGATATCCAAGGTGGGACAAAGTGATGTAGATCAGCAGCCTGTTTCAAGAAGTGTTTCTTGCTGATGCTACAATGCTAATTTGTCTTGCCGTGGTTTGTAGCCAGTCTGTGCAATCATCTTGCAGCAACTAACTAGATGGTCGACTTTTTCTTTAGTTTCTTTACATTTGCATTCTGTGCCTACCTGTTATTTGTGTAAAAAGGCAGGAAACCAGGTGCCAAAGAAACATATTACTATTCTTGCTAACCTATACATGCTCTATAACCATTTTGGGGGGCCTGCCATTCTGTTGGGAGTGGGGAATCTGTTGCAGGGATGTACAATATGCCCAAGAGAGACCTTGAAGAGCGTGCCTAAGGAGCCAGTTACCAAAACAATATACCACCTGTGGATTGGCTGCGATTCAAACGGACAGTGGGACCCTGGAGGGAGGAGTAACGAATCCTGCTTTTGATATACTGTTGGTGCGGGCTATTTCCTCAGACCTCGCTTTGCTTCCTCGCTATCACTAACTCTCAACAAAAAGTTCCTTTTGAGACAATGCCTGTTTCAAGAGTTCTGCTTTCTCGGGAGACCTACTTGAGGCAGGTCCTGACACCAGGACTCAAAAGGAATTAGGAAGAAAAACAAAACAATAAAAACCTGACTTAGAAATAAAAGTCGATAAAATAAGCAGAAGTATAGGACATGAGAAGGTTTGACCTTGCGTAGTAAAGTTTCCCCTTATTCCAGATGAAAATAAAACACAACTGGAATCTAAAATTTGTTGTGTGCCTGAGTCTCAGATGAATCCTAATCCTCCAATCCTTGATATTAGGATGTTAATGGGAATTCTATTAAATTCTTTCCTATGTGGTATATAATCTCTTAATGTTCACTTTATTTCTTTTCAGGGATAAACTACAGGATCTGAAATAAACCTTCTTTTTTCACTCTTTCTCAGATAAAGTACACAAAGAGCTGGAAGGCTTTTTCAGTTCATCTCACTCAATCTCTTACAAAGATCAGAAGGCACTACCTTACACCAATGCCGTGATTCATGAGATTATGCGAAATAAATATGCCTTATTTTATGGGCTGACGAGACAATGTGTGAAGGACATCTATATGAGAGGTTTTCTCATTCCCAAGGTATAGAACATGGATCCTTTTGCAGTCCAGGGGTTGCAGTTTAAGGGGTCGGTCTACCTGTAGGAACACTTTGACTTGTACTCTCTTTGTGTTTTGTAAATTTATGGTTTTGTAAATTTACAGTATTGTATGAATTCATCCAATCAGGGTTGAGTCAGTCAAACATGCCAAAGCAAAATATACTTAACGCCGTGTGTGAACTCGGAAAATGTGCAGTTGAAAAACTGTCCCAAAGGTGCTTTTCCAGAAGGCAACTGGACCTTCTTGGGGTTTTTTTCCCTTGAAAACATTTTGCTTCTCATCCAATAAGCTTCTTCAGTTCTGACTGAATGGCACAGAATGGAAGGATTTATATTCCTTGCAGTCATCTGGCTGTTAGCACTCTCCCTGAGGGTCGTTGAGGCCACTCAGAGGTTTATCTGTGCCCTCGAGGTCACCTGAATCCTGTAGTCTGCAATTCCCCCCCCCCCCCGGAAATCCTTCCATACTCCTGCATCCTTCGGAGGGTGCTCATCCCAAAGTGCACAGCTAACTGTTTGTGGGGACTTTGGGATGAACACCCTTCAAATGGAGCAGGAGTATGAAAGGATTTCTGGAATCAAGCAATCAACCAAGCCTGTTGTTCATCCCAACCTTCATCTCAGCTTCTTTGTTAAATTTGGTAAACCTACTTCTTCTAAATTAAATGCATGTAATTGTAGTTTAAGTGCAATTAAAAGTATT
>NW_015386352.1:763510-768845 GCF_001527695.2 Protobothrops mucrosquamatus
TTCATTGTTGTAGAAAGTTGGAATAATGCTACTGTGATGTGAGCTAGAAATATTTTGAACTCCAAGGAAAATATAAAATGATCAGCGGGAGGATCGTCTGCATGAAAGCTCACAACTCTTGGGGGTGTTCAGTGCCGTCAAAAGAGAAAGAGGGAAGAAACAGGGGAAGGAAGAGAGGAAAAAGGCAAAGGCTGATGGCAGAAAAACATCCCATTATCCTCCGTGATATACAGTAAATGGGGCATGAACAGTTTTATATTTAATAGAAATGAAATTGCCAAAGCAGTTGATCTATCTATTATCCTTTTTTTTTTAGATTCACTTGATAACTGTATTTTAAAGCATTAATTACTCCACTAGCTATGCTCGTACGAGATAAACTGGGACTACAGATTGCATTGAACTGTAACCAACCGTAGCCCTTTGGAGAAGTTGGGATGCTTCTCTGACGCTTGGTCACCAGCTCAAATTGCTTTCCTAGGGTTGTTGCAAAGCGGATCAAATGCTTTATGAATAATCCCAATGGATTAGTGTTGATTTCCTGCTTTTCCTTTACTTTTTGTGTAGGAGTTCGGGCCTGCTTGGGAGAGCTCCTTGCAAGGACTGAGTTCTTCCACATCTTTACCAGCCTGCTGTGGAGATTTAGACTGGAGCCACCAGAAGGAGTGGAAAAGCTCAGTCAAGAGTGCATACTAGGACTGACTGTGCACCCCTCTCCTTACAAGATTCGTGCTATTCCTCGCACTAGAACACCATAATATGGACAAACAATGAGAGGCTTCCTTGTTAAAATCCATATTACGATTTGTCTCTTTTTCAACAGTTAGTAAATCTACCACGTCCAGGATTGTCTTTTCTTACCTTACTGAATGACTACTCAGTCGATGAATCAGCATAGAGTTGGAAGGGACCTTGGAGGTCTTCTAGCCCAACCCCCTGCTCAAGCACGAAACCTGCCTGTACCATTTCAGACAAGTGACTGTCCAGGCTTTTCTAAAAAAACTCCAGTGATGAACCACCCACAACCTCTGGTGGCAAGTTGTTCCACTGGTTAATTGTCCTCACTGTTAGGAAGTTTCTCCTTAATTCCAGGTTACTTTTCTCCTTGATTAGTTTCCATTCATTGTTTCTTGTCCCATTCTCTGGTGCTTTGGAAAATAAATTGACCCCCTCTTCTTTGTGGCAGTCTCTCAAATACTAGAATAATGCTATCATGTCACCCCTAGTCCTTTTCTCTAGACTGGCCATACCCAAATCCTGCAACCGTTCTTTATATGTTTTTGTCTCCAGGCCTCAATCATCTTAGTTGCTCTTCCGTGACAATCGTGATATGGTATATAAATTTAACAAACATTAATAAATCTCTTTACTCTCCCTACAATGAGATTGCCAACTGCCCAGCAACTGAGGCATTTTTATTGGCTTAAGATGGGCTGGGAGAAGGGGAAAAAATGGGCTTTCATTTTTTCATATTTTTCTTTCAATTCACAGTGTGAATTGCCCTATTTTCTTTGAGTTCCTCTGTAGTCATAATTATAGAAAATTCAAATGCTTTAATACCGGTAGTCCACGACTTATAACTATTCATTTAGTGACCATTCAAAGTTACAATGGCACTGAAAAAAGTGACTTATAACCATTTTTCACACTTACAACCGTCGCAGCATCCCCAAGGTCATGTGATCAAAATTCAGATGCTTGGCAACTGACTCATATTTATGACGGTTGCAGTGTCCTGGGATCATGTGATCCCCTTTTGCGACCTTCTGAGAAGCAAAGTCCATGGGGGAGCCTGATTCACTTAACAAACATGTTACTAATTTAACAACTGCAGTGATTCACTTAACAACGGTGGCCAGAAAGGTCGTAAAATGGGGCAAAACTCACTTAGCAAATGTCTTGCTTAGTAACAGAAATTTTGGGCTCAATTATGGTTGTAGGTTGAGAACTATCTGTAAAGTGAATTGATGCTGTAGCATTTATGTTTGTGCCTCACTTAAGAAACACAACTGTGCTGGTCCTCATCCTGATCCTACATCTCTGGCCAAGGGCCACAGTGGGAGCCATTCAAGAGTCATGGAAACCTCCCTCTTGCTGTATTCTTGGCAGAAGGAGACAAGATGGCTTCCCTCTAATGCCTCAGAAGCCAGAGGGTGATCAGGGCCCTCAATGTCTTCCCCCAGGAAAGGGGGTCAGGCTGTGCAAGGGAGGCCTTTCCAGTCAGAGGGCTTCTCTTATCCTCCATCTTGCCTTTGCTGCTTCTCAGAGGGGCTGAGGAAACGGGAGCAGCTCCTCAGCCAGAGACATTGCTGAGGGGAAAATGGCGGGAAAAAGAAAGGCCTCTGGGGATGGCGGGTGACATGCAGCATCTCTGCTCTCTGGGAGCCTCACTGGTCATCCAAGTGACCCTGGGTGGCCTCTTAGCCTATTTTGTCTTTTACAAAAGGAGAGGAAGAAAAAGAAAAAAGAAAAATGTCTATGGAGATTCTCAGTCATCCAGGTCACGGTTGCCCCAAAGGAGCTTTTTCAAGGGGCAACTGGACTTTCTTGTTTTTCCTTGAAGACGTTTCACTTCTCATCCAAGAAGCTTCTTCAGTTCAATTTTTTTTAAATGTGAATAGAGAATATAGCTTCTTCACTACATTATTCCTTTAGTGGCTCAGCAAAAAAAGTAGCTTTTCATGATGGAAAGAGTATCTAGCAAATGCTAAGAGAAGACATTTTGGAAACCTTTGTACTTTCATCCAGCTCTGCTTCCAGCAGTGCCTCACTGTCTAATTTAACAGAAGAACAGAATTGGAAGGGACCTTGGAGGTCTTCTAGTCCAACCCCCTGTTTAAGCAGGAGACTCTAGGCCAGGGATAGGCAACGTGGGCTCTTTTATGACTCGTGGACTTCAACTCCCAGAATTCCTGAGCCAGCATGGCTCAGCTTGGAAACCTCTCCCTTTCCCCTCAGCATGGCTGGCTCAGGAATTCTGGGAGTTGAAGTCCACCAGTCATAAAAGAGCCAAGGTTGCCTACCCCTGCTCTATACCCTTTTCGACAAATGATTGTTCAGTCTCTTCTTAAAAGCCTCCAGTGATGGAGCACCCACAACTTCTGAAGGCAAGTTGTTCCACTGGGGGTTGATGGTTCTTACTGTTAGGAAGTGTCTGTGGAGATTCTCAGTCATCCAGGTCAGGGTTTGTCCCAAAGGGGCTTTTTCAAAAGGCCAACTAAACTTTCTTGTTTTTCTTTGAAAACATTTCGCTTCTCATCCAAGAAGCTGCTTCAGAGCTTCTGAAGAGCTGAAGAACTGAAGAAGCTTCTTGGATGAGAAGTGAAATGTCTTCAAAGAAAAAACAAGAAAGCCTAGTTGCCTCTGAAAAAAGCACCTTTGGGACAAAAAGAAGAGAAAAACAAACATGCTTGGGTATCAAAGTAATAAACATACAAGGAACGGTTGCAGGAATTGGGTATGTCTAGTTCAGGGGTAGGCAACCTGGCCTCTTTTATGACTCGTGGACTTCAACTCCCAGAATTCCTGAGCCAGCATGGCTCAGCTTGGAAACCTCTCCCTTTCCCCTCAGCATGGCTGGCTCAGGAATTCTGGGAGTTGAAGTCCACCAGTCATAAAAGAGCCAAGGTTGCCTACCCTTGGTCTAGTTTAATGAAGAGAAGGATGAGGGGGGGGATATGATAGCAGTGTTCCAATATCTCAGGGGCTGCCCCAAAGAAGAGGGAGTCAAGCTATTCTCCAAGGCGCCTGAAGGCAGGACAAGAAGCAACGGATGGAAACTAATCAAGGAGAGAAGCAACCTAGAACTAAGGAGAAACTTCCTGACAGTGAGAACAATTAACCAGTGGAACAACCTGCCTCCAGAAGCAGTGAATGCTCCAACACTGGAAGTTTTTAAGAAGAGATTGGACAGCCATTTGTCTGAAATGGTATAGGGTTTCCTGCCGGAGCAGGGGGTTGGACTAAATGACCTCTAAGGTACCTTTCAACTTTATTATTATTATTATTATTATTATTATTATTATTATTATTATTATTATTATTATTATTATTGTTGTTGTTGTTGTTGTTGTTGTTGTTGTTGTTGTTATTATTACTATTACTATTAACAAATCTCAGGAGCTCTCTGGAAGACTTTGGGTCAGTTGGGGGTTCGGGTTCCCCCAAAACTCTCCACTTCCAAACTGCAGCACTTGAAAAGTGAGCTGGAAAGTTTTGGATTCTGATTTATTGGGACCTGTCCTGTATGAACACTGGCATTGTGCCTCTTTCGATCAAGAAAGCCCTATCCCGTGAAGCCAGCCGAAACACGCCTCTGCTTCACAAGCAAGCTGATGATCATTAAGTTCCCCAATAGCTCCGGAATATTGAATGTCTTCAAAAGAAACACAAGAAAGTCCAGTTGCGTCCTGAAAAAAAAAAGCACCTATTGGCTTCGGTTCCCCTGCTTCTTTGGGCTTGCAAGATCCTTCCCCTGATCCAGATGGTGGTCTTGGAGTGAGGGGGAGCCCATCTTCTCTTCCCAGCATAGCTGCTGGTGGTAGAAACCCAGTTCTGCCTCTCTGGAAAGACCCCCGAGACCACGCCAGGCCCCGGTCAGCTGAAGAGGCAGGAGGAACCCACTTGACTATGAGCCAGCTGTGTGCAACAGCAACCAAAAAAGCTAATGCAATCCTGGGTTGTATAAACAGGCATAGAATCAAGATCACGTGAAGTAATATTACCGCTTTATAAAGCCCTATAAGGTCACACCTGGGATACTGTAGCCAATTTTGGTCACCATATCACAAAAAAGATGTTGAGAGTTTGGAAAAAAATCAGAGAAGATCAGCTAAGATGATCCAAGGCCTGGAGACTGCAACATACGAAGAACGTCTATGGGACTTGGGTTTGGCTAGTCTAAAGAAAAGAAGAAATAGGGGAGACATGATAGCAGTGTTCCAGTATCTGAGGGGCTGCCACAAGGCAGAAGGGGTCAGGTTGTTCCCCAAAGCACCAGAGGGAAGGACGAGAAACAACGGTTGGAAGCTGATCAAAGAGAGAAGCAACCTGGAATTAAGGAGAAAGTTCCTGGCAGTGAGGACAATTAACCAGTGGAACAGGTTAATTGAGATTAACCAGTGGAACAGGTTAATTGAGAGGGTGGGACGATTAGTACGGTCAGTGGGAGGGGCAGATACGGCGGGAGCAGAGGACCATATCGGGTTTGGGGAGCACGCACACGCTGCTTACAAGCGTGTGGGCGCTCCGGTCCTCAGGGCTCTACTCGGTCTCCAGGGAACTTAGATCCCCAGGCCCGGGATCACCGGCTGATGCTATGCAATGCCAGGTCAGT
>NW_015386352.1:770878-775661 GCF_001527695.2 Protobothrops mucrosquamatus
AGCAGGCAGGACTGGCCTAGGGGTATTTTAAAGGGGTTTTAAATTAAATTTTTAGTAGAAGCGGCCAAATTTAAATAGTTATTTTTAATCTTTTTAAATTTTGTATTGTATCATTGTTTTAAACTGGCTGTAAGCCGCCCTGAGTCCTCCGGGAGAAGGGCGGGGTATAAATTTAATAAAATCTAAATCTAAAATCTAATCCAGAAATCATGGGCGCTCCATCACTTGAGATTTTTAAGAGGAGACTGGACAGTCACCTGTCTGGGGCGGTATAGGTTATCCTGCTTGATCAGGGGGCTGGACTAGAAAACCTCCAAGGTCCCTTCCAGATTCTATTCTATTCTATTCTATTCTATTCTATTCTATTCTATTCTATTCTATTCTATTCTATTTTGAAGTTGGAGGGAAGCCTGCTCTGTCCTCGTGAGGCAGACCATGCCTCTTTAACCTCACTCATGCCATTCTGGGGGTCTCATGGGTCAGCCAAGCAATTCCTTGTCTGGCTAAGGAATTCTGGGAGTTGAAGTCCACGAGTCATAAAATCGCCGAGTTTGAAGACCCCTGCTGTAACACATTCAATATCCCCAATTCCCCAAATATGCTGTTCCAAAGCTCAGCCCCTCCTCTAATTATTAACATTCAGATGGACTTGGAATTATAGATTTTGGGGGAAATTCTTGAGACAAAGTGGCATTATTTACCTCTTCCCTAGTCAAAACAAATCATGGGACTGTTAGATATTAGAATTGGACACTAGAGGGAACTAGAGGATAGCAAAAGAATGGAAGGAAATATTTTAACAGTTTAACTATTTGATGAAATACCATGAGAAAATTATGATTTTTTTTTGGGACAAATGGTCTCTGAAACTCTCAGAAATGATTGATAAATGGACAGTTGAGGATGCGATGGAAGAAGAACAAAATATTCTGGATAAATTTGAAATTAACCCGAATGTGGTTATAAATGTGGAAAGAGAAGGAGGTATTGAATTATTGAAACAGGATGATATTTCAATTATTTGTTAATTTTTTAATAAATTTCTGCATCACCATTCTCACCTAAGTGATTTAATACATACAAGAGATATACAACTATTAAATAAAAAAACGTTGGTTTTTTTTCCTGCCTGAGCAGGGGGTTGGACTAGATGACCTCCAAGGTACCTTCCAACTTTATTATTATTATTATTATTATTATTATTATTATTATTATTATTATTATTATTATTATTATTATTATTATTATTATTATTATTACTGAATGTATAATAGAAATCTGTTAAAAATTTTGAAGGACTTTCTGAGAAATGACTAAAAAAATAAAGATGAATTTCTCTTGAATGAATTTACCAAATAGACTTGCTAAAGTTTTGAAGTATCTTTGGAAGAATGCTGAAAAAAAATCAAGCTGTGGGATTTTATTTTGAAGGGGTTAAGAATTAAGATGATTAAAAGTACAGGGAAGAAATAGCAAGTTGACTTATTCAATCAATCTTGAGATAGATAAATTAGTATGTCTGACAACCTGCACTGGATTTTTGCTGGTAAGGAATGAAAGCCAAGAATTTCAGATTTTGCTTTTAATTAAGAGATAGGAGGCGAGGAGAGTTTATTTATTCATAGTTCATGTATCATGATTCCGAAAGATGAAACTCTTCAAAGAACTTCGAGGCATTGTTTACCTTAAAGAATCTTTACTTGAGCAGCATAGCTTTGGGTAGGATACATAGTCGTAGCCAAAATCTGACTTCCCTTCCCTTCAGCACATAGGATCAAAGCACAATCCCCTCCTACAACTAACAGTCATAAATCACATTCTCCAATTAGTTTGAAATGCTGGCTTTCCGCCTTCCAATTCTGTTCTTCTGTTAAGTTAGACAGCGAGGCACTGCTGGAAGCAGAGCTGGATGAAAGTACAAAGGTTTCCAAAATGTCTTCTCTTAGCATTTGCTAGAAAATAATAAATCAGTATTTCTCAACCTTGACAATTTTAAGGCATGTGGACTTCAACTCCCAGAATTCCACAGCCAGCAATGCTGGCTGTGGAATTCTGGGAGTTGAAGTCCACATGCCTTAAAATTGTCAAGGTTGAGAAACACTGCTAGATACTCTTTCCATCATGAAAAGCTACTTTTTCTGCTGAGCCACTAAAGGAATAATGTAGTGAAGAAGCTATAGTCTCTATTCACATAAAAAAAAACTGAACTGAAGAAGCTGCTTGGATGAGAAGTGAAACACGTTCAAAGAAAAACAAGAAAGTCCAGTTGCCTCTTGAAAAAGCTCCTTTGGGGCAACCATGAACTGGATGACTGAGAATCTCCATGGACATTTTTCTTTTCTTTTTTTCCTCCTCTCCTTTTGTAAAAGATAAAATAGGCTAAGAGGCCACCAGGGTCACTTGGATGACCAGTGAGGCTCCCAGAGAGCAGAGATGCCGCGTGTCGCCCACCATCCCCAGAGGCCTTTCTTTTTCCCGCCATTTTCCCCTCAGCAATGTCTCTGGCTGAGGAGCTGCTCCCGTTTCCTCAGCTCCTCTGAGAGGCAGCAAAGGCAAGATGGAGGATAAGAGGAGCCCTCTGACTGGAAAGGCCTCCCTTGCACAGCCTGGCCCCCTTTCCTAGGGGAAGACATTGAGGGCACTCTGGCTTCTGAGGCATCAGAGGGAGGCCATCTTGCCTCCTTCTGCCAAGAATACAGCAAGAGGGAGGTTTCCATGACTCTTGAATGGCTCCCACTGTGGCCCTTGGCCAGAGATGCAGGATCAGGATCAGGACCAGCACAGTTGTGTTACTCAGTGAGGCACAAATTTAGATGCTACAGCATCAATTCCCTTTACAGATAGTCCTCAACATACAACCATAATTGACCCCAAAATTTCTGTTGCTAAGCAAGACATTTGCTAAGTGAGTTTTGCCCCATTTTATGACCTTTCTGGCCACCGTTGTTAAGTGAATCACTGCAGTTGTTAACTTAGTAATGCGGTTGTTAAGTGAATCTGGCTTCCCCATGGACTTTGCTTGTCAGAAGGTCACAAAAGGGAATCACATCATCTCGGGACGCTGCAACCGTCATAAATATGAGTCAGTTGCCAAGCATCTGAATTTTGATCACATGACCTTGGGGATGCTGCGACGGTTGTAAGTGTGAAAAATGGTTATAAGTCACTTTTTTCAGTGCCACTGCAACTTTGAATGAATAGTTTTAAGTCGCGGACTACCGGTATTAAAGCATTTGAATTTTCTATAACTATGACTACAGAGGAACTCAAAGAAAATAGGGCAATTCACACTCTGAATTGAAAGAAAAATATGAAAAAATGAAAGCCCATTTTTTCCCCTTCTCCCAGCCCATCTTAAGCCAATAAAAATGCCTCAGTTGCTGGGCAGCTGGCAATCTCATTGTAGGAAGAGTAAAGAGATTTATTAATGTTTGTTAAATTTATATCCCATATCACGATTGTCACGGAAGAGCAACTAAGATGATTAAGTGCCTGGAGACAAAAACATATGAAGAACGGTTGCAGGATTTGGGTATGGCCAGTCTAGAGAAAAGAAGGACTGGGGTGACATGATAGCAGCATTCCAGTATATTTGAGGAGCTGCCACAAAGAAGAGGGGGTCAATTTATTTTCCAAAGCACCAGAGAATGGGACAAGAAACAATGAATGGAAACTAATCAAGGAGAAAAGTAACCTGGAATTAAGGAGAAACTTCCTAACAATTAACCAGTGGAACAGCTGGCCATCAGAAGTTGTGGGTGGTTCATCACTGAAGGTTTTTAAGAAAAGCCTGGACAGTCACTTGTCTGAAATGGTACAGGCAGGTTTCGTGCTTGAGCAGGGGGTTGGGCTAGAAGACCTCCAAGGTCCCTTCCAACTCTATGCTGATTCATCGACTGAGTAGTCATTCAGTAAGGTAAGAAAAGACAATCCTGAACGTGGTAGATTTAATAACTGTTGAACAAGAGACACGTAATATGGATTTTAACAAGGAAGCCTCTCATTGTTTGTCCATATTATGGTGTTCTAGTGCGAGGAATAGCACGAATCTTGTAAGGAGAAGGGTGCACAGTCACTCCTAGTATGCACTCTTGACTGAGCTTTTCCACTCCTTCTGGTAGCTCCAGTCTAAATCTCCACAGCAGGCTGGTAAAGATGTGGAAGAACTCAGTCTTTGCAAGGAGCTCTCCCAAGCAGGCCCGAACTCCTACAGGAAAAGTAAAGGGAAAGCAGGAAATCAATACTAATCCATTGGGATTATTCATAAAGCATTTGATCCACTTTGCAACAACCCTAGGAAAGCAATTTGAGCTGGTGACGAAGCGTCAGAGAAGCATCCCAACTTCTCCAAAGGGCTACGGTTGGTTACAGTTCAATGCAATCTGTAGTCCCAGTTTATCTTGTTGTACGAGCATAGCCGGTGGAGTAATTAATGCTTTAAAATACAGTTATCAAGTGAATCTAAAAAAAATGGGATAATAGATAGATAACAGATAGACCAACTGCTTTGGTGATTTCATTTCTATTAAATATAAAACTTTTCATGCCCCATTTATATCACGGAGGATAATGGGATGTTTTTCAGCCATCAGCCTTTGCCTTTTTCCTCTCTTCCTTCCCCTGTTTCTTCCCTCTTTCTCTTTTGACGGCACTGAACACCCCCAAGAGTTGTGAGCTTTCATGCAGACGATCCTCCCGCTGATCATTTTATATTTTCCTTGGAGTTCAAAATATTTCTAGCTCACATCACAGTAGCATTATTCCAACTTTCTACAACAATGAA
>NW_015386352.1:775740-786056 GCF_001527695.2 Protobothrops mucrosquamatus
GCCATCAGCCTTTGCCTTTTTCCTCTCTTCCTTCCCCTGTTTCTTCCCTCTTTCTCTTTTGACGGCACTGAACACCCCCAAGAGTTGTGAGCTTTCATGCAGACGATCCTCCCGCTGATCATTTTATATTTTCCTTGGAGTTCAAAATATTTCTAGCTCACATCACAGTAGCATTATTCCAACTTTCTACAACAATGAAAAGAAGCTGTTATTTCGACAGGAAATTCTAAAGTGCCCAGAAAAAGAGCAGAGGGATACAAGAATTTCCCTAAAATGTGATCGTAGGGGTTTCTTCGGCAGACACCTTTGCCATCCTCAGGGGCTACCATTCTGCCCTTCACTTCAAGATAGAGACTCAGGGGTAGACCTGTTGAGGGACTGCATATTTCACTTGAGACTCCACTGGCTCCTTCTCGGCACTTTTCCTATAATGCAACTGATTGCTGTTGTTATCTCAAAGGTGCTTTTTCAGGACGCAACTGGACTTCCTTGTTTTTCTTTGAAGACATTTCGCTTCTCACCCAAGAAGCTTCTTCAGCACTGACTGGATGGTGAGGAATGGAAGGATTTATACTCCTTGCAGACAGATGGTGATTTGTCTCCTTTTAGAGAGTCGTTGAGGCCACCTGGTTTACCTGTGTCCTCAGGGTCACCTGAGTAATGCAAATGGATGTGGAGCCTTGTTGAAGGATGGAAGGATTCATACTCTTGGAGACAGCTGGTCATTTGCCTTCTCTTAGAGAGTCATTGAGGCCACCTGGAGGTTTATCTGTGTCCTCAGGGTCACCTGAGTAATGCAAATGGATGTGGAGCCTTGTTGAAGGATGGAAGGATTCATACTCTTGGAGACAGCTGGTCATTTGCCTTCTCTTAGAGAGTCATTGAGGCCACCTGGAGGTTTATCTGTGTCTTCAGGGTCACCTGAGTAATGCAAATGGATGTGGAGCCTTGTTGAAGGATGGAAGGATTTATACTCCTTGCAGACCGCTGGTCATTTGCATTCTCTTAGAATGTGGAGCCTTCTTGGAACTGCTGATGAAAAGGGTGTATTGTAGACTGGAGATAGATGATGTCATATCCCTCCCCCTCTGTTGACACCATCTATCTCTAGTCTACAACACAATCCTTTCAACAGTTCCAAGAAGGCTCCACACGCACTTGCACTACTCAGGTGAACCTGAGGACACAGGTAAACCAGGTGGCCTCAACGACTCTCTAAAAGAAGGCAAATGACCAGCTGTCTGCAAGGAGTATAAATCCTTCCATTCCCCACTACCCAGTCAGAGCTGAAGAAGCTTCTTGGATGAGAAGCGAAACATCTTCAAAGAAAAACAAGAAAGTCCAGCTGCCTTGTGAAAAAGCACCTTTGAGATAACTATGACCTGGATGACGGAGAATCTCCAAAGACGTTGTGGTGGTTACTTTTACACTCCTTCCAACTGCAGGGAAGGTACCTGGGAGGCTGTCCCTTGCTGACGAACGTTCTTTTCCTTCTCTCCTTTTCTCAAGTTGGAGCAAACTAATCTTTAAAGAATACCCAGAGGAAGAAGCCATATCTGGGCCATTGTGAAAAGCTTCACGGGATTCCTATTCACCTCCCACCTATTTCTGTTCATTCTTGAAGCCCACTTCAAGAAAAGCCATAGACAGGAAGTGCCTCCAAGAACCCATTTCTATGGGCCTCTCCACAAAGTCCATCTTGATGTCAGGAGAAATACGATTTCGGAAACCTCATGAACAGCAGTTCCCACAAGAGTAAGATTGACTGGAGTTAATTTAACTGACTGCATTACTCAATCAGTACAGGGTAAATATAATTCCATGAGATTTCTGTATCAGTTAACTCTAACGAACACCAATCTTTCCCTCCATTGATCCGGCCACATGTTGTGGAAAGAGAATCCTTACATTTTTATATTGCTCAAATCCACAGATGTCACCAAGCAAAAAAAAATTTGTTTGCCTTTTTCACCCCCTTTCTAAAATAAGCATCATTACTCATAACTGCTTTTCTGCACATTACCTGCTCCAAATGGAAGAAATGCTTCTTTTAACAAAAAATTCCCTTCTTTGTCCAAAAAATGATTTGGGTTGAACTCTTCAGGGGTCTCCCAATGTTCCCGATCCGAAAGAACAGAACGGATGTCTGGAACAATAACAGCTCCCTGGAAGGAGAAAATAAGCTGACTTAAGCATTGAGACAGACGCGCCTCTTATTTCTCGGCTATTCCACTTCTCTCACCCGAATGATTCAAATGCATTTTTTAAACTCCAAATACTTTTAATTGCACTTAAACTACAATTGCATGCATTTAATTTAGAAGAAGTAGGTTTAGCAAATTTAACAAAGAAGCTGAGATGAAGGTTGGGATGAACAACAGGCTTGGTTGATTGCTTGATTCCAGAAATCCTTTCATACTCCTGCTCCATTTGAAGGGTGTTCATCCCAAAGTCCCCACAAACAGTTAGCTGTGCACTTTGGGATGAGCACCCTCTGAAGGATGCAGGAGTATGGAAGGATTTCCGGGGGGGGGGGAATTGCAGACTACAGGATTCAGGTGACCCTGAGGGCACAGATAAACCTGAGTGGCCTCAACGACCCTCAGGGAGAGTGCTAACAGCCAGATGACCGCAAGGAATATAAATCCTTCCATTCTCTGCCATTCAGTCAGAACTGAAGAAGCTTCTTTGATGAGAAGCGAAATGTTTTCAAGGAAAAAAACCCCAAGAAGGTCCAGTTGCCTTCTGGAAAAGCACCTTTGGGACAGTTTTTCAACTGCACATTTTCCGAGTTCACACACGGCGTTAAGTATATTTTGCTTTGCCATGTTTGACTGACTCAACTGATTTGACTGATTGGATGAATTCATAGAATATTGTAAATTTACAAAACCATACATTTACAAAACACAAAGAGATTACAAGTCAAAGTGTTCCTACAGCTAGACCGACTGCAACCCCAGGACTGCAAAAGGATCCATGTTCTATACCTTGGGGATGAGAAAACCTCTCAGATAGACGTCCTTCACACATTGTCTCGGCAGCCCATAAAATAAGGCATATTTATTTCGCATAATCTCATGAATCACGGCATTGGTGTAAGGTAGTGCCTTCTGATCTTTGTAAGAGATTGAGTGAGATGAACTGAAAAAGCCTTCCAGCTCTTTGTGTACTTTATCTGAGAAAGAGTGAAAAAGGAAGGTTTATTTCAGATCCTGTAGTTTATCCCTGAAAAGAAATAAAGCGAACATTAAGAGATTATATACCACAGAGGAAAAAATTTAATATAATTCCCATTAACATCCTAATATCAAGGACTGAAGGATTAGGATTGATCTGAGACTCTAGTTGCTCTTCTCTGATTTTTTTTCTAAACTCTCAACATCTTTTTTGTGATATGGTAACCAAAATTGGCTGCAGTATTCCAGGCGTGGTCTTACTAGGGTTTTATAAAGCGGTAATAATACTATTAGTCAGATGTCTGGTGGATTTATAGAAGCTTCTCTTACCAGTTTTTGTTTTTGATGATTCAACAATAGAAAAATAATCATTTAAATATATTTGTTGCCTACATTATATTCTATTTTCACTATCCTATCTACATCAGGGGTCCCAAATCTCTGGGCTGTGGACAAGCACCGGGCCGCGGCATGCCAGAAACCGGGCAACACAAACAAGCAAAGCCTCATCTTTGGGATGCAGGCAGCATGCAAAACCACGCTCCCTCCGGTCCACGGAAAAACCTTTGTCCACGGAACCAGTCCCTGGTGCCCAAAAGGTTGGGGGCCGCTGATCTACATCACTTTGTCCCACCTTGGATATCCAGATGAGTTGCCATGAGAAGCAACGCCCATAGTAGAGAAGCTGAAGTTGTATCTGTCCCAGCAACAAAGAGGTCATTAATGCAGTGAGTCAAGTTGTCTTCATTATAAGTAGAATTGGGATCATCCTTGCTCTAGGATAACAACAACAACAACAACAATAATAATAATAATACCCACTCATTGCCAAGCAGTTCAACAATATACTACAAGGAGGAGAAATTGAAAAGTGGCTAACCATAGGAAAAACCTACCTAATAATGAAAAATCCAGCAAAAGGGGCAACACCAGGCAACTACAGGCCAATTACCTGCTTACCAACAACTTTCAAATTGCTAACTGGTGTGGTAGCTGATGCAGTCCAACAGCATCGAGTTGAAAACAATCTCTTTCCACCTGAGCAGAAAGGAAACCGCCCCAATAGCAGAGGAACAAAAGATCAACTCCTAATAGACAAAATGATCTTGGAAGACTGAAAGAGAAGGAAGACCAACCTGAACGTGGCATGGATTGAGTACAAAAAGGCATTTGACTCTGCCACATGACTGGATAATCAAGTGCCTAGAAATAACAGGAGTCAGTAGAAACAACAGAAAATTTGTACAAAGATCGATGGCACAATGGAAGACACAGTTGCAGGTCAATGGTGAGAGACTGGGAGAGGTTAATGTCAAGAGAGGAATATTTCAAGGAGATTCATTATCACCACTACTATTTGTTATTCTCTAGCACCGTGGTGGTGAACCTATGGCACACATGCCACAGATGGCACGCAGAGCCCTCTCTGTGGGCACGCGCGCCCTTGCCCCAGTCCTAGGCCTTCAGCCGGGGTTTATAAAACCTTTTCGCTTTAGGCCTCCACCGTGTGCAAAAAAAAAAAAAGGTTCAATCAATCAATCAATTTCAACTTCTCACGGGAAACAAAAAGATCTCACAAAGTTGGAATTGATTGATTGAACTTTTGGGTCCCACCCAGTCTGCCATTACCACTGCAGCCACGCCCACCCAATGTGCCACACCCACCCAATGTACCACACCCATCCAATGGGCCATGCCCACCCGGCACCCAATGATACATAAGTGAGTTTTGGGTTGTAGTTTGGGTACTCAGTCTCTAAAAGGTTCACCATCACTGACCTAGTAGATAACTAGGTACCACTTTGGTGGGCAACTTAATGGGAATGTGAAATGAACCCCCAACTGGGCATCCCCCGAGCAGTGGTGATGTCACCGTTCAACCCAGAAGCACTTCTATACTCCCGACACAACCATAGTAATAGTATCCCAGAGAAAAATCTGTGTGATTGTTAAGAGTAGAAAACTGACTGGGTAGTACATAATCATTATCAATTGCTATTTTAGTGTCCTCTTTGGCACTTTCCCCAACTCTAGTGTATTTTTTTCAAAATGTGGCAACCAGAGCTGTACCCACTATTCCAAACTTGCACACGATTTAAAGAACAGTATTGTTATGTTGGCATTTTTTGTTTCCATCTCTTTTCCAGTTGGATTTTCCTTTTTGTATGCCAACTGCACACTGAGTTACCCCTTCCACTGAATTGCCATTATTTGGCATTGGAAAATAGTCTTTTTGCTGCTCAATTGCAAAGAAGAGACTGGACAGCCATTTGTCCGAAATGGTATAGGGTTTCCTGCCTGAGCAGGGGGTTGGACTAGATGACCTTCAAGGTCCCTTCCAACTTTACTACTACTATTATTATTATTATTATTATTATTATTATTATTATTATTATTATTATTATTATTATTATTATTATTATTATTATTATTATTAGATGTGAACTTTCCCCATTGTGCGTCATCTGACACTTATTTCAATTTAACCAGTCATAATGAAAATAATGAACACATTCTACTTGTTACTTCCCTCCACAGAGAAAAGTGCTGAGCCTTTAGAGTGCTGCAGAACTACAGATCCAGTTTCCCAAAGGCACATCACTGTGTGCAATCTTGAATTTTGAGTGCCCACTTTAAAGCATTCAAGCCTTCCCCCAGAATAGCCACACCCCCCAAAGCACTTTTCTTCAGATATAATCAGAATTCTTGGGCAATTGGAGCATTTGTTCATATTAACAGAATAACAGTGTTGGATGGGATCTTGGAGGTCTTCTAGTCCGACCCCTTGCTCGAACAGGAGATCCTAGATCATTTCAGACAAGTTATTGTCCACTCTCTTCTTTAAAACCTCCATTGTTGGAGCATTCACAACTTCTGGAGGCAAACAGTTCCACTGGTTAATTGTTCTCACTGTCAGGAAATTCCTCCTTAGTTCTAGGTTGCTTCTCTCCTTGATTAGTTTCCATCCATTACTTCTTGTTCTGCCTTCAGGTGCTTTGGAGAATAGCTTGACTCCCTCTTCTTTGGGGCAGCCCCTTAACTACTGTAACATTGCTATCATGTCACCCCTCGTCCTTCTTTTCATTAAGCTAAACATACCCAATTCTTGTATTTCTATTTTTAAAACCTATCAGCTATCCATACAAGGACAGGGCCGATGGCTTTGTAACTCTAGAACGTTTGATGAGCAACATTGTCAAATGCTTTTTAAAATAGTTCGCTGGCCTCAATTTCTTTTAAAGAAAACAATCAAATATTACCAATCACTCAAGGAACCTTCTGATTGATTCTACATGCCCAGTCACAGAATACATGAGAGTTCTGCATTGTTTCTCCATCCAGCAACATTCCCAGGTATTATCGGATACTTACTTTCTCCATTTGAAAGAGATAGAAATCAATTAAATCTTGAGGTTCATGCAGGCTCGGGTTTTCCTTATGCTGTTTGATCTCCTTTTTTGCAAATGAAAGAATCATCTCTACAGAAGATGAGATAGTCTGGTGAGGGCCTGGCAGATGTTTCATTATATGTGGGAAAATTTCATAGAGCTACCAAAAGGGAAAGGAGGGAGAGAATGAGTGCAGTTAAAATTTTGGACTATAAATTGCAAAATTAAGATTCAAGATAAAGTAGACAGAGATAGATAATCTAGATAGGTAATCTACATGTAGTCCTTGACTTACGACCCCAATTAAGCCCAGAATTTATGTTGCTAAGTGAGAAGTTTCTTAAGTGAGTTTTGTCCCATTTTACGACTTGTCTTGCTACATTTGCTAAATGAATCACTGCAGTTGTTAAATTAGTAACACGGTCATTATCTGATTAAATAAGAACTCATGTTAATGACCATAGAGCTAGTGTTCTGTAAAATCCCAAATTAACTCAGGTGAGAAGGAGAATAGAATAGAATAGAACAGAATAGAATGGGAATAGGATAGGATAGGGTAGGGTAGGGTAGGGCAGGGTAGGGTAGCGAAGCGTAGCGTAGCGTAGGATAGAAGAGATGAGAGAAGAGAGAATGGGAGAGGAGAGGGTAGCATAGCATAGGGTAGGGTAGGGTATAGGAGAAGAGAAGAGAAAGAAGAGAAGAGAAGAGAGAATGGAATGGAATGGAATGGGATGGGATAGAATAGGGTAGCGTAGCGTAGGGTAGAAGAGAGAAGAGAGAAGAGAAGAGAAGAGAAGAGAAGAGAGAATGGGAGAGGAGAGGAGAGGGTAGCATAGCGTAGGGTAGCGTAGGGTAGAAGAGAGAAGAGAAGAGAAGAGAAGAGCGAATGGAATGGAATAGGAGAGGAGAGGGTAGCGTAGCATAGCGTAGGTAGGGTAGAAGAGAAGAGAGAAGAGAAGAGAAGAGAAGAGAATGGAATGGAATAGGAGAGGAGAGGGTAGTGTAGTGTAGGGTAGGGTAGGGTATAGGAGAAGAGAAGAGAAGAGAAGAAAGAATGGAATGGGATGGGATGGGATGGGATAGGGTAGGGTAGGATATGGTAGCGTAGCATAGCGTAGGGTAGGGTAGGGTAGGGTAGGGTAGGGTAGGGTAGAATGGGATGGGATGGGATAGGATAGGATAGCATAGGGTAGGGTATAGGAGAAGAGAAGAAAAAAGAAGAGAAGAGAATGGAGTGGCGTGGCGTGGCGTGGCATGGCATGGCGTAGGGTAGGGTAGGGTAGAGTAGAGTAGAATAGAATAGAATAGAATAGAATAGAATAACTTTATTGTTACTTTGAATGTACACTAATCGGTATACATTAAAATGAAATTTCATGGCATACAGCTCTCAAAGGGTCACCACATAAATATGACAAAAATAAATAAATAAATAAATAAATAAATAAATAAATATGGAATTATTCCTATACTCACATATATCATATGACACAGAGAAACAACACTCTAATTCAGGTTATGTATACCTGTGCAAGAAAAACGAATTTACCAGACAGATGGCCTAGGGAACAAAGCTATTAGAGAATCGGGGAGTCCTGCTAGAAATACTTCGAAACCTCCTCTCAGAGAGGAACAACACAAACAGATCGTAAAACAAGAATACTGCTTCTTACTACATAATAGATGCTGGCTCCAAATTTCAAGACATTAAAACTGGCTTCCATTAGCTTCACAAAGTCTTTGTCCTCAACAGAAAAGCGATGTCCAAAAGCTTGAGCACAGATGACATTGCAGACCGATTTCATGATGGGAAGGGAGGGGTCAAACGGCTGCCCTGAAAACAAAATTAATAGTCACATGAATTCTCCTTCTCCTGATTATACCAAAATTGAGGTGTCCGGCAGACCTTATTAGAAGAGGAAAGGTTGGGAGTCCTTATTTATTTTTGATAAACTGACTTTCTGTTGAGAATGTGAAATTCACAGGCTATAGCATAACCAATATCTTATGCCAAAAAAATTTCAATATTCTTGACTCCACCCCAGATTTCTTGCTCGCTGGAAAGTCAATCAGAATAAGCTGGAAGGGACCTTGAAGGTCTTCTAGTCCAACCCCCTGCTAAAGCAGGAGACCCTATAGCATTTCAGACAAATGGCTGTTCAGTATCTTCTTAAAAACCTCCAGTGATGAAACATCCACAACTTCTGGAGGCAAGCTGTTCCACTGGTTAATTGTTCTCACTCTTAGGAAGTTTCTCCTTAATTCCAGGTTGCTTCTCTCCTTGATTAGTTTCCATCCGTTGTTTCTTGTCCTGCTTTCTAGTGCTTTGAAAAATAAGTTGACCCCCTCTTCTTTGTAGCAGCCCCTCAAATACTGAAATACTGCTATCATGTCCCCCCTAGTCCTTTTCTCTAGGCTGGCCGTACCCAATTTCTGCAACCGTTCTTCATATATTTTAGTTTCCAGGCCTTTAAGCATCTTAGTTGCTTAGCTCCTAGCCTCAACCACCACCTGTTCTTGAGCAGGAGTTGTGACTCCAGGTGGAGACCCAGATTACCAGATCATGCTCTGAACGTAGATTGTTAGACACATTATTAGGCTTATTAGACATAAGAACATGTTTTGTAGTTAGACTTCAATAAGATGTTTGAAGTCTAAAGTCTCCTTTTTGATAAAATAGAACAGTGTGGGATAGAGGCTCCCGTTACCAGACAGATTTCCTGCTGGTTGTATAGTCAGAGCCAATCCTTAATAATTCTGTCTCAATATGAAGAGTAATTCCCCTGTGGCTAAAATAAGTGAGACACAATTTTGTGATGTTTGCCTTCTGGTGACCTGTCTGGTGTTAATGGCTCCAGTACAGTTATACTCAAGCCAACATCATCATCATCATCATCATCATCATCATCATCATCATCTCACATACCCTTTTTATCTGCAAAGAATTCCACAAGCTGTTGGGCTTCCTCTTGGATTTGGGATTCCATGCCACTTTTCCCCAGTCCCAACTTCTTCATGGTAACAACACCAAACCGTCTTTGTTGTTTCCAGGTGTGACCGTTTGAAAAAATAATACCTAAAGCCATCAAGGAACACCAAAAAGGCATTGTTCACAAAAAAACCCCCAAACCACACATGCAATTTATGCTGCTGCACTGAAAAATCCATCACTTTCCACCCAGCTTTGATACTGAATAGTAATCTATGTCTTAGAAAATGTGGACAACCAACAATCCTTATGGAAAACATGGAGCTCTAATCACATGGAAAGCTTTGACTGATACCGAGGGAAGTGATATTACAGAATTTCACCTTCTCTGCATGAAAGTTCTGTGGACATTTTTAACCTCTCAAATGCGCTATTGAAGTCCCATCTACTTTCTCTACGTTCAAGGCTCCCTATACCTCACATAAATATCGGAGAGAAATCTTTCAAAAATATTCTTATGAATGCAGTCAGATGGCTATGTTTAAGCCTACGCATATTTCCTCCATTTTCAAATGAGACCTGTTCTACCTTGATTTGTCTATGAAAAAGGGTTCATTTACTGATCTCGTTCCTCATGGAATCCACTCCATCCTCTCCCTCATGAGAGTAAATTGCAATTTCCCAATCTCCCAAAACCAAGAATTGCTTCTAAGCAGTTTTCTTTGTTGTTCCTCATCTATAGACAGACATTTTGCCAAACTACTTGCATAATTAAAGACAGACACGGAGAACTTTTAAGGAGGAGATATCTCGACCCTC
>NW_015386352.1:786740-810973 GCF_001527695.2 Protobothrops mucrosquamatus
AACAAGACAGAACAGAGTAACTCCCTGCAATTTTGACTTACCCCTGTTTTTGGTGATGTCTGAATGAAAAGGTGTCACTGGGCGATCAACAAAGACTTCTGAAGTCTCAATCAGTGCTTCTTTCACCGCTTGGTATCCAGAGAAAATGATAATGTGGAAACTGCCTCCCCACAGAGAATAGATGTTCCCATAATGCTTTGCCAGCTGCAGTTTGGAAAAAGGAAGAACAATGTTCTCTATTATTACACCTAATTGCAGACGAATATGAAACTTCAGTTTGTTTCCTATTTCTTGCCTTTTACCTTCCCTTTTCACACGATGTTTCTCCAGAACTCATCAGGATAACCTGTATCCAACTAATCAAAGAGAGGCCCAACCTCGAAACTAATCAAAGAGAGGCCCAACCTCAGGGGAAATTTCCTGACAATTAAGATTTAAGATAACCTTTACTGTGGGCTCACTGTTGCCTGCTCTCAAAAGAAAGTATATATCTACCTATACACATAATAATACACATATACACATTCTATATATCTATATCTGTATCTGTATCTGTATCTGTATCTGTATCTGTATCTGTATCTATCTATCTATCTATCTATCTATCTATCTATCTATCTATCTATCTATCTATCTATCTATCTATCTATCTATCTATCTATCTATCTATCTATCTATCTATCTATCTATCCAGTGCTTTTTGTAAAAAAAAAAAAAAAAGGTGCCAGTACTCACACATGTCATACAACCTACCTTGCCTATCTACAAGGTTCCATCCCAAAAAGGTGCCGGAACTCTGTTCCAGGCGTTCTATGAGAAAAAAAGCCCTCTGTCTGTCTGTCTGTCTATCTGTCTGATTGATTGCACCTTGGCATTTTTGACTGCCATACTGCAGTTCTTTTTTTTATAATCACTTTTGCCTTGCAGCCCCCCAAGTAGGGGCATTCAGCAGGCTCAAGTCGCTAGTTCTTTTGCTGTGAGGTTGCTGCGCATGCCCGTCTTATTGTGTACGGTCGCTCGGTGTATTTGTAGGAAGCCAGTTATTGTGCTTGTCAGCTGTCAATGATTTTGTGGGTCGTGTAATCAGGGCTGTCATTTCTCATTTCATCGTATTTGGATGTAGTGAGTCAGGTTCCGTTATAAGGGTCAGTCTTGGTTATGGTCTCAATACTCTGTCATTGTTTGGATGTTGTGTGTGCTTGTTTTGTCACGTGTGGTTGTTTTGTGATGTTGTTGGATTTATGTTTTGGATGTTGTGGTCAGATGTTTGGATGTTGTGGTCCAAGGGAGATCCCTCTTGCTTCGGCGGCTACATCTGAGGGCTCCCTCTTCAGTCCTCCACTCGCAACTTCATCTCAGGCCCAAAGATCATGATCCCCTGATGCGGAGGCCGGTCAGGGGCCCAACATGCTCATTGCCCCAGATCCAAATCTCAATTGGGTAGCCCCTTCACCCAGAAATCAGCTGGGGCCTTCAGCCATGTTCACACCCACTGCTGCCAGTCTCCGCCCCAATATTCCTCAAGCAGTATGGCCAGAACAGCTCCAAACCCTGATCGCTCAGGCATTTGCACAGAGTATTGCTTCATTGCAGAGACCCAGACCTGAATCTCCCATTCATTTCCAATCTGAACCCCTGGAATATGCTTGCTCCATTGCCTCTGATCGCTCATCTTGGGACAGGGGGTCATATTCGGATGCAGAGGAGCCACGGGACCCACCACTGTCAGAAGATGAGGAGGCGTCTCAGGACCCCTCTCCCTTCGTGGGGTTGTTTGAGTCTCCAGCCTATTTTCTCAACAGGTGTTTTGTCCTTGTGCCTTTAACAAGGATGGCCATAGGCTGGGATAGAACATTCGTCTGCTGCTTCGCCTTCATCGGAACTGGTTCAGCCTAGCCCAGCAGGAGGCGTGGCAAATTCTCAGACTTAGTCTATTGGGTAAAAGGACAACAGAAAACCCATCTGTGGATTATCCATCATCATGCTGAGAAAAGGCGTTCAGGCAAGATAACGCCCCTTTTCATCCCAAATAAGGCCCACTACTGTTGTATCATCCGCATACTTCACAATATGGTTGGTGGCAAACCTTGCACAACAGTCATGGGTCCACAGGGTGAATAACAGCGGACCTGTGCTCAGGAAAATGGTGTTAGAAATATTAGTCCCAACTCGCACAGACTGGGGCCTAATCAATAAGAAAATCAAGAATCCAGGTGCACAAAGGAGTATTAAAACCTAAAAGGCCCAGTTTGTCTACTAGATGCTGAGGAATGATTATATTCAATGCTAAACTGAAGTCGACAAACAACATTCACACATATTTCTTTCCTCTAAGTGTTCCAAGATCAGTTGGAGAACAGAAGAAACAGCAGGTTCTGTAAAGCAATTTGGACAAGAAACAATGCAATTGCATAAACTGAAATTGCTCCAAAGCCAGATGTAGCTGATAAAGTGCTTAATTAGGGACAGAAAGACTCTAGTTCAAGTCTGTCCTTAACCATGGAAATTCTCAATCATTCTCTCTCGGGCAACCTCTCCCACAGGTCTCTCATGGGCCTCTAAATACCATAAACAAGAACAAATAAAACCATCAAGTTGCTTTGCAACTTCCCCTTGGATGAAATAACCTGATGAAGTAATGCAAAAGGTGTACCTTTCTGAAAGTCCTCTCTGTATAGCCAGTCCCCAGCACTCGCCACAGACTTCCGACCACAGGAAGTGGGAAAGGCCCCGGTGGGTAGCGTTTGCGTGACCAGATCTGTTTCACATAGGAAAGAATCTGGCGTGGAATCCAAAGGATCAGAAGGAACAGTAGCTTCAACATCCTCCTTCCTTCTCACTCTCCAGTCTTATTGTCTGTTGCAAAACCTGTGCCTGGAATACTTAGCTCTGATTAATGTTGAGCAGTCATGTGATGTAGTTAAGGTAAATTAAGCACTGGTAAAATATGAGCTGTGGTGGCGCAGTGGTTAGAATGCAGTGTTGCAGGCTAATTCTGCCAACTGCCAGCAGTTCGATCCTGACTGGCTGAAGGTTGACTCAGCCTTCCATCCTTCCAGTAAAATAAGGACCCAGATTATTGGGGGAAAGATACTGAAGGGAGAGAAGCTAAAAGAATTACCACCCCGAGAAGCATAGAACCCTGTTTCTCTACCTGGAACACCGACATACAAACTAGCAAAAACCTTGCAGAGGAAACTCGAATACCTGGTCAACAACTCAAATCAATAAACTCCCCAGAACAATTTCTCCAATGGTCCAACAAACCAAGATCAACAAGGAAGAAATTATGGTCTCTTTCGACATCACCGCCCACTTACCCTTGATTGACATCGACCTGTCTAACCCAAACCATTCACCACCTACTCACTAAACACCTACCCACAAGGATGATGCCACTACAGAACACTCTATGTCCACAGAAACCATCACGAAACTCCTGGATCTATGCCTCAACACATCCTTCAAAGTCAATGGGAAAATGTATAAGCAAGTACAAGGTACCCCGATGGGATCACCCATATCAGGCCTAATAGCAGAAGCAGTCATGCAATGACTCGAATCCATAGCTCCACCCATCATCCAACCAAAATTCTAGACACGCTATGTCGATGACACCTTTGTCATCATCAAATGCTTCCAAATTGAAGAAACACACCACCCACTTAACAACATATCCCCTGGGATCAAATTTACATGCGAAGAGGAAGCAGACAACAGACTCCCATTCCTCGGCACCGACATAAGGAGACTGGACAATGGAGAACGGGAAACCTGTGTCTACCGCAGACCTATACACACGGACCACATGCTCAGCTTCACAAGGGACCATCCCACTGCACACAATAGGAACTGTATCCAAACCCTCTTCAGAAGGGCCAGGACACAGTGAAGCATCACAACACTAAGAAAAGCAGAAGAGAAACAGCTGCTGGATGTCTTTCTCTGCAATGGCTATCCAAAACCTTCATATTCTGACACACAGCACCCAAACCACAACACACAGCCAACCACCATGCAAAAACTAAACCTACCATACACAAAAGGGGTGTCGGACATGACAGCCAGAATTCTTCAACCCCTAGGAATAGGAATAGCCCACAAACCCACAGCCACACTCCACCAGGAATTATCCAGAACCAAAGACAAGACACAGACGGAGGAAAGAAACAATGTAATCTACAAAATAAGCT
This sequence comes from Protobothrops mucrosquamatus, assembly GCF_001527695.2. NCBI lineage: Eukaryota > Metazoa > Chordata > Lepidosauria > Squamata > Viperidae > Protobothrops > Protobothrops mucrosquamatus. Next base: position 790,934 of record NW_015386352.1, read on the forward strand.
GTAACGATTGCAGCCAATTCTACGTGGGACAAACATCACGTCAATTAAAAACCAAGATCTACAAACACTGGCTGGCAGTCAAACATCATGATCCCAAATCCTTAATCTCTACCCACACCGACACCAAACAGCACCAGTTCAATTGGAGCAACACTAAAATCATCGGCCACACTACCACCCATCATGCTCGTGAGTTCATGGAAGCCTGGCACCCCACAAGCAATTCCATCCACAGACACATCGACCTACAGCTTACAAACCCCTCAGAGTCCAAATCTACCGCACAGCCAACCAGAGACAGCACTAACCCTCAACCCTGAAGTATTGATTTAATAGCTAACCAGCTTAAGTAATGAAAGATGTAAGGTAATGATGAGAATGACTCAGCAGGGTTTGTGTCTCTTTAAGAGCCTTTGTATAAAAGAGAAGGCTCTGCTGATGTGTTCGCTCTCTTCTGTTTCCTGCTGTAATTGTGGTTTGTTGGATCCTGCTGTATTAGCACGTGTATATGTATATTGTTCCTGGTGTATGATATTGTAGATAGTGTAAGATAAACCACCATTTAATACAAACCACCATTTACTGTGTTTACTCCTGGGTTATCTCAGTGCAATAAGACTGTGCACACCCTTGACAGGTTATGGGCCCAGAGAGAGGAGAAACCCAGTGAGAGCTTGACCCAGAGCCAGAGGAGTTAAGGCTTGTGGTTTGTAGTGGTTTGTGGTGGTAGCAGGCAACATGGACTCCGTCAGTGTAATGAGAGAAGGTTACGTAGTATCTCATCTGAATGAGACAAACTACCTCTCTTGGTGTCTGAAAATGGAGATGTACCTGCTATGGGAGCAGTTGTGGATGATAGTTACTGATCCACCTGCAGCCCTGGATGATGGGGACCGGAGAAAGAACAAGAAAGCATTGGCCAGCATAATCCTGAGTTTGGAGGATAGCCAGCTGACACACGTGAGGGGTCTCCAGTCTGCTAAAGAGTGCCGGGAAGCTTTGCACAGTGTGTACGTGAGAGAGACTGCGAGCAGCAAAGTAATGCTGACTAGAAAGCTATATAAAAGGCCCAACTGAAACTGGGAGAGAGCATGTCTACGCATTTGCAGTCCATGAGAAAGACATTCCTGTTTACTCCTGGGTTATCTCAGCACAATAAGACTGTGCACAGTCTGGCACCCCCTCACTTGACACACACACACCTGACCCATCACAAGACCTACTGACCACATGAAGCCCTTATAAGCAGCAGAAAACCAACACTGACCTCCCGTACACTCCGCTGAAGATGTTACCTAGCCTGGTAACAAAATGTTCAGCAACCAACCCACAATTTCGGAGAACGAACCTAAAATCCTCATAAAATCCTAATTCAGGATTCCAAGGAGATTAAATTATTGCACTGGAGTTAGGTTCACTATAAAAACAAAATGCCAGAACAGATTGTTCTTATCATATTTTCTTCTTAGAGTCTTGCCCAATTCATTGAGGAATAGCTTTGCTTTTTTTCTGTCTCAGAAGGAGATCCATTGTAAAATTCTTTCTATAAACTGAAATTATCATAACTTTAGCTCGGACACGGCCTTTCTTCAACTGAGCATTTGGAATTATTGCCTCAATTATAGTAGGATGGAACTATAGACAAGATTTATAGGCGCTTTTCCGCCTCCAAAAATAGTGCAACAGGGAGGGTGTGCTTTCAACAGTAGTTATCGTTGGATCTTGGGAGGGTGTTCGTGTGTTTCCCAAAGTGTTGTGACATCTCACTTTTGCAGATGAGTTATAGTTTTGTCCAGTAGTAACAAATTATGGAGGCCACATTGCTCATTGCTGGAGTCTTCTCCTTAAAAGGGTTTCTATTTTGGATGTGTGAATTGTATGAAATCTAGTTTCTTCTATCGTTCTCTAGTCCAGGGCTTTTCAACCTTTTCACCAATTGTACCACTTTTAGAATATGGCAACATTTGAGTACCACCAGTCACGTAGCAAGGTGTCAAAAACATGATGACCAAAAAGACCCCAGAAAGCAGTACTGCTTTCCAGCTGATCGGCACTTCTTTGGGGCTGTCAGGGCTCAGCAGAAGCACCAGGATTAGTGCCGCTTTCCAGATGATTGGCGCTTCTTTGGGGCTGTCAGGATGCACCGGGATCAGTGCCTCTTTCCAGGTGATCGGGGCTTCTTCGGGGCTCAGCAGAAGCACCAGGATCAGCGCCGAGCTCCAGCTGGAGCTCGGCGCTGATCCTGGTGCTTCTGCTGAGCCCCGATGAAGCACCGATCACCTGGAAAGAGGCACTGATCCTGGTGCATCTGCTGAGCCCAGAAAAAGCACTGATCAGCTGGAAAGCAGCACTGATCCCGGCCCGTCTGCTGAGCCCAGAAGAATGCCGATCACTTGGAAAGCAGCACTGATCGCGGCGTGCGTGCTCGCACACACACAAACACGTGCACAGGTCTGGGAGAGGTGAGCTGAGCCAAGCCACGCAGAGGCAATGACAGGGGGGAGGGAAAACTGCACATAGGCACTAAATCCCAGGAGGCTTGGCTATCCACGAAAAATTGATCCTTAAAGAGGAACAGTAAATGGAAAAAAAAGGGTGGGGAGAAATTTGAATCAATGCAGCCAATCAAAGGTATCCTTATTAGGCGCCTCGGACAGACTGTAAACCCGGAAGACCTATCCAATGGGACTGAAGGGGAGGGAACGGGGCGTCGCGATAGAACTGTATATAATGTCATGAACTTGAATGTTTGCCTGTGGTCTCTGGTTTAGAACCTCCTGTTGAAGTGTCTCACCAGGATCCACCGCGCTTTGCAAACCGCTTTTCTATTTTCTGCAGAATAAACTCTTTTCTTACCAACCCAATTTTGTTAGTGTTTTAATTCCATTTCCAACAAGGGATAAGACATAGATGTAGATAAAATGCTAGCAATAACATTAGTCTATGAAATAGTTGAAAATAATTAGCCTTTGCAAACCTTTTCTGTAAGATAACTTTGTAAAATAAACATTAGGTGTCCCACAGCCACCGTAAGGAGATACACCCCCAGACCCCCCACACACACGCACACCATTTTCAGTGCTTTTGTATCTTTGTTGATACAAATGAATCTGTTCATTTGTGCTTCAAACATATAGGCCAGGGGTAGGCAACCTTGGCTCTTTTAATGACTCGTGGACTTCAACTCCCAGAATTCCTGAGTCAGCATGGGGGAACTATGGCCTCTTCATGACTCGTGGACTTCAACTCCCAGAATTCCTGAGCCAGCATGGCTCAGCTTGGAAACCTCTCCCTTTTCCCTCAGCATGGCTGGCTCAGGAATTCTGGGAGTTGGAGTCCACGAGTCATAAAAGAGCCAAAGTTGCCTACCCCTGATATAGGCCATCCTAGGCAATGAGCCATCTCAAATTAAGTTAACTTTCATAGATTCAGCTTGATTTCTCATCAAGTATTAGAAAAATGTCAGCTCTTAAAGAGAAAGAAAAAAGGAGTAAGCTTTTACTTGCCGTTTATTTTTCTTCCTGCTTAAAGCAAGGAGCACAACTGAGTTACCTTTTGTAGTACAGTTTTTAAAACTGGATGATTAGCGCACAGCATCTATAATTTGTTGCACGACTGAGATGGACCACATATAAATTGAATAAATAAATTGGGATTGCATCCTTTTTGTTCTCCTAATAAGACATTGGTTTTGTTGAGGGCCAAAGCTGCACTCAAAGGCATAGTTTGCCCCCACCAGTACAAACCATAACTGCAGATTGGAGAGTTTTCTACAATAGCTGAGTGCAGTGCTTTTTTTTTTGTCATAGAACGCACCGGAACAGAGTTCCGGCATCTTTTTTCGACGGATTTTCCAAGTTTTAAAAGTAAATTTTTTGAAAATTTGATGTTTGGTCCACGTGGACTTGAATCGCCCTGTCAAGCATAGCAGGTTGGCAGCAAAATCATTAAGACAGTGCATGGGGGCTGCTTGTGTGTCGAGTCCGACGCATGTGTACTTCGTCCACGCTGCTTGTGATGGCGCTGCTGGCTTGTGGCATGGCTCAGGGTTGTGATTGGTCATGTGGTTGTATGCTGAGTGCTTGCTGTGGGCAGCAACTGTTATGTTTCATTACACAACTGACGTGTGTGGGTGTGTGTACAGTGATTGACTACATGCGAAAGGTAAATAAAAAGATTAATAAGATGTGAGTTCCAGCACCTTTTTTCTTACAAAAAAAGCACTGGCTGAGTGTAATTCTGCACATGTGCTCCTTCGGCTAAGATCTTCTAGATGGCTGATTTGCTTAGGAGAGATTCTGTAGAAGTCCATGTAATAATAATAATAATAATAATAATAATAATAATAATAATAATAATAATAATAATAATAATAATAATAAAGTTGGAAGGGACCTTGGAGGTCATCTAGTCCAACCCCCTGCTCAGGCAGGAAACCCTATACCATTTCAGACAAATTCTATATCATTTCGGAAACCCTATACCATTTCGGACAAAGTCAGCCAGTTTCTTCTTAAAAACTTCCAGTGTTGGCGCATTCACAGCTCCTGGAGGCAGGTTGTTCCACTGGTTAATTGTTCTCACTGTCAGGAAGTTTCTCCTTAGTTCTAGGTTGCTTCTCTCCTTGATGAGTTTCCATCCGTTGCTCCTTGTCCTGCCTTCAGGCGCTTTGGAAAATAGCTTGACTCCCTCTTCTTTGTGGCAGCCCCTTAAACTCATATACTGCTCCCTAGTGCTTTACAGCCCTCTCTGAGCAGTTTACAACATCACTGTATGTTCTAATATCAGAGAGTAGCATTGATACCCATTGGATTTGGGGCTAATAAATTCCTAACGTATTTGATAAAACATGTTCTACTTGAACAGGCAGCATATCTGTCATCATCGTCTTACTCATAGTTGGTGGAACTGCCAAGACTTGAGGCAAACTTGGTTTTCTAATAAGAAGAGAGGGGCATGGTGTACTCAGAATCTGATCAAATTCCAATAGTTTTCATTTAAAATACGCCTGTAGGGAGGGGAGGATCTTAAACTGGTTAAGCAGCATCCAGAAAAATCACTTGACTCTTGACAAGACTGATGGTGTTCACCGAGGGAGAAGTTTGGAAAGAGACGTGGGAGGAAAAAGGAGACAACACACCAAGATGCCAGCCTTGCCTGGTCTGCTACTAATTGCCTTCATTGTTGTGCTTGTGATTGTGCAGTACCTGAAAATGCTACGAATGGCTCGAAGGCTTCCTCCCGGACCGACACCTTTCCCAGTTATTGGAACACTGTGGCAGATGAGATTTGACTTTTCTTACGAGACTCTCATTACGGTATTTATAAACTCTGTGCTCAACTTGGCTTAGAACAGCTGAGATACTCCTAAGAATTAAGGCGAGGTTATTAGTAAGGATGATCTGGGGAGCTGAGGGGCTGAAGCATCTGAGTACCACATTGGAGTGCTTCAGTCAGAAGCAGAGTTTAATAATAATAATAATAATAATAATAATAATAATAATAATAATAATAATAATAATAATAATAATAGTTGAAAGGGACCTTGGAGGTCATCGAGTCCAACCCCTGCTCAGGCAGGAAACCCTACACCATTTCAGACAAATGGCTGTCCAGTCTCTTCTTAAAAACTTCCAGTGTTGGAGTATTCACCGCTTCTGGAGGCAGGTTGTTCCAGTGATGAATTGTTCTAACTGTCAGGAAGTTTCTTCTTAGTTCTAGGTTGCTTCTCTCCTTGATTAGTTTCCATCCATTGCTTCTCATCCTGCCTTCAGGCACTTTGGAGAACAGCTTGACTCCCTCTTCTTTGGGGCAGCCCCTGAAATACTGGAAGGCTGCTATCATGTCCCCCCTCGTCCTTCTCTTCGTTAAACTAGACATACCCAATTCCAGCAACCATTCCTTATATGCTTTAGCCTCCAGTCCCCTAATCATCTTTGTTGCTCTTCTCTGCACTCTTTCTAGAGTCTCAGTGACCAAAACTGGATGCCATATTCCAAGTATGGCCTTACCAAGGCATTGTAAAGTGGTATTAATACTTCACGTGATCTTGATTCTATCCCTCTGTTAATGCAGCCTAGCACTGTGTTGGCTTTTTTGGCAGCTGCAGCACACGGCTGGCTCCTATTTAAGGGATTCCTCTCACAGTTACTACTATTGAGCAAGGTACCCCCTATACTATACCTGTACATTTGTCACTCCACGAAGGAGGAGGAAAGAGGGAACAGATGATAGTGTGAAGGTGGGTACAGGACAGGTCCTACCAAGCCATCTGGCTGAGGGCCAAGAAGGTGATCAATGTCTGCTGAATGTTTGAGGCTTAAAATAGGCCTCTAGTGCGAAGCCGAAGAAATGGGCCCCTATGCTGTGCTCGGCTATCTTCATCTTCCTCCTTTCTGAAGTAAGGAAGATATTTCAGCTGAAGCTGGACCAAGTCCCACTTGCTGCTCCAGCCATCTGGAAAAGCCCACTCCGTCATGGTTCCGACAGATGAAACGCTGCTAACATCAGATGTTTTTGCTTTGACACACTCCTTACTTACTAGCACTGATGATGTTACCTAGTTTGGGTAATGAAACATCTGTAAGAAAACAAGCAGGCTCAGAGAGCACCAAGGACCCCAATGTCCTCCTCCTCCTCCTTCTCCTCCTCCTCTTCTCTGCAAACCCTTCTCCATTCTAGCCCTGATGATGTTACCTAGTTTGGCTAATGAAACATCTGCAAGAGAACAAGCAGGCTCAGAGAGCATCAAGGACACTGAGCTACAAATATTCTACTTTAACGGTAATTTTTGCCTGAAAGCATTAAACTATGTGAGCACTCAGAACTGTTCAGATTTAGATGATGTGGCCTAACTTCTCAAAGTGCAATCAAATGTGCCCAATTTCCTGACCGTTAGAACACTTGATCAGTAGAACTGCTTGCCTCCAGAAATTGTGAATGTTCCGACACCGGAAGTTTTTAAGAAGAGATGGCACAAACTTTTGTCTGAAAATGGTATAGGGTCTCCTGCCTGAGCAGGGGGTTGGACTACAAGACTCCAAGGTCCCTTCCAACTTTGTTATTCTGTTGAATGGGCAAACCTATCATATCTAGGAGAGGTCCACAATAGCGTGCGATGATGCAAAATGAATAGAACTGTGTGGTTACATGACCAGCTGAAATAAAAATAATAATAATAATAATAATAATAATAATAACAACAACAACAACAACAATAAAGTTGGAAGGGACCTTGGAGGTCATCGAGTCCAACCCCCTGCTTAGGCAGGAAACCCTATACCATTTCAGACAAATGGCTGACCAGTCTCTTCTTAAAAACTTCCAGTGTTGGAGCATTCACCACTTCTGGAGGCAGGTTGTTCCACTGGTTAACTGTTCTAACTGTCAGGAAGTTTCTCCTTAGTTCTAGGTTGCTTCTCTCCTTGATTAGTTTCCATCCGTTGCTTCTTGTCCTGCCTTCAGGGGCTTTGGAGAATAGCTTGACTCCCTCTTCTTTGGGGCAGCCCCTGAGATATTGGAAGACTGGTAATTTAGGTTATCTAAAGGTAATTTAGATAACATTATTGTTATGTATTGAATATATATAAAGTTGTGTTAATCCCTGCTAAAGTGAAACTAACTCCAACTGCTTGTGAAGCTAAAGTGAAACTAACAACTCCAACTGCTTGTGAAGCTAAAGTGAAACTAACTTAACTGCAACTGCTTGTGAAGGTAAAGTGAAACTAACTTAACTCCAACTGCTTGTGAAGCTAAAACGAAACTAACCTTTAGATGACCCTGACTGTTAACTCCAACTGTTTTGGAGGGAAACTTTGAACATTCATATTTGGGCGGGCTTTTTCAAGTATTGTGATTGGTTAAGGCCCTATGGGCTCAGAGTATAAATTACAGGCAATTGCCTGCAGTTCTCCAGTTCTAGTTTGAGTCAATCAATAACTAGCTATGCTGGTCTGCTCCTTGCCTTCTGAAGCCCATTACACAATTGTTATAGTCTCCCTAATGGCATATTTGCTTTAACCAAAGATTTTGTGTAAAATGCAAATGATCCAAAGGTGCTTTTTTCAGAAGGCAACTGGACTTTCTTGTTTTTCTTTGAAGATGTTTCGCTTCTCATCCGAGAAGCTTCTTCAGCTCTGACTGGATGGTGGGGAATGGAAGGATTTATACTCCTTGCAGACAGCTGGTCATTTGCATTCTTTTAGAGAGTCGTTGAGGTTTTTGTGTCCTCAGAGTCACCTGAGTAGTGCAAATGTGTGTAGATCCTTCTTGGCTGCAGGATGTTATCTACGCTGGGTCCCATCACTGCTGAAGACAGGCTCAGGCTGTTGGGGATGAGTCCATGTTGTCAGCATCTCAAACTGGAGCGCAAATGGTTCCTGTAGTCTGCAATGTTTTCTGGAAATCCGTTCATGCTCCTGCACCATTGGAAGGGTGTTCCTCCCAAAGTGCATAGCTAAATGCCTATGGAGATTCTCAGTCATTCAGGTCATGGTTTGTCCCAAAGGTGTTTTTCCAGGAGGCAACTGGACTTTCTTGTTTTTCTTTGAAGATGCTTAATTTCTTATCTAAGAAGCTTCTTCAGCTCCTTCCATTCCCCACCCTCCAGTCAGAGCTGAAGAAGCTTCTGGGATGAGAAGCGAAACGTCTTCAAAGAAAAAACAAGAATCTCCAGTTGCCTCCTGAAAAAAAAAAAGCACCTTTGGGACAATCACAACCTGGATAGCTGAGAATCTCTATAGATGTACAATGCGAATGATGCCAAATGATTTTTGAAGGGTGAATAGTGCTGACATATTAGCAATGGCTTCAATAGAGCCAGGCTAAGATTTATTTTTCTCTCTCTCTCCATGTATCTGCAGCTGGCAAAGAGTCATGGGAATGTCTTCACCTTGTGGTTGGGACAGTTGCCGATAATTATACTCAATGGATTTGAGGCAGTGAAGGAAGGCCTGACAGCCCATCCCGAAGACATGAATGGACGGCCAACAAGTCCTTTTTTTGAAAATCTCGGCAAGGGAAAAGGTGAGTTGAATGAACTTCCTCTGCAATCAGGTCAGCAGAAGAGCATGTGAAGAAGGCTTTGCCAGGAGAACTCTATGAAAGTAAAATATTATATTTGTAAAGAGGCAAGAGAACCGTGGGTTCAGAAAGATGAAATCCTACGAATATGAGCAACAATTTTCCCCTGGCATTTAGCTCTAATCTGTGTTTGTATCTTAGCAACCAGTCAGATGCAGAATAACAGAGTTGGAAGGGATCTTGGAGGTCTTCTAGTCCAATCCCCTGCTCAAGCAGGAAATCCTATACGATTTCAGACAAATGGCTGTCCAGTCTCTTCTTAAAAACTTCCAGTGTTGGAGCATTCACCGCTTCTGGAGGCAGGTTGTTCCACTGCCCATTGTCAGGAAATTTCTCCTTAGTTCTAGGTTGCTTCTCTCCTTGGTTAGTTTTCATCCGTTGCTTCTTGTCCTGCCTTCAGGGGCTTTGGAGAATAGCTTGACTCCCTCTTCTTTGGGGCAGCCCCTGAGATATTGGAAGACTGCTATCATGTCACCCCTCGTCCTTCTCTTCATTAAACTAGACATACCCAATTCCAGCAACCGTTCCTTATATGTTTTAGCCTCCAATCCCCTGATCCTCTTTGTTGCTCTTCTCTGCACTCTTTCCAGAGCCTCCTCCTGGCTCAGGAATTGTGGGAGTTGAAGTCCACGAGTCATAAAAGAGCCAAGGTTGCCTACCCCTGGTTTAGCCCAACCCCTTTCCAATAAATCTGACTCCATTCTAGGCTGCCAACAGCTACTGGTAACTTGAGGCTCCTTATAAAAGCTACCTGAAATATGTCAGGATTAATGCCACCTTAAAAGGTCAGGAAAGGTTCCTGTTATTTCCACCCTATTCTCTCCCCCCCCCAGTTTTGTTTCTTCTGCATCATAGGCTCGGTGAGATGGGCAGCCTAGAAGTTTAATAATAAACAAACAAACAAACAAACAAAAATAGCCTGTGGACACCTCTTTTCAATCAAATCTCAAAATCAGTACCACTTGAAACTGCAAACTCTAATCATGCTCTGTTTGAGTATGGAATTGCTAGTTCAAATCAGTTTATGGCTGCCTCAAGGCAAACACCTAATTATGATGACTACTCCCAAGAGGATTTCATTACAAGCTAGTTTCCAGAAACTTTGTTGGCCGACACAACAAAGTTGCGGGCTGCCCTTTTGCCAATATTCAACCACTGTGAATGGAGGCGTCTTGAGGGTACAACCTCAGACGTGAACAGACTTATGATCAAAATTCCAGATTCCAGTGGGTGGGTCATAAATCAAGGTCTACCTTGTATCTGAACAAAAAAAACACAATTCCCTTTTGTGATCTTTTGACGAGCAAAGTCAACGGAAGCCAGATTCACTTAGCAACCGTGATACTAACTGAACAACTGCAGTGATTCACTTAACAACCGCGGTAGGGAAGGTCACAATATGGAGCAAAACTCACTTAACACATGTCTTGTTTAGCAACAGAAATGATGGGCTCGGTTGTGGTTGGGCGTGGAGGGCAATCTGTGTCTGTAGTTGAAGAAAAAACATTTATCCGAAGTGGTTTTGATGATGCAACATCCCAGTGTGAGCAGAAGACAATCCTGCGGTGATTTTTCAGGCATCATCTTTGCCAGTGGAAATGTCTGGAAGCAGCATCGGAGAATTGGGGCGATGGGTCTCAAGTTTCTGAGCCAAGGAAAATCAGGCCTGGAGCGTCAGATCCAAGAAGAGGCTTTGGATTTGATTGAGGTCTTTGACAGCACTCAAGGTAAGGCTCTAGAAGTCATTTCTATAGCTATATAAATAAAAATGTAAATTTTCATTTGTTCAAAATCATAAATCTCCGAAAGTTCTTCACCGATTGCTTTGAAATTTTAACACAACGTTGCATTCGAATACGCACGTGTTTTTATATACCTATATTATATAGATGTCACACCTGTGAGGTAAAAACATGCTTTTTTTGAAAAACAGCGCCATCTGTTGGAGGTAAAAGCTTTCTCTTTTTTTTTCTTTTCCATTTAACCAAACTGAGCCACAGCAACGCGTGGCCGGGAACAGCTATTATATATATAAAAACAACAATGGAAGTACTTGCAGGGGGACCCCAAAGCCTGTTTCATTTGCCACTGAATCGGGCTATCCTTTCATTTAGATACACCATCCCAATGTTTTCATATTTCATGCATAAAAAATACTATACTGCTTATCTACCTTATGACATCTACCTATAACATCTTTTCTGATCAGTTTATATTTCACTTACGTGTGTAAAAATTAATTTGTTAAATCACTATATCCTATTTTCGAAGTTCTTATTTAAGCTTAATTTCCCCTCAGTATTTCAGTCTGAATCGGGCTATCCTAAATAAGGCAGTATAAATCAGGTGAAAGCTTCTAATTCCATAGTAGGTGAACATACTATAATTTGATGGGTTAAAACTGTTGAAGGAAAAGTCTTTATCATGATTCAGTCCAAGCCGGGAATAAACAACATGGCGACTGCTTTAGAAAGAAGGTTGCAGTTTATTGAAGAGGACAGCCAGACAGGAAGATGGCTCTGGAAGAAAAGAGAGCGAGCACATGTAGGGAGTGGGTTTTTATACCCTCTAGAGCCCTTTGTTTGGAGTTGTTCCTGTGGCATGAACTTTGACCTGAGTTTGAGTGTGCCTTTCTGGTATTCTGATGGTGGTGGGTTAATCCTATTATGTCCCAAAGGTCATATCCTGCTTCCCTGGGGCTGTGGCTGATGACTCTTAGATTTTTGTTGTTGATTCTAGGGATCTTTCTTCCTAATCCCAGTTTCCTGATTCCAGTCTTTCTGACAAGATTATCACATCTGCATTTTGCAGACTTGGTTTCTGTTTGGGACAGAGAGACTTGGTGGGGGGGTTGGTTTCTGCCTTTAAATCTTTTAGGGAAATATATTCTGCCCTTTTAATATTTCCTTCTCTGGGGGGGGGGCTGACTTCCCACAAAGGAGAAAGCAAAGCAAAATATGTGAGTTGGAATCACAAGGAAATGACTTTAAATAATAATAAAAAAAGAATTGCATCACGTTTATAGCTGATGAATGAATTTTTCAATAAAAATACAGGGCAGCCAATGGAGCCTTCTTTTCCCATCGTTCTTGCTGTCTCCAATGTGATCTGTGCTCTCCTGTTTGGCTATCGGTTCTCCAAGGAGGATGAAACTTTCCATCGGCTAATCAAAAGTACTGAATTTATACTTCAAATTGGAGGAAGTGCCTGGCAGATCGTAAGTAAACCATATCTAGAAATTTCCTCAATCCTACTGTGAGAAGTCAGCCCCCTAGAGAAGGAAATATTAAAAGGGCAGAAAAATATATTTCCTCAAAGGATCTTAAAGAGGCAGAAAGGCAGGCCCAGTTTTTCTTTAGCCCCAGGTCTCCCTTCCCCAAGCAGAAACCAGCTCTATAGAAATGCAGACCATTCAGGAAAGTTGAAGCTAGAAGATTAAGAAGACAAAGACACCTAAAATCTACATACCCCACCCAAAGTCTAAGACAGGACATAATAGGATTAACCCACAGACGCCAAAGGGACACAGGTCAAAATACATGACACAGGAAATACAAAGCCTCAAAACAGGAACAGGAAACAACTCCAAACAAAAGGCTCCAGAAGGTATAAAAACCCACTCCCTACATCTGCTCAGCCTTTTTTCCCTCTTTTCTGCCAGAGCCATCTTTCTGTCTGGCTCTCCTCTTCAATAAACTGCAACCTTCTTTCTAAAGCAGTCGCCATGTTTATTCCCAGCTTGGACTGAACCACGATGAAGACTTTTCCTTCAACACTACCAATGCCCCAACTGTCAAATCAGGAGGTCCAGGAAATGGCGCAAGAGTCAAAGCTATTATGGGGAAGATCTGGAGTTTTCTCTCTTTTTAATCCCCCTTGGATAAGTAAAAGAAAGAAATGCCTCCAAGAATGCTGAGAATATTGGAATATTAGCAAAATAGAGGTAATATGTGCTGAGGGGAAGCGTAGTTAATAGCAAATCAGCCACAGAGGTTAATGCAGAGGTGGGATGCATGAAATGAAAAACGGGAAGTACAGTATTTAAGACAGGTTGATCAACCTCATTCTGTCCCTAGGGCAGGACTACATTACATCACATCTTAGCAACTGGCTGTTGTCTGAGGGGCAAATGACATGGGTTTTGTAACCTGTTAGCTAACACAGTTATTTTGTATTTTAATTTGATGTGTTTTCTCTCTTTTAAAATAAGGTTGGTTCATTACGGATTGGAATGTCGGATAGTTGCATGGATTGATTAGATAGCTTTTAACATTCCTAAACTGAAAAGATAAATCTTCAGATTGATTATTTTCTCTGTTCAGGTACAATACAGACAGGAATTTAGGAATGGCTTTTAATATTCTTAAATTGAAGAGAGAAACAGGCTGAAGATGATCTGAAGATAAGAAAAATTACAAATTGGCGTCTGGTTTATCTCAATTTACGCCTCTTCTGACATCAGACCTCATTTTAATGAACGTGTGTGATATTATGGGATGCAAATGTGTAACATGCTTGACCACATGTTATTTTTATCCTGTCCAATCAACTTTCCTCTTGGATGTTTCTTTGTTATGCTAACTAGAAAAGGTGTTTTCTAAGCTAAAGATCAGGGTTCTCTCTTTGACAGCGAGGAATCCCTTTTGTCTGAATATTCTGATAAACTGTAATAAAATGATCTTCCTGTCTTGGTTTGTCTCCTTGGAAAATATGCACGCCGAGGCATGAGCCTAAAAGGTCCACATTTGGCCTCCTGTCAACAATGGCCACCTAGAAAATTTGTTTCCTTACTACCAAATATTGTGTTTTTAACGGGGTTCCCTGTCTTTCACAGATCTATGAAATATTCCCATGGATTATGAACCACCTCCCAGGCCGTCACCAGAAAGCCTTTGCTTGTTATGATTTTTCAATTTCTTTTGTAATGAAGGAGATCCGAAGTCGTGAGAAGAGTGGGACACTAGATGTTCCACAGAATTTCATTGATTTCTACTTGGCACAGATGGCAAAAGTAAGAGAGCTAAAGTATCATCAGTGTATCATTCTTCAAACTCAAACTTGTCTCGGATCAGTAAATCTTTTCCTCTCAGTAAGTGCTCAGCTGTTTTACCTTCACAAAAACTTCAGAATCACAGAGTTGGAAAGGGACCTTGGCAGTGGTGGGGATTCAGCCAGTTCGCACCACTTCGGCAGAACCGGTAGCTAATTTTTTGTTGCCCAGGCCCAGAATGGACTTCCGGAAGTGGCATCCACATAGAGAACCGGTTGTTCACCTATTTGAATCCCACCACTGGACCTTGGGGGTCTTTTAGTCCAACTCTTTGCTCAAGCAGGAGACCCTATACCAGGGGTATTCTCAGATCCAGGTTGTCCTTGACTTACGACTGTACATTTAGCAACAGTTTGAAGTTATGATGGTGCTAAAAATGTGACTTATGACCATTTTTCACACTTAAAACTGTTGCAGCATCCCCATGGTCACGTGATCAAAATTCGGGCACTTGACAACCAGCATGTATTCATGATGTTTGCAGTGTCCTAGGGCAGGGGTAGGCAACCTCGGCTCTTTTATGACTCGTGGACTTCAACTCCCAGAATTCNGCTGGCTCAGGAATTCTGGGAGTTGAAGTCCACCAGTCATAAAAGAACCAAGGTTGCCCACCCCTGCCCTACACTTTTTCAGACAAATGGCTATCCAGTTTCTTCTTAAAAACCTCCAGTGTTGGAGCATTCACAACTTCTGGAGGCAGGTTGTTCCACTGATTAATTGTTTTCACTGTCAGGAAATTTCTCCTTAGTTCCAGGTTGCTTCTCTCCTTGATTAGTTTCCATCTGTTACTTCTTGTCCTGCCTTCAGGTGCTTTGGAGAATAGCCTGACTCCCTCTTAAACCACCCTGTGAGATGGGTTGGGTTGAGAGAGAGTGGCCCAAATTCACCCAGCAATTTTTCATGACTAAGAAGGGCCTAATAAAGGAGAATAGTTGTAGCTTGGTGCTCTCTGAGTTTGCTTGTTTTCTTGCAGACGTTTCCTTACCCTATCTAGATAATATCATCAGTGCTAGTAAGGAGTGGAGTTTGCTGTCAGTTTATACTCTGGTGGCTTGCCCTGTCAGTGTTGGTGGGGGTGATCTTAGAAATTATTTTGTTGGGCTGTTTACTGTTGACTCTTTGGCAGTTTCTTGATTGGGGCATTGGTCCGAAGTTGACCTTGGAGTTAATCTATGATGATCTGGATGCTGATTGCTGGTGGAGATGTGCTGGAGTCTTTTTGTTCCCTTTTGGTTGATTGGCTGGTTGACTGTCTCTTTTGCACAGTCTATAGATGTTGTTAATGTCTATGTGGCTAATTTGTCAAAGTGCCAGGCTTCTAGAAATTCCCTGGTGTTTTTGGACTTGACCTGATGTAGGATTGTCACATTTTTCCAATTGAGACTATAGTTACATGTGTCTATAATATGTTGTGAAATTAATCAAATTAAGAAGGGCCTAGAGCAAAATCTCTTGATTTCTAGGCCAGCACCTTCACCACTAGGCCAAAGTGGTTCTCCTCATGCCAAACTCTTTTGCATTATTCCTGAGCCTTCATATGCATTCACAGAATAAAGATGACCTGGGTCTTCTAAATTGAGGAATCCAGATTTCCTCTAGTCTGTTAACTATTCAGTGTTCTAACGGTTGAAGGAAAAGTCTTCATCATGGTTCAGTCCAAGTCGGGAATAAACAACATGGCGACTGCTTTAGAAAGAAGGTTGCAGTTTATTGAAGAGGAGAGCCAGACAGAAAGATGGGTCTAGAAGAAAAGAGAGAGAGCACACGTAGGGAGTGGGTTTTTATATCCTCTGGGGCTCTTGAGATTGTTTCCTGTTCCTGTTTGAGGCTTTGTATTTCCTGTGTCATGTATTTTGACCTGAGTCTGAGTGTGCCCCTTTGGCATCTGTAGGTTAATCCTATTATGTCCTGTCTTAGAGTTTGGGTGGGGTATGTAGATGTGGGAAGTCAGTCCCCCCCGCCCAGAGAAGGAAATATTAAAAGGGCAGAAAAATATATTTCCTCAAAGGATCTTAAAGAGGTAGAAAAGCATGCCCAGTTTTCTCAATAGCCCCAAGTCTCTCTTCCCCAAGCAGAAATCAGCTCTATAGAAATGCAGATGTAAACCATTCAGGGAGGTTGAAGCTAGAAGATTAAGAAGACAAAGACACCTAAAATCTACATACCCCACCCAAACTCTAATGCAGGACATAATAGGATTAACCCACAGATGCCAAAGGGGCACACTCAGACTCAGGTCAGAATACATGACACAGGAAATTCAAAGTTTCAAACAGGAACAGGAAACAACTCCAAACAAAAGGCTCCAGAGGGTATAAAAACCCACTCCCTACATCTGCTCAGCCTTTTTTCCCTCTTTTCTGCCAGAGCCATCTTTCTGTCTGGCTCTCCTCTTCAATAAACTGCAACCTTCTTTCTAAAGCAGTCGCCATGTTGTTTATCTCCAGCTTGGACTGAACCATGATGAAAACTTTTCCTTCAACATAGATTTTAGGTGTCTTTGTCTTCCTAAGCATCTAGCTGGGCGCCTCCAACCTTCCTGAATGGATTATTTACATCTGCATTTCTACAGAGCTGGTTTCTGCTTGGGGGAGGGAGACTTGGGGCTATTAAGAAAAAATTGGGCATGCTTTTCTGCCTCTTTAAAATTCTTTGAGGAAATATAATATTCTGCCTTTTTAATATTTCCTTCTCTGGGGGGGGGCTGACTTCCCACATAACAAAAAGACTTGATTCTTAAGCAGGTTCCTTATTAAGTGAATGAAGTTCTTGTGAAATTGTTTCCTTTTTATGTCTCTCAAGACCCTTTCCGCCCTTTCTATTCCCTCACCTAAGTCTCTTGATATGCATTCACAGAGTAAAGATGACCCCACATCTACTCTGGATGAAAACAATCTGGCCTACAGTATCTTCGATTTTTTCATCGCAGGATCAGAGACCACAGCTACCACATTGCATTGGGCACTCCTCTACATGGTGGCCTACCCGGATATCCAAGGTGAGAGGGAGGAAGGTAGAAAGGCAGAGGGAAATCTCAGAACCATAAACATATGCATATAACATTAACTTGCAAAATTAATTTGAACATTAACTTGTTACATTTAATACCTTCATTCTGTCTTCTTCCAAATTGCTCGAGATTCTCCCCCTCTACTTACAAAAATTTTTGACTCGTAGGAATGAAACTAGTTCTAGCTTACCCTCGGAACGGCACAGCTGCTTTGGGACAAACTGTACTTCCAACTAGGATTTATCTAAAGCCACAAGTTGGTTAATCTGAACTGGGATTTTACCACTGCTTACCTTCCAAGGCGGGTGGAAAAAATGAGGGTGGCTGAGAGTAGGGACAACAATTACATGGGAGCCAGGAGGATGAGGAAAGTGAGAAGGAATTAGTAAAATCTTAGTTCAGGGAAATCCCAATTAGAGATGTTTTCACCTCCTAAACCAGGAGTCTTCAAACTTGGCCCTTTTATGACTTGTGGACTTCAACTCACAGAATTCCTCAGCCAGGCAAGTTTGAAGACCCCTGTCTTAAATCTAACAAACAAAATGGAGGCTGGCTGAGGAATTCTGGGAGTTGAAGTCCGCAAGTCATAAAAGGGCCAAGTTTGAAGACCCCTGTCTTAAATCTAACAAACAAAATGGAGGCTGGCTGAGGAATGCTGGGAGTTGAAGTCCACAAGTCATAAAAGGGCCAGGTTTGAAGACCCCTGTCCTAAACTAACATGCATTAAGATGTGTAGAAAGTGTGGCCACTCTGTTTAAATAAGCGGGATGCGATTTTAGAAATGAATGAATTTTATTCCCTTCGCCTTTTAAACAAAGTAATGCAAGTGCCACCTCTGAGCTTAATGTGCAGATTGGAGCCCGACGTTTTGTCCAGCTCAACAACGTGTCTCAAAATGGAGTCCTTCCTTGAATGCATTTGAGTGGAAACACTGAGACAAGGCAGCGCCGTTGTTCTCTAGTCCTTCTGGAGACCAGTTGTCTTGGAGACTAAAATCATCCTGGGCTGATTTAGCACAATGCTGCTCATGTTTCTGGGAAACACAAAAACAATAACAAAATGAAATTGAATGGTGAAAAAAGTAAGGTTCTACATTTAGGGAAGAAAAATCAAATGCACAGGGATAGTATAGGTCAAGGGTGTCAAAATGCCGGCCCGCGGGCCGGATGCATCATAGCAAAACTGCGCCCAGCCCATTGCTAGCAACGGCAAAAAAGTCGCGATACATCACAACACATCATGTGACGTTGCAAGTTTGACACCCCTGGAACCTTGCTCAATAGTAGCAACTGTGAGAGGGATCTTGGAGTCCACACTTGGAATGCGGCATCCAGTTTTGGTTGCCACGATGTAAAAAAGATGTTGAGACTCTAGAAAGAGTGCAGAGAAGAGCAACAAAGATGATTAGGGGACTGGAGGCTAAAGCATATAAGGAACGGTTGCTGGAATTGGGTATGTCTAGTTTAAGGAAGAGAAGGACGAGGGGTGACATGATAGCAGTGTTCCAGTATCTCAGGGGCTGCCACAAAGAAGAGGGAGTCAGCTATTGTTCAAAGCGCCTGAAGGCAGGACAAGAAGCAATGGATGGAAACCAATCAAGGAGAGAAGCAACCTAGAACTAAGGAGAAACTTCCTGACAGTCAGAACAATTAATCAGTGGAACAACCTGCCTCCAGAAGTTGTGAATGCTTCAACATTGTAAGTTTTTAAGAAGAGACTGGACAGCCATTTGTCTGAAATGGTACAGTGTTTCCTGCCTGAGCAGGGGGTTGGACTAGATGACCTCCGAGGTCCCTTCCAACTTTATCATTACTATTATTATTATTATTATTATTATTATTATTATTATTATTATTATTATTATTATTATTATTATTATTATTATTATTATTATTATTACTTCTCAGGTCCCTTCCAACTTTATTATTATTATTATTATTATTAAGAAAAAGAATTTACACAATAGATGTGGAGGAAGAGAGATATGGTTGGAGATGTTGTGTGTAGTCTCTGAAACTGATCTATTTTTTTTCAGCTAAAGTCCAAAAAGAACTTGATGATACTCTGGGTTCTTCCTCCCGGCTGATCTGCTGTAGTGATCGGAGGAATCTGCCCTACACCAATGCTGTTATTCATGAGGTCCAGCGCTATGCCAATATTATTTTAATTGGCGGCCCCAGACAATCTGTGAAAGACACAACAGTCCTTGGTTTTCCTATTCAAAAGGTAGACATTCCTCATTGTCTTTTTCACTGAGGTGGAGGCTCTTCTAGAATTGCAGGAATAGAAGAGAAGAGAAGAGAATATAGAAAAGGAATAGAATAGAATAGAATAGAATAGAATAGAATAGAATAGAATGATGTTTTCTAAAAGTGAATCTTTAGATTGATGCAACTGAATAGTTTAAACCTTTTATGGCTTTTCCAGGGGATCACAGTTATACCAAATATATCCTCAGTCCTCCTGGATCCTAAGGAGTGGGAAACCCCTGAATGTTTCAATCCTGGTCATTTTTTGGATGAAAAAGGAAACTTTATCAACAGAAAAGCCTTCATACCCTTCTCCATAGGTATGTCCTAGAGGGAATCTTCTCTCCCAACAGTTATATATATATATTAAAAATAACATAAAAGACATACCCATGACTCCTGGGAGGATCCATAGTAGAGTACAAAAGTAAAGAACACCAGGAGAAAAAAGGAGACTCTAAAAAATATATTTAATGGTTAAAACCAACAAGACAATGCATGGCTAAAACCTATAAAATTGTTCTTTAGAAATCTTACAAGAATTAAAAACCTAGCTTTCGTTGGCAAACTGCCAACTTCCTCAGGGCTGTAGTTCATACAGGGCGGGAGAAGCCCCCTTATAACTGGCCATTACTCTGCATCCGGCACCA
>NW_015386352.1:811141-812395 GCF_001527695.2 Protobothrops mucrosquamatus
CTTATAACTGGCCATTACTCTGCATCCGGCACCAAGCCCTAGTCATTGGGCGTGGCCGGTCAGTGAGGATTTTACTCTCCTTGCTACCGATGGTTCGGCTCCTGCTCCTACTTTCAGTCCCAGAGTCAGTCCTCCCCTCATGAGTACACTCCTCCGCTGGAGATGCTTTTTCCCGCAGGAGTGACCCTGCAACTACTCCAGAATTGGAGAACGGTAGAGGATATAACTGGCTTATGGGATGAAAACGCCCTTTATCCCAGGTTGCACAAGTAAGGGGAGGGTGCAGCCGTTCGTTTTGTGCTCCAGGACGACCCATGGAGTCATAAACACCCGTGCCACTCCCCATGGGGCGTGCATCGTGCTTACAAGCAGATAGTCCACTCTTCTCCACTCCGCTCCGCTCAGCATCCCCACACATGGGGGAGGCAGAGAGGCCGCACAACCGTCCATTCCCAGAAGACGCCTCACGGTCCCCAACCACCTCAAGCATCTCTTGCTCTCCCCCATCCACCGCAAGCCGGGCACTGCAGCCAGGTAGTCCGGATGCATCAGGAGCCCCACAATCATCCTTCGCAGCCCCAAGCACAGCACGTGTCGCGGAGCGGGTCCAAGGTCCCCGTCTACTGGGGGATGCCATCGCTCCGCAGTGGGTTGTCCTTTGCCGACGACGTGCCGGCATCCGTGAAGCACTGAGGGGGGTGGATGAAGGGGGGGGTCTAGAGCTGCCTTGCCCGTACCGGCATAAGTCATCGACAAACCCACATCACCGGCTATGTCATCGTGGTTGCCGGGTGGGGCCTCTTGGTCACGGGAAAGTGCTCCATTTTGCAATCCATTGTTGTTAACCGGTTTGTCCCGACTCGGTGAATTAGGGGGTCGTGAGTTGCTCCCCGTTCGTACATACGCCCAGTTGTGCTGCCAGGTGTGTGCGAGTCGTAACTGGGTGTCAGTTTCCTCAAAGCATGGTAGAGCAAGGTCAAAGAGGTCAATGGGTCTGCCCATGGGTGACTGCACCCCAGGATTACCACCATGAGGACCCTCAACAGGATGCATCGCAGGGGATTGGTATGCTGAGGGAGTTCCACCCCCTTCCTTTTTCCAAACCAATCGGGGAGTATGCCCATCCTCAACTTCCTGCGCAGCAGCTCGTGGGGTGGTGTAGGATCCCCTTTTCCCAACCGGGTACCGATGTTGCTTCTCCCATGTTCTTAAAGCAAGGTGGGCCTGGCACAGCTCGATGTGCCTATTGATAGA
>NW_015386352.1:813423-840047 GCF_001527695.2 Protobothrops mucrosquamatus
GTCCAGGCTCCTTCCGATAAAGGAGGTCTCTGATGACACTTACGGCGAGATCCTGAGGAATGGAGGTGAAGAGGGAGACCACATCAAAAGAGACCATGGTCTCATCCTCATCCACCTTCAAGTCCTCTATCCTACTGATAAATTCCTCCGCTGATTTAACAGTAGTGGAGTTATCCTGGACCAGGTAGCCGATGCGATTGCTGAGCCATTTGGCCAAACCTGAGGTTGGAGTGTTCCTGAACGACACAATGGGGCGTAAAGGAACACCTTCCTTATGGATTTTGGGCAAGCCATAAAATCTGGCGAGCGCCATATCCCCAGGGCGGATATGCCCTAGGGTGTAATCACTGATTCTATTTTTACGCTTCAGGGCGTTGAGTACTTTGTTGGTAGAATTCCTAAGTGTGGTCGTAGGGTCATGGGAAATGACCCTATAAGAGGTGGTATCCCCTAGGAGATCAAGGGCTTTGTGAATGCACTGGGCCCGGTCCATAACCACATTAGCCCTGCCTTTGTTGGCCGGCAAGATGCTACGGTGATGTCATGTGACTGAAATAGTTTGTTGGTGGTTTTGGAGATTTTTTTTTAATGCACGGGAGTGTTCTTTTTTCACAGCTTGTGTTGATTGCGTGATCAGTCACTTTTTGATAATGGAGTAGATTCTGCACATCTGCTTGGGCAGATCTGGAATATTCTCTTGAACAGCTTTTATTTCAGAGGTCTTGAATTCTAAAATTTTGTTTCTCCTATTATCTGCTTGCACTAAAAATGGCATTTGCCTAAAAAAAAAAAAAAAGACAAATATCAATATCTGTCCATTAAAATCCTTTAAGAAACCCCTAAGAGGCCTCTCCTTATTATATGAGAACAAGTTTCCCAACCAGGTTGCTTTTAGACCCTTTGGACTACGACTCCATGGGCGTGGGAGTCGAAGTCCTCTCCATCTGTAGGACTCCAGTGTGAAGAAGAAGGATTTAGGTTGAGAGAGACAAAGCAAATAGGAGATGAAACTGCCCTTGATGCTCACGGCTCTTCCTGTTGCCTTTTCCTCCTGCCACTCTGGTGTAGGTCAGCGAGCCTGTTTGGGAGAAAACCTGGCCAGAATGGAACTCTTTCTGCTCTTCGCCAACCTCCTGAGACGGTTTTACTTCCGGCTCCCAGAAGGAGTGACTGAAGTGAACACAAAATACATGAAAGGCATGACGTTGCAACCACGTCCGCAGCTGCTCCATGCTCTCCCTCGCTAGCTCAACCTGGCTTTGCGAGTGGCTGAAAAACCCACTGCAGTCTCGCTGCACTGCATCTGCACTGGCGACACACAGATAAGCCTCCAGGTGGCATCAACGACCCTCTAAAAGAAGGCAAATGACCAGCTGTCTGCAAGGAGTATAAATCAGTGATGGCAAACCTTTTAGAGGACGAGTGCCCCAAAACTGCCCCGCCCCCTGCTGCCCCCCACTTCGCTCACACCCCGCCTGCCCACAGGGCCACCCACCACCTCCACTGCCTGCCACAGCAGATCGCCCAGATGGCCCTGCAGCGCCATGGCGGCCACGCCCTCTCCCTGCACCCCACAGCAGCATCTGCACATGAAGGGCATAAGGGTGGAGTCTTGTCCCTGCTCCCGGCTGCCATGTTCTTGGCTGCGCTACTATGTGCAGGCCGACCCTGGGGGGGGACTCTCCTCCAGGGGGGCTGCTGGTGAGGAGGAGGCCGTGGGGGGAGGCGGGGCTGGGGCAACGGCACATGTGCCCCCCAAAAGGGCTCCGAGTGCCGCCTCTGGCACGCGTGCCATAGGTTTGCCACCACTGGTATAAATCCTTCCATTACCCACCATCCAGTCGGAGCTGAAGAAGCTTCTGGAATGAGAAGCGAAACGTCTTCAAAGAAAAACAAGAAAGTCCAATTGCCCCTTGAAAAAGCATCTTTGGGATGACCTGGATGACTGAGAATCTCCATAGAGACCCACTACAGTGGTCACTTACTCAGGGGTACTTGGTGTTACCATCTTCTGGTTCCACTATCCTCAAATATCCTGCTAGTCTGCCTGTTTCTTTTTTTCTTTTTTTAAGTTTTATTATTATTATTTTTAACAGAGTTCAATAATAATTATTCAACAAAAGCGTGTTATCTGAGTATCTTATTCACTAATACAAATTAAATTCCTAATCCCTAAATCTTTTCTCTAACCATTGATAAAATAGGTCCCAAGTTTGAAAATGTTCTGTTTCTTCTTTTTCTTTCAACCTTAAAGTAAGTCTGTCCATTTCCGCACGGTCTAATATTTTGTTGATTATTTCTTCTTCTGGTGGTATTTCTTCGTTCTTCCAGTATTGTGCAAATTCTTGCGGCTGTTATCACATGTAAAATCAGATATGTACTTTGCTTATCACGTTTTTCTGGCATTATACCTAATTAAAAAAAAATTCAGGTTTATAGTCTATGTGTTTCTCTAACATTTTTTCTAACCAAATGTGGATTATTGTCCAATATCTCCTTGCTTTAACACATGTCCACCACATATGATAATAAGTACCTGGTTTGTGTTTACATTTCCAACATTTCTCTGACATGTTTTTAAACATTTTTGCTAATCTTGTTGATGGCAAATGCCATCTATAAAACATTTTATATAAGGTTTTTTTTGTATGAAGTTGACATTGTTAATTTATAGTTTCTTTCCCACAAACTTTGCCACTTTTCTAAGTCTATATTATATCCAAAATTCTTTGCCCATACTATCATTGTTTTACTTGTTCATCTTCCATTTTGAAATGTAATAAGAAATTGTACATTTTTTTGATTAACTTTTCATCAGAAGTTGATAATGTCTGATCAAACATAGTCTGTTCTTTGTAAAATCCATACTGTTCAATATCTTTATCATATCTGACTTGCATTTCTAAATGTGACCACCATGTTAAATCAATGCTCTGATTTTCCATCTCTTGCCTAGATTTGAAGTTCCTTTCAGAATTTAGAATATCTTTATATGTCCATATTTTATCGAGACTGACTATATTTGGACTATATTTGTTGAAAGCCATCCTGGAATTTTCAAATAAATTTTACATTTTATTTTTTCCCAAGTTAATAATATATGCATTTCTAATATAGTAGTTTTGGAAGTATTTATGTATTTTATTTTTTCCGTACCATAGAAAAGCATGCCAACCAGGTTGCAGGTCATGTCCCTCCAGATACAGCAATCTTTTATTTTTAAGAGTTATCCATTCTTTTATCCATGTTAACAGTGATGCTTGATAATATAAAACCCAATCTGGCAAGCCAAAGCCTCCATTTCCCTTGGCTTCTTGTAACATTTTCAATTTAATTGAAGGAAAGAATAGAATAGAATAGAATAGAATAGAATAGAGTAGAGTAGAGTAGAGTAGAGTAGAGTAGAGTAGAGTAGAGTAGAGTAGAGTAGAATAATAACTTCATTGTCACTTTAAATGTACACTAATCAACATACATTAAAATGAGATTTTGTTGCATACAGCTCTCAAAGAGTAACCACCTTCAATATACACTGCAACACACGACAAAAATAAATAAATTATGCATATATCCACATACACACACATATGTGGTCCAAAGAAATAGCACAGCCTAGTTTGGATGTATACTTGTACATGCGAGAAAAACGAATCTTGTGAATTTACCAGATGGATGGCACAGGGAACAAAGCTATTACAGAATCTGATTGTCCTGTTATAAATACTTCAAAACCTCCTCCCAAAGGGGAGCAACAGAAACAGACCGTGAAGTGGGTGAGTGGGGTCTCTTAAAAATGCTTCGAGCGTGTTTGTGCTTCGGAGGAGGCAGGTGGGATGTGGTGCCAGTTTGCAATTTACAGAAGCTTGTGGGGGCAGGGGGGAGGAGGACGCGTGTGTTTGCACTTTGGAGAAAGGGAGAGAGAGAAGAAGGAAAAAAGGAAGGAAGGAAGGAAGGAAGGAAGGGGAGGGAGAAGGAAGGAAGGAGATGGGAATGAGAAAGGGAGGCAGGCAAGGAAGGAGGGGAGGGGGAAGGAAGGAAGGAAGGAAGGAAGGAAGGAAGGAAGGAAGGAGATGGGAATGAGAAGGCGGGAGGTACATGACCTTGGAGATGCTGTAAGGGTCATAAGTGAAAAATGCTCATAAACCACTTTATTCAGTGCCTTTGTAACTTCAAACAGTCACTAAGCTAACTGTTGTAAGTCGAGGACTACTGTTCTTTATCATTGTTTTCCTTTTGGGGGTGTCATCAAGTTTTGACACCTTGCTAGGTGACTGGAAAAGCCCTGAGTTAGAGCAGGGCTTTTCAACCTTTTCACTGATTGTATCACTTTTAGAATATGGCAATATTCAAGTACCACCAGTCACCTTGCAAGGTGTCAAAAACTTGATGATCAAAAAACCCTCCGGAAAAAAAGTGATAAAGTACAAGTAGTCCTCACCCCCCTTTAATATCATGTCTTCCCCCACTCCCTTTAATATCATCTCTTCCCCCACTCCCTTTAATATCATCTCTTCCCCACCCCCTTTAATATCATCTCTTCCCCACCTCCTTTAATATCATGTCTTCCCCCACTCCCTTTAATATCATCTCTTCCCCCACTCCCTTTAATATCATCTCTTCCCCACCCCCTTTAATATCATCTCTTCCCCACCTCCTTTAATATCATGTCTTCCCCACCCCCTTTAATATCATCTCTTCCCCACCGCCTTTAATATCATCTCTTCCCCCACCGCCTTTAATATCATCTCTTCCCCCACCCCCTTTAATATCATCTCTACCATAGCCATGCCCACACAGCGGGCCACGCTCACCTGGCACCCAGAGATACGTAAATGGGTTTTGGGCTGCAGTTTGGGCACCCGGTCTCTAAAAGGTTTGCCATCACTGCAGTAGGTATTGAGTGGAGTCCAAAATGTCTTTAATTTCAAAATGTTGTTCCCTTTCTACCATAATGGGAGGAGGGGGTGGAGCAACAGCTGGCCTTAATGGTGACTGTTGCTCGCACTTTAAAAAGCTGCAGTGGAAGATTGGGTGGATTTGCCTGAGGGATTTTGGGAGTTCTAATTCCACTGTTACTGGATTTATAATTCTAACAATGGGGAATGGTCCTACATATTTGGGTCAAGTTTTTTAGATGGTTGTAGGGATTTTAGTTACTTAGTAGATAGGTAAACCATTTCCCCTATGTTAAAAGGTTTTGGCTCGACTCTCTTTTTGTCTGCTTGAGTTTTGTATGCTTGTCTAGCCTCATCCAAAGCTTTCCTAACCACCGGCCAGGTGTTCTTTAGTTGTGCAATCCACTCCCTTAACGAAGGGATGGCAGGTTCTGCAGGGGAAAGTTCTGGCATCGGGTTAAAACTTTGTCCTGTGGCTACTTGGAATGGAGTGTAGCCCGTACTGGAGTGAACGGCATTGTTGTAAGTGACCTCCGCAAATGGGAGTAGGTCTGTCTAGTTGGTCTGCTGGTAATTAATAAAGCATCTAAGATATTGTTCTAGTACTGAGTTTGACAGTTCAGTCCCACCATTCGTTTGCAGATGATGACTAGATGACAGTCCCTGAGTGATTCCTAACAGTCAAAAACTCCTTCCAAAACTTCGATGTGAATTGTACTCTCTGTCTTATATGATGCACTGTGGGGCTCCATGCAAGCGATAGATGTGCTGAACAAACGGTTTCGCTAGGGCTTTTGCTGCAGGGATTTTTGAGCAGGGGATAAAATGCACTTGTTTGGAAAACAGGTCCATTATGACCCAAATGAGGGTGTTTCCTTTGCTCTCTGATAGCTACACTCTAAAATCTATAGAGATCTCCTTCCAAGGTGCCGAGGGGGTTGCTACTTGCTGTAGCAGCCCAGGTGATTTTCCTTGTAATCTTTTTGCTGACGTGCAAATTGGGCAGCTGGCTACATAGCTTTCAATGTCCTTTTTTGTTGATGGCCACCAAAATTGCCTTTTAACTAGGTGTTGTGTCGACACAATCCCAAAGTGGCCTGCTGATTTTGAATCATGGCAAAGTTGCATGAATGCCAGTCTCTGACTTTTGGGTATGTATAGTTTTTCTCCCACCCAGGGTATGCCATCTGTGATGGTGCACAGGTTCTTGTGACCTAGAAACCACTCATCAGTTTCCAGCGCTTTTCTGAATTCAATTCCTGCCTGGCTCGCTAGCGGTTTTTGTAGTTTGGCTTCTGCTCAGGTAGTTACTCATGCTGCCAGCTGCGTTTCTGGCATGAGTGGTTTTGTTACGCTAGCCCGAGTGCTATACTGTGGCAATCTGGATAATGCGTCTGCCAGGAAGTCCCCCCCCCGGCAGATGTTTCAGTGTGAAATTGAACTGGTGGAAATGTGACCACCGTGCTTGCTTAGGGGTAAGTTTCCTGGGCGTCTTTAGTGCTTCCAGATTCTTGTGGTCGGTCCACACTTGGAAAGGAATTTTGTTCCCCTCCAAAAAGTGCCGCCATGTGAGAAGAGCCCACCATACTACGTACGCCTCTTTTTCCCAGACCGCCCACCTCTGTTCAATTTTGGTGAGTTTTCTCGAAGTGTACGCGCAGAGCTGTAATGCCCCTTCATTGTTTTCTTGTAACAGTACAGTACAGCTCCCACTGCTACATCGCTGGCATCTGAATTACAAAAGGCTTGTTGGTGTCGGGATGCCTTAGGACTGCTTCTACGGAAAACAGCTTTTTCAGCCTCTTGAATGTGGCTTGGCATTTTATTGTCCATTTCAACAGCTGGCTTGGCTTGGGTTTTCCCTCCCCTCTGGTTTTTAGTAAGTTCATGATTGGTAAGGCTATTTGGGTAAAAGAGGGAATAAATTGCCGATAGAAGTTAGCGAATCCCAGGAAGCTATGCAATTGCTTCCTCGTGCAGGGTAGCACCCATTCTAGTACTGCCCGGACTTTCTCGGGCTCCATTTCTATGCCCTCTGGGGATATGCAGTATCCCAGATAGTCTATTTTATCCTTATGGAATTCACACTTAGAAAGTTTGGCATAGAGGTGGGCTGCCCATAGTTTGTTTAGGACTGCCCTGACCAGTTTGACATGGTCCATGGTCTCTGTGAATATAAGGATGTCATCCAGGTAAACAAGCACACCCTTGTATAGGTGCTCCCTTAGCATGTCATTTATCAGTTGCATGAACACGGCAGGAGCTCCCTGTAGTCCAAAAGGTAGAACTTGGAATTGGTAGCATCCTAAGGGGAATTAAAAGTGGTTTTCCACTCGTATCCTTCCTTAATCCTGATTCAATAGTATGCTTCGACCATCTAGGCTTGTGGTGGCATTCTGTCACCACCTCCTCTTCCAAAGAACTTGAGGATCCGGAACTGGAGTGTTTGCAGGGGTTCTGCTCAGCGGGAGGTTCCCCCCCATAGCAGATTCCTCTCTCTCTATTCCATTGTCTGACATGATTTGCCAAGTCCCCCAGTAAGGGCTTTCCTTCCGGGCTGACTATTACTGCAGATCCTGTCCAATGTCAGGGCCCACTTCAAAACCTCCTAAGAAAGCAGAACTCGTGGAAACAGTTTCTTCCAAAAGGAACTTTTATTAGGAGAAGCTGATAGCAGGCATAATAGACAGGATCTGAGGGTTTCCTGCTCAGATCAATAGGTTAAAAGTGTCCTAAGCAAACCCCACCCCAAGGTTCATCCGGTCAGTTCAAATGGGCCAATCCCCAAGTGTTAAGTCCATTGTGGGAAAGAGCAGATAACGCCAGGCTGTCTCAGGGTTGCAACAATGTTTTGTCGGCTCTTCACACCTTCCCTTCCGAAACGGAGATAAATCAGTTGCCGGAGGCGGATTCCTTTCTTTTCCCCCCCTTTGTAGCTGACATCAAGGGGAAAGAGGAGGTATGCAGAAATGCAAAGTGTTACAGTGTAGCGATAGAGGAAAACAGAGTAATAACCCGCAATGCTTTTCCCCCTCCCCTCCAGGAGCATGGTAGAATCCAGAAGTATAGAAAGAGTAGAGTTAGAATTAAAGGTAGAAAAAGGACCCCTTAGAATATGGGTTCTGACAGCAAGTTAAGGCAGAACCTCCTATGAAAGGAAAAGGAATGACTGAGAAATCATTTTAAAAGCCACATCAGTGACATCCTATATTCATTTTAATCTGTTTTAGGATGGCCGGCAATGAGGAACAGCACAGAGTTTAAAGGGGTGAGGATGTAAGATAAGTCCTATTAGCGGTTCCTGACTGGGTTCTTTCGTGCCTTCTGGCCGCTGCAATTTGAAGGTCCTGAGCAGATTGGTAAAGAAAAGGAAAGATTCCATCCTGGCTAAGGCTTCCCACACACAAAAACGAGCCCCTGCAAAGGAAATGTTAGAAAAAACAGAAAGGGAAGAATTATATCCATCATGGAGAGGCAGCCCTGGTATCTATCACCTCTCCTCTCCTCTCCTCTCCTCTCCTCTCCTCTCCTCTCTCCCTTCCCCTCCCCCTCTCCTCCTCCTCCTCCTATTCTATTCTATTCCTATTCTATTCTATTATGTTCTGTTCTGTTCTTATTTCTATATTCTATTCCATATTATCCTATCCTATCCTATCCTATCCTATCCTATCCTATCCTATCCTATCCTATTCTAGCCAGTCCCTAACCACTAGAAAAATTATTCAGAGTTTACCTGCTCCAAATGGCAGAAATTCTTCTCTCTTCATAAAATTCCCATCCTTGTCCAAAAAATGATTTGGATTGAATTCCTCAGGCCTCTCCCATTGCTTGGGATCCCGAAGAACTGAATGTAAATCTATAAGAACGAACGTTCCCTGAAGGGAAGACAATTAACAATGGATGAGTCAACTCACATTTAGTCTTTGACTAATATTACACTAATCTTAGGCCACAATCCAACACTGCTTCTCTGAATTTGGTGCTGCTAGCTCCTTCTCTATAGTTATCAAAAACCACTACAGTGTTATGATTTTAGATATTTCTGCATGAAGTCAAGAGAAAATGTAGGTGTGACTGGTTATAAGCATAAACATACATTATAAAGTTCCTTCTTCTTTAGATTTTTTCTTTTAGTGTGCCTCTAAGACTCTGCATAACCCAAGAGGTTGCTCTAAGGATTTATGTCATAAAGTGGGACTCTTAAATACTCATTTCATTCGATGGAACGAAGCCATCCAGATCTCTCTTACCTTTGGAATAAAAAAGCCACATGTGTTTACATTTGTCACCGTTTGCCTGGGACCACTAACCAATAAGACGTATTTTAAACGTAGAATTTCATGAAGCACAGCGTGAGTGTAAGGCAATTTCCACCGGTCTTCGTAACAGACTGAGTCACAGGAACCCAAAGCAGTTTCCATTTCTTTGTAGACTTTATCTGGGTGAAATGTGAGAAAATGTTACTACGGTTAGTCCTCAAATTTAGTATTTGACTAATATTACACTAATCTTAGGCGACAATTCAACGGTGCTTCTCTGCCCAAACTTTCTGCTAAGTGAGACATTTGTAAAGTGAGTTTTGCCCCATTTTACAATCTTTTTTGCCACAAGTGTTAAGTGAATCACTGCAGTCGTCAAGTTAGTAACTCGGTTGTAAAATGAATCCGGCTTCCCCATTGACTTTGCTTGTCAGAAGGTCGTAAAAGGGGATCCCATGAGCCCAGGATACTGCAATGGTCATAAATATGAGTCAGTTGCCAAAGGTCTGAATTTTGATCACATGACGATGAGGATGCCACAATGATCATAAGTATGAAAAATGGTCATAAGTCACATTCTGAGATCCCTTTTACAAGAAGGTTGATCCAGCGACTCACTTTCCATTTTTTTGTGTGATAAAAATAGCATGGAATATTTTCTTTAGGACTTCATAGCTCTATTCTCTCAAACCATCTTTAAGCCTTTGTGCATGACAACTGTTTTGTTCTCAAAACAGTAAAATAGAAACCCAGAGGGTCTACAGTAAAGAGGGGCAAGGATAATATCTTATGGTAATTAACACATTTAACTATTACAAACTTCAATGAACTGAAGACAGCAAATTAACAAAAAGATCCATATGAACAGTACATTCTTTTCTAGAATTAATTCATTTCATTTAGTCAGAAACATGTTGTAACATAATGCATCATCCTCTCATTTTTATCACATATATAAATAATTGTTATTAAATAATTTTTAATGAGATACAAACAATACAACTGTTGAAAAGGAAGCAAAATAAGGAAAATAATAGTAAGTGAAAAAGAAAAGAAAAAGTTATAAACTTTCTTTAAACGTTTTCATTTTTATTACACTTCAAAAAGAGATAACAACTCATATCTTGGATTGTTATTTAAAATCAGAATAACTTTCTTTTCAGTTATATGCAGTGCTTTTTTTCTAAAAAAAAAAAATAAGATGCCGGAACTCACACACGTCATACAACCCGCCTTGCCTATCCTACAAGGTTCCATCCAAAAAAGATGCCGGAACTCCGTTCTGTGCGTTCTATGACAAAAAAAGCCCTGGTTATATGGGATTATATCTTTTGTTGTATTCAGAGTTCCATAAATGAAAGCTCTTCATAAGAAGATAAATCCGATATAATTATTAGATTCAAATCCGATAATTCAATTTCACATTGCGATCCTTAAGAATTCTTTCCGACATTATATTAATATTCAAGTTGAAAGCCACAACATAATAAGACCAACCATATGAATGTTAAAAACCTGCAAATTTCTTACATTATCAACACAAGATGTTTTGATGTCTATCTTTTTAAAATAATTCTGCAAGGAGTCCACTTAACCCAGGAAATATTGTCTGATGGATTAGTTCCTTTCCTAATATATTTCACATTTTTAAAATTCCTGGACTCATCCATTTTCCAGAGGTGACACTTATTTGCTTACCAAGGATTAAAATAACCACAATAAGTTTCATTCCAGAAAAACATAGATGTTCAGATAAAGACCCAATAGTATATTTGAAAAGCTAGTTGGCTATATTCTCATAACATCAGCAATTTGATATTCTAAGGTCTTTAGCCTCCCCAAACAACATTCTCATTAAGTGAGATATTTGCATGAATTCACACTGGCTTCACTCTTAAAAATATTTATTAGTCTGGATCAGCGGTGGGATTCAGCCAGTTCGCACCACTTCGGCAGAACCGATAGCTAATTTTTTGTTGCCCAGAATGGACTTCCAGAAGTGGCATCCATACCGTTGTTCACATATTTGAATCAAGGTAATTATGATTTAGTAGCTGATCGGCAGAAGTGATATATAGAGAATGAGTCAGGAGAGTATTTGGGGGTATTATCCCTTTAAGAGGCTGCATCTGAGGAGAATGGCAGTTGGAACCTCCTTGCTCACTTCAACCGTTTGAATATAACTATCTTGTATACTGTAGGCTCCCTGATTATTGTTGTTTCATATTGTATATTAAACCACAGTTCTTTTAACAAACCACTGTCAGATGTTTATGCTCCTGTGTTAGAAAATAAGAAAAAGGCTGTGATAATTTATATCTTAAACAACTAAAAGGACTTGGGGGGAGGGGGAGGTTTTCTTCTCCAAGCTTGTGAGTTTTTTTTCCCCAAGTTTTTTTTTATTAATTTTCCAATATTACATTTACGTATTTGAAAAGTAGCGTGGCAGCTGAGAACAGTAATTCCATTACATTTGAATATCATCAGTACAAATCTCAAAGTATTACAACAATTAATTCCCTCTCTTTCCCTCATAGTATCTACTGTCTCATATTTGGACCAATACAGTTCTTATTCTATCAGTCAAACAAAAATATCTTTCTAGCATTCATCAATAATCTTCAGTCTATACATATCTTAATTGGTTTTAATGTGGAATAATGAACAATTACTAAAATAATGATTTGTCTGCATAATTACTAGAATAATGATGTGTCAGGAATAATGCATAATCACTAGGAAAATTCTGTGTCACTAATATGTGACTAACCTAATGCGCATTGCACATGGATACAATGTATGTAGCAAACCCTCCATTGTATACCCGTGAGAAACGAACCTAATGTATTACAATGTGTATTACAATGTGTAGTCCTTTGTTCCTGAGAAAAGGAAAGTATAAAACTGAAGTTTGAACCCGCCCTCAGGGTTCAGAATTGCTTGTCTCTATTGCTTCTGAACCTGTGCAATAAACCTCTCTGCTAAAACCCTCTGGAATTCATAAGAGTCCTTTCGTTTTCCACAAGAATTAGACATTCCATCTTTTAGACAATAACCTAGTAAGTTTTTCTTAACTTTAATTTCCCATTGATATTTAAATTTAACGTTTAATCTTTATCATTTTAAATGACCCCAATTTCTAAATCTCCTATCTCATATTTGGGGCTAATAATTTTTTTTATTTTCTTCCTTCCTTTCCCCCCCCAAAAAAAAGAAAGAAAAAAAACCCGTCAGCATTTGTACCACAAACCAATATACAAATTTAATTATTAGTATATGATAATAATAATAATAATAATAATAATAATAATAATAATAATAATAATAATAATAATAATAAAAAAGTTGGAAGGGACCTTGGAGGTCATATAGTCCAACCCCCTGCTCAGGCAGGAAACCCTATACCATTTCGGACAAATGGCTGTCCAGTCTCTTCTTAAAAACTTCCAGTGTTGGAGCATTCACCACTTCTGGAGGCAGGTTGTTCCACTGGTTAATTGTTCTAATTGTCAGGAAGTTTCTCCTTAGTTCTAGGTTGCTTCTCTCCTTGATGAGTTTCTACCCGTTGTTTCTTGTCCTGCCTTCAGGCGCTTTGAAAAATAACTTGACTCCCTCTTCTTTGTGGCAGCCCCTGAGATACTGGAACACTGCTATCATGTCCCCCCCTCGTCCTTCTCTTCATTCAACTAGACATACCCAATTCCAGCAGCCGTTCCTTATATGCTTTAGCCTCCAGTCCCCTAATCATCTTTGTTGCTCTTCTCTGTACTCTTTCTAGAGTCTCAACATCTTTTTTACATCGTGGTGACCAAAACTGGATGTAGTATTTCAAGTGTGGCCTTACCAAGGCCTTGTAAAGTGGTATTAACACTTCATGTGATCTTGATTCTATCCCTCTGTTAATGCAGCCTAGCACTGTGTTGGCCCTTTTGGCAGCTGCAGCACACTGCTGGCTCATTTATACTTCTAAGTTTTACTTAACCTTTGTCTCAACTCATAACAATATCTTAAATTCAAATCTTAGTTATTTTTAAATATTCAAACTTTTAGCCAATCAGTGACCTGATAGTTAATTTTCCGTTAATATTTTAATTTAACGTTTAATATTTTTTCCAAATTTTTAATTAAGCACAATTCCTTTATCACAATTCCTCATACAATCTAATATTTAAAATACACACCTTATATATAAATTCTACCATCTATCTTAACAAACTAATAAAACAATATAATATTCTTATTTCAATATTTATATTTCTAGATTTTATATAACCAAAATTTTCTTTATCTCAAATCGTTACAATATCTTATGTTCAGAATATATATTCTATCCATTTGGATATACTCTATTTTAGATCTCATGTGTAAATCAAAACCCCAATTCTTTTCAGTTTTATTCTAGCTTTTTTTCTTTACCAAGTCATCTTTCGTATCTTTGCTTTTAAATCATCAAAAAGATCTCGTTGTATTGTCGTGGCTATTGTTTGATATTGATAAAAGTGTCCAGTTGATGTTTTCTTAAGAGGACTAGCTGATCACCTCTTTGGGGTGACTCGGTCATTTTCAGCTCCCCCCCCCAGCGATGCGAAATTGAACGGGGGAGAGAAAGCAAATCTCCCAGTCATCCATGGTGGCCGCATGACAAACCGGAAGCCTCCAAACGTGTGGGTTGGTTTCTGAACATGTCGTTACCAGGCTAGGTAATCTCGTCAACTGAGTTTAGGGGATGTCAGTGTTCTGTTTATAAGGGCTTAAGGTGTGGGTGTGTCAAGTGAGGGTCTTGGGTCACATGTGAGTCATCAGTGAGGGGCTAGTGATGGGTCTTGTGATGGAGAGCTTACATCAGGTGAGGGTCCTTGGGAGGTGAAGTGCTGGCTATGGGGGATTGCGCGGGATGGTTGAGGGGTGGTGCCATCCCTGGTTGGCTGTGCAGTGGATTTGAATCCTCAGGGGTTGTAGGCTGATTGTAGGTTGATGTGTCTGTGGATGGAATTGCTTGTGGGGTGCCAGGCTTTGACAAACTCACAAGCATGGTGGGTGGTAGTGTGGCCGATGATTTTAGTGTTGCTCCAATCGAACTGGTGCTGTTTGGTGTTGGTGTAGGTAGAGATTAAGGATTTGGGATTGTGGTTTTTGACTGTCAGAAAAGGATTTTTCATTGAAGCTCCAGGTCTGATCTAAGATCACTGGATGATTGTCACCATGTATGATTTTCTTAAATAGTACTGAGAAAAGAAGATGCATAAGATCCTTCCATCCATGATCATAAAGAGCCGTGGTGGCGCAGTGGTTAGAAGGCAGTTACTGCAGGCTATTTTTGCTGATGGCCAGCTGCCAGCAGTTTGATTCTCACTGGCTCAAGTTTGACTCACCCTTCCATCCTTCCGAGGTCGATAAAATGAGAACCCAGATTGTTAGAGGCAATATGCTGACCCTGTAAACCACTTAGAGAATGCTGTAAAGCAGTGTGAAGCGATATGTAAGTTTAAGCGCTACTGCTATCATCTCATCAAGATCTTCAGAAAAATGGGAGGGGAGATCTCCTAGAATTGGGGATTTCCATGGCAGATGTAAAGATTCATCCTTCAGGGTGAAGTTGGGCACAGGAGACATTCGTCTCTATAATAATTTATTCAGTCTTATTTCGTAGATGAGCCAGAACTACCCTATTTTCTTACCTTGGATATCTGGATATGCCACCATGAAGAACAAAGCCCATTGCAGAAAACTTGCTGTTGTTTCTGTCCCAGCAAAAAACAATTCCAGAATGCTATGAGTCATGTTTCCATTATCAAAGGTAGAGTTGGGTTCACTGTGTTTCTAACAAAAGGGGAGATTTTAGTTAGAATTATTTATTACTTGGGTACCTTCAAGTTAGTCTTGACTCTTGGTGACTTCTTGACAAGTCCCTGCAGTTTTCTTGGCAAGATTTCAGAAGTGCCATTGCCTACTTCCTAGATCTGAAACAGAATGGCTGGCACAAAATCACCCAGCTGGCTTTGTGTCTAAAGTGGGACTTACCGTTTTCTGGTTTCTAATCTTCCATCTACACTGAACTGGCTCTTTTAATTAGAATTTGGTATATGCAAAATCTATTTTTTTCTGGGAATGGAACATTCTAAAGAAATCTGGAACTTCCCACTTTTTCTCTGGACCTTGCTGATCCAGCTGGTGTAATCCAAAATAAAGTCTAATTTTTCTACAAGTGAATCCTCTAGACTAGAAGTAGTTCATGGTGTTCAAAATGACACAGGATTATCATTTCAGCAGTGAAACCCATTAGGGACACCAAGAATTACTTCCAGATGAAAGATTAATTTCAGGAAATCATTGAACCAGGTTAGCACGGAAGTGGAAAAGATGTAGAATGTTCTGGAATTCTCTGTAATGTTCCATTCTCAAACAGAATGTGTATTTAACATGTACAGGTCACATTGAAGATTGTTTGATCATTGTGCTACCCTCATGTCATGATATTAAACAGCTGTTTTTGGGTGTTTTGAATATTTGGTTCTTATCTTTTAATTAATTTACAACAAGAATCCATGAGACCAAAGTAACTTCAATTGATCATATGTGTTAAGACTTTTAATAAATATTTCTAAACAGATCACCCTTGAATTTGAAAAGTTTCTAGTTCAGAACACCTCTAATTTAGCTCTGACTGAATTATTCTCAAAGGCTCAAAAAAACCCACCCTCTTAACATGCCTGTGTATCCCAGCAGGCATGACTAAAATTTCCAGAAGGATCTTTACCTTTTCTATCTCGAGTAGATACAGATCTAGGAAATCCTTTGGCTGACGCTGGGCCAAACCTTGAATGTGTTTTTCTGCCTCTTCCTTTATAATTAATAAACCTTTCTCTATGGACTCTTGTATCTTCTGATGAGGTCCTGGGAGATGTTTCATTAGCCATGGAAGCAAATCATTGAGCTATGTAGGAAGTAAAAAAAAACTCCTATCAGGTCCTTGATGGTAATACAGGTAGTCCTCAATTTATAACTGTTCATTTAGTGACTGTTCAAAGTTACAACAACACTGAAAAAAGTGACTTGTGACCATGGTTCACACGTACAACTGCTGCATCATCCCCATGATCACATGATCAAAAGTGAAGGGAGTCTGGGAGTTCACCCTGGGCGTCATGGCGACATAGATGCAAGAAAACAGAGCTCCAGTTTCCTAGTCCGATTTCGCTTTGTCTGGAGACCCAAAGAGGTCAGAAAGTCGCCCTGAAGAGGCAACGAGGAGGAAGGGAAACATTTGAAGTTTGGAGCCAAGGGCGGACCGAGGAAACTCTTCAAACAGGCGGGAGAAAGGGTGCCGGCAAGTACGCAGACAGCCCAAGCCACAGACAGCCGGGGAAGAAGTGAAGAACCGCGGCAGTGCCTCCGAACAGCTGACTGTCAACAACATGTTTGACCTGGATGAGATTCTTCTTTATTTCTCTTCCCTATGGACTTTTAAAATATAATTCCCTGAATTGGATAACTTTTAAAAGTAAAAAAAACCGGGAAAACTTGGGAAGAAGAGAGTTAAAAGAGGTGAGAAATCTGGAATGGGGAAACAAAATTAAGGAATATAAAAATATGCAGAAAAGATTTGACAATGATTGAAAAGAAAAAAATGATAATCTGTTGTTGGCTAATTTTTTTGATTTGGGAAGATTTTTTACTTTGTTGTGAAAGAGCATTTTAAATAATAGTTTTACTACTGGATAGATACACTATAACTAATGAGGACATCTAGTGGTGAAGGAAGATACTACAATAATACAGAAAAAAATCAGGAGAGTGATGACCTTGAAACAGCACCTATGCTAAACAAAGAACATCCTGTGTTTCTACAAAAGAAAAAACAAAAAAAAATTTTAAACTACATCTTTCAACTTTAGACATAACTATTATAGAAACTATTTAGCGACAGGGTTTTTTTCTTTTCTTTTTTCTTTTTTTCTCTATTATTTTTGAACTGACAGAAATATTTTGATTAGACTTAGGCAGTTGGTTTTTTTATTTTGCTGGATTACCTCTTATTTATGTTTATGTTTATGTTTATTTAGATTTGTATACCGCCCTATCTCCCTTACGGGTCTCAGGGCGGTGAACAGGCGATAATAAAAATCACAATAAATATCTATTCTAAAATCAAATTAAATAAATAAAGGCCTGCTCTAAAATACCCCCATATAAAAACCTATACTAAAACCTAATTAAGACTACACCAGGCCGGCTGCACGAAATAGATGGGTTTTCAGGGCTCGGCGAAAAAGGCGCAGGTCCGCAGTTGTACGTAGGTCGGGGGGTAGGTCATTCCAGAGGGCAGGAGCTGCCACAGAGAAGGCTCTCCCCCTGGGAGAGTACCGTACATACTCGAGTATAGGTCGACCCGAATATAAGCCGAGGGACCGATTTTCCCACAAAGAACTGGGAAAAATTGGTGACCCGCTTATAAGCCGAGGGGGCAT
Source organism: Protobothrops mucrosquamatus (assembly GCF_001527695.2). NCBI lineage: Eukaryota > Metazoa > Chordata > Lepidosauria > Squamata > Viperidae > Protobothrops > Protobothrops mucrosquamatus. Next base: position 831,046 of record NW_015386352.1, read on the forward strand.
TTTGGCTGTTCCTCCCTGACCGTCTCGGCCTCCCTAGCCCTGTCGGTGAGCGCCCGTCAGGGTGCAGCATCGCCAGGCCTCCCCCCTTCGCGCGAGGCATCTGGCGTTCCCCCTCGCGCTTAGCTGCGGCGGCCCGGGGTATTCCGTCCCGGCCTCAACACGCAGCACCGCAGGGAACGGAAGGTAAGGGGGGAGGGCCGTACCTGGAGCATCACAGGCCGGGGCGNGGGCGAGCCGCCGGCGCCGGCGCCAGGCAAGCAGGTGGAGCGCAGCGCCAGGGGAGGGGGAGCGAGCGGCGAGCCGCCGTGGCTTGCCTGGCGGCGGCGGCGGCAGCAACAGCTGCTTCAAGACGCTGACTCGAGTATAAGCCGAGGGGGGCATTTTTCAGCCCCAAAAATGGGCTGAAAAACTCGGCTTATACTCGAGTATATACGGTAGTTGGCTTTTTTTAAAAAAAAAAAACTTGGATTAGCCTAAAGCAGTTGGCTCCTTTCTAAACTTGGATTATAGCCTAAAGCAGTTGGCTCCCTTTTAAACTTGGATTATAGCCTAAAATAGTTGGCTCCTTTTTAAAGTTGGATTTTAGCCTAAAGCAGTCGGCTTTTTTTTTCTCTTCTCCTTGTGGATTTACAAAATTTGCCTGATTGAACAATAAGTGCACCAAACCTCACTAAAATTACAAAAAAACCTGCTTCTGCACCCTCTTCTGGAACATCCAGTCCAGCAAGTCAGGGATCTATTGAAGCAATGTTACAACGAGAGAAGGCAAACAACCTCCAAAAAGAGATGCATGCCACCTTACAATTAATACAAGAAATGATGCAGAAGAATCATCAAGAAACAAAAAGCAACCTTGACAAGCTAAATGAACAAATGCTTGACATAAAGACACAATTTGAGGTTCACCAACAAACGATCCTTAAAAATGAACAAAGAATTCAGAAAGTGGAAGATCAATCAGAAGATACTGGAAAATTAAGCACTAATGACAGAGAATGAAAGATTAGAACAAGCAAATCAAAACCTAGAAGGCGCGGTCACTGCTTTCAAAATGGAGAAGGCGGTACACTATTTGAGATTCCAGAACATACCTGAAGATAAAGAGGAAAATATAGCAGAAGTGATTATTAATCTATTAGCAGAGGCCCTAGAAATGGAAAGACCGGAGATGCAGCAAGAAGTGGATGAAATATTTAGAATGAATTCAAGTTATGCAAGGAAACACAAATTGCCCAGAGAAGTCCATGTAAGATTTATGAAGAAAACAATGAGGGATGAGATATTAAGAAGAGTCAGAGATGATCCATTACAATATAAAGATAAAGAAATAGTAGTGCTGAAACAGATTCTCAAGAGAATAAGGGATACTCGAAGACAATATCATTTCTTGACTACAAAGCTGATTGCAAAAGGAGTAAATTTTAGATGGCTGATACCAGAAGGGATTTTAATCAATTGGAATAACACAAGATATCGTTTGGACTCAGTGTGGAAGGCAGAGGATTTTGATGAAAGATATAGAGCATTTCTGGGAGAAAAAACACAATATCTACAAGAGGAAGGAAAAAGCCAGAAACAGACAGAACAAACAATAGAGGAAACAATTACACAGATGGAAGAGGAAAAAGAGAAGATGAATCCAGAAGATGAGGGACTAGTAAAAGAGCAGAGGATTATGAGATCAACAAGATCTAAATATAAGTAAACCAAAATGGAGAAGGAAAATGGATTTTTTTCAGTGAATATAAATGGATTGAATTCCCCATCAAAAGGGAAAAGAATTTTCAAACAACTACAGAAATTAAACGTTGATATAATTTGTTTGCAAGAGACACACATGAAAAAACAACAACATAATTTTTGGGAAAATCCAAAACTTGGAAAACTTTATTATACATCAGTTCAACAAAAAAAGAAGAGGAGTAGTTATATATGTCAAAGAGACAATAGATTCCAAAATGATTTATGCAGATGAAGAAGGAAGAATATTAATGGTAGAAATATTTTTAAACCAAAAACAGATACTTTTGATAGCAATATAGGCACCAAATAATAAACAAGAAGAATTTTATCAAAACCTTCACAGAAAAATAGTAGAAATGGAATATCAAAATATATGCTTAATTGGGGATTTCAATGCAATAGTAGATGGGACATTAGACTATAAAAGCAGTAAATCAGGGAAACAAGGAAGAAAAAGATTACTTAAGACTTTTTTCAATATGATAGAGGAAATTGGTATACAAGATATCTGGAGAGAAAGGAACCCAGGAAAATCACAATACACATTTTATTCTAATAGTCATAAATCTTGATCCAGAATTGATATGATTTGGATGACGCCTGAATTAAGGGTTAATATGCAGGAAATTATTATTATTATTATTATTATTATTATTATTATTAAGAGTAGGAGGGAGGCTCTGATGAGCTGCAGGACTTACAAACTAATGAAGAGGCTGGTCCTTCCACTCGTGATCAAGCTGAGAGCCAGCTGTGCTGGGAAGCTGAATCGGACTCGGAGGAAGCACAGCTGGAAGACTTCAAAGACATTCATAAATGTAGGCAGGTCACACAAGTAGGATAGAGGGAGGCAATGGGGCAACTCCAGGGGAAGAGGAGAAAGCAGTGAGAAGCCACGCCTTGGGGGTTGCGTAACAAAAACGGAATGTGTGGGCAGGGCTGGTGCTAATAAGGGACTTAGAAAGTTCTAAGGGACTCAATAAGAAAATGATTACTCACCAAGAAGAAGGGAGAGCCTGCAAATTTTGTATAATTATTAATGTCTTCTAATATCATCTGGAACTTTGTGTCTTCAGGAGAAAAGCAGTATCCAAAAGTCAAAAGGCAAACCGCATTACAGACTGAACTCGTGACGAATGGTAAAGGGTCAATTGGCTGCCCTGTAAATGAAATTATTAGATAATCATCTTAACAGCGTTCCAGCTTGGAGGAGTAGAACCCTGCCCTCTGGAGTGTCTCACAGCTCAACTCTCTCTACCACCCTATATGCAACATCTACACTGGGTGAGTTTGGGGTTTGGTATCGCGGTATTGGCCAGATGAGCTTGTTGAGATTTGTCCTAGTTTTGGGAGGCTGTGCAGGCTTGGATGGGGAGGAACTATTTCCAACTCAATGATATTAAGTCTGCCTGGCTGTGGACGTTAGGGTCACTTAGATCTAGAGATACACCACCTTTACCTTGGGTGGGGTAGCACTTCCCTAGGCAAAAATAGGGTGTAAATTGCTGGACACCCAGGACACTGAAGGAACAGGTAGCAGCTGTCTCCTGGAAGGTCTTCGCAAAGCTTCCACCAGTGTTCTGGTTACACCTTTTCTTAGAACAGGAGGCCCTTCTGATAGTCATCCATACTCTGGTCATCTCACAGCCTGATTAGTACAATCTGTTCTATGTGGGGCTTCCCTTGAACCCCACCCAGACGCTTCAGTTGGTCCACAATTCAGCTGCACACTCAGTCCTGGACATGTCTCAGGACGCCCACAGACACCTCTGTTTGCAAACTGAACTATCCATTTGCTTCCAGGTATGATTCAGGGTGCTGGATATAAGCTACGTGGCCGAGGAATTGGTTAGGTGAGGGACTGCCTATCTCCTGGGTTTGTCTGACAGGCCAATTCTATCCAGCGTGGTTGAGATGCTCTGGGTTTTTCAGTTAAGCAGGACCACCTACCAGGGCCCTGGAAATGTGCCTTCTTTGCACCTGCCTTCTAGAATGAGGCTCCCCTTGAAATCCAGGTAGCCCCATTCTTTGGGTGCTCCAGAAGGCTTTAAAGATCTACCCTGCTAAGTTGGTTGGAATCCTTTACTGAACGACCAATATGTGTTTTGTGTTGACGTGAGCTGGATTCATATTTCATATTTTTAGTTTGATTATATATTTGCCATTTTATTTCCTTTTGTGAGCTACCCAAAGTTGATATGGCAACAGGTGATGCCTACATTGGATGAATGAATGGATGAAAAGGATTGGATTGGAAAACACACACACACACACACACACACACACACACACCAAAAACAAAAAACCCCGAGTCATGCAATTTCTTCCCAGTCTCCATATCCTCAAAGTACTCCTACCCTTTGTGTGTGCAAAGGTCTCCACCAGCCGATGGGTCACCTGTTCTATTTTACTCTCCATGTCTTTCTTCCCCACTCCCAACGTGCGTAGAGCAGTGAGGGTAAAACGTCTCTGCTGCCTCGAGTTGTGACCGTTTGAAGATGCAATCCCTGAGGAATCAACGTGAGATCCATACTTTAAAAATAGCCCCATAAGCATGACATTATAGTTTCCACGAATAATTGCAGTCTGTGAGGCAGAAGGATGGCAATCTGAAGCTTCTTTGCAACCCTTTTGTTCTTCATTTCCCTTGCACTCTATTCACTCAAAGGACTCATCTGCTCTTTCCCATACATAGCAAAGAGGGTCTAGGACAGGGGTAGGCAACCTTGGCTCTATTATGACTCGTGGACTTCAACTCCCAGAATTCCTGAGCCAGCCATGCTGAGGGGAAAGGGAGAAGTTTCCAAGCTGAGCCATGCTGGCTCAGGAATTCTGGGAGTTGAAGTCCATGAGTCATAAAAGAGCCAAGGTTGCCTACTCCTGCCCTAGGCCTAAGCCGCTTTATGACTGGTGGACTTCAACTCCCAGAATTCCTGAGCCAGCCACGCTGAGGGGAAAGGGAGAGGTTTCCAAGCTGAGTCATGCTGGCTCAGGAATTCTGGGAGTTGAAGTCCATGAGTCATAAAAGGGCCAAGGTTGCCTACCCCTGGTCTAGGACAACTCACCACGCCCAACTCGCTACAGGATAAGAGCGACCCTAATATTGAAGAAATGGTGGAATAGAATCATTAAAGAAAGGATGCCAAAGGAGGGGCCAAGTGAAATGTGAATGACAAAAATTAAAATATTTTTAAAATTATTTTAAAGAATTAAATTGAGTTCTTGAATTGTCCCGCAACAAGTTGGCTGCAGCGAGTTGTCCTATTCCGTACCCAAGGCTCCTTCCTGTTACGGCCAAAGAGAAGCACAAGGAAACAAGTAGAAGTACAGTACATGACAACAACTTAGCCTCTGTAGCTTCTGCAAACTATAATCTATAGTTTCAACGTGTTAAGAGGTTGTTTTTTTTTTTAATGGTACACGTAGTCCACAATTTATGATCGGTCACTTAGTGATCATTCAAAGTTGCAAACTACCTGAAAATGGGAACTTATGACCCGGATCCAAAGTTACTATGGTAAGACACCCCCCCCCCCTTGTGGTCACATGACTCTACTTTGGGCACTTGGCAGCAAAGGTGCATTTATGTCCATTTTCAGAGTCCTGTGGTCATGTGACTGCCTTTTATGACGGTTTTGCTGAAAACCAGAACTTACTTCTGTTTTTTGGCAAAACTGCCACCATGGTGTTTGCATAATGACCACTGCACAAAACTACTACAACTTTAAATAAAAATAGAAATAGCTGTAATCTATAAATTCCTGTATCTATACTCTATTTAACAGAATAACAAAGTTGGAAGGGACCTTGGAGGTCTTGTAGTCCAACCCCCTGCTCAGGCAGGAGACTCTATAGCATTTCAGACAAATGGTTGTCTGATCTCTTCTTTAAAAACCTCCAGTGTTGGAGCATTCACCGCTTCTGGAGGTAAGTTGTTCCACGGATTAATTGTTCTAACAGTCAGGAAATTTCTCCTTAAATTCTAAGTTGCTTCTTTCCTCAGTTAGTTTTCATCCGTTGCTTCTTCTCCTGCCCTCTGGTGCTTTGGAGAACAGGTTGACCCCCTCTTCTTTGTGGCAGCCCCTTAGATAGCAACAGCACTTAGACTTATATACCGCTTCACAGAGCTTTACAGCTATGTCTAAGCAGTTTACAGAGACAGCCTATTTGCCCCCCAACAATCCTCAATTTACCGACCTCAGAAGGATGGAAGGCTGAGTCAACCTTGAGCCAATGAGAATAGGAAGTCTAACCACTGCTCTACCAGGGCTCTTAGATATTGGAAAAATGTCACTTTCCTTTCATTAAACTAAACATACCCAATTTCTGCAACCATATTTCATATGTTGTAGTCCCCTAATCACCTTGTTGCTCTTCTCTGCACTCTTTCTAGAGTCTCAACATCTTTTTTACATCGTGGTGACCAAAACTGGATGCTGTTTTCCAAGTGTGGCCTTACCAAGGCTTTGTAAAGTGGTGTTAATACTTCGCATGGTCTTAATTCTATCCCTCTGTTGATGCAGCCTAGCACTGTGTTGGCTTTTTTGGCAGCTGCAGCACACTGCTGGCTCATATTTAAATGATTGTCCACTAGGACTCCGAGATCCCTCTCACAGTTACTACTATTGAGCAAGGTACCTCCTATACTATACCGTAGAACCTTACTTTTCTCACCATTGAATTTCATTTTGTTAGATAGGGCCCAATGTTCCTGCTAGCTTGGTGTCAGAAGATACAAGATGAGTTTCCCATCTATCCCCTCATCCAAATCATTGATGAAGATGTTAAAAAGTACTGGGCCTAAAACAGAGTCTTGGGGTAGCCCATTGCATACTTCCCTCCATATAGATGCAGTTCCATTGAGGACCACACATTGAGCCTGGTTGGTCAGCCAGTTACGAATCCATCTGGTAGTGATGCTGTCTAACCCACATTTTTCTATCAAGTAATAGATTGTGGTCTACTTTATCAAATGCCTTACTGAAGTCCAAGCAAATTATATCCACAGCATTTCTCTGATCCACTAATTTTGTCACACAAGAATGTAATAAGATTTGTCTGACATGCTGTGTTTTTGACAAACCCATGTTAGTTTCTGGTTATGACTTTGTTTGCCTGTAGATGTTCGCTGATTCGTTGCTTTGTGTGTTTCAAGAGTTTCCTGTAAGACTGGAATAAATCTTCCAGCCATTCTGGAAGTTTTATTCTGATGGGGCCCTTTGACAGATTTTAAAGGGAAATTTTCATTTCAGGTCTATTAAAGTTAAATTCACGTTTCATAAATAAAAAAGATAAATAAATTTGGGGCACTTCTTTAGCCTTGAAGCAAACAAAGAGAACAGCAACTGATTTGCACAATCCTACTGTCTGAACAGAAGCATTTCAGAACCAAAAGACATGGCTACTAAGCACAACTTCACATCCTGAAAAAAACCCCAAACATCCAAAGGCATTTCCCAGTCAGATGCTTCCTTGATCCTCTCCACGCTTGACCTTCATGTGAGGAACAAATAATATTCACATTTCTGCAGTTAAATGACAATAAAATACCTTGGTCTTCAGAAGAACTTACCTTGACCTTTACCTATTTTTAAAAGAAAAGTTGAAAGGGGTCGATCGGCAAAAACCTGTGAATGGTTGATCACGCTTTCCTTCATCGCATGAAATCCAGAAATGAATACCATCGGTTTATGCCACAACCACACAGTGTAAATGTCTCCATATTTCTTCCTCAGCTGACATTTGGGGCAGAAAAAGAGAAAACAGCTGGGACTTTATAGCAGATGAACCTGCATCACCTTTATATTGACAGGAGCTAGAATTACTATCCCATCTCCTCTTGTGATCAAAAATGATCTATTTCTGGAGAGGTTTAGATTAGATGGCAAAGAACACCCAAAGATGCTTTTTCACGAGGCAACTGGACTTTCTTGTTTTTCTTTGAAGACATTTCGCTTCTCACCCAAGAAGCTTCTTCAGTTCTTCAGAAGCTCTGAAGAAGCTTCTTGGATGAGAAGCAAAACGTCTTCAAAAACCCCCCAAGAAAGTCCAGTTGCCTCATGAAAAAGCCTCTTTGGGAGAATTATGACCAGGATGACTGAGAATCTCTATAGACATATCAAAGAAGAGTCCCAGAGAAATTGGGATTTCCTCTCCGAACAGTTTGGGTCCCTTCTCTGCTTTCCGAAGCTGCTTAGGTCCTGGAGTGCATAAAAGAGAAACAGCCATGAGGTCCAGCTAAGCAACAGTCAGAAGATTTTAACCTGGCCTTATCTAGACCAGGGGTCTTCAAACATGGCCCTTTTTATGACTTATGGACTTCAATTCCCAGAATTCCTCAGCCAGCATGCTGGGAGTTGAAGTCCACAAGTCACAAAAGGGCCAAGTTTGAAGAGCCCTGAACTAGACCAATTGTTATCAACCTTTTCTTCACTATGGACCCCCTTTAAATACCTGTTCACAAACCATGGCCACGGACCCCCAAGACTTCACTCAAGATTTAAGTCATAACATTTCTTCAAGCCTTCACAGATCCCCTGTGATGACATTGCAGCCCCTCCCCCCACGGTTGAGGGATCCCAGGGCTCCCCTATGGACCACAGGCTGAGAACCACTGATTTAGATGATTTCTCGATGGCAGAATCTGTGAAGTTTGTCCCAAAGATGTTCTTTCAAAAAGCAACTGGACTTTGTCTTTCCTTGAAGATGCTTCACTTCTCATCCAAGAAGCTTCTCCAGTACTCACTGAACTGAACGGGCTGAACTGACGGTCAGAACCGAAGAAGCTTCTTGGATGAGAAGCAAAATGTCTTCAAGGAAAAATAAAGTCCAGTTGCCTTTTGAAAAAGCACCTTTGGGACAACCATGACCTGGATGACTGAGAATCTCCATAGATCATCTGTGAAATTGTTTCAGAAGACCTATTGACCACTTGGAAAACCGGAAGTTGGGTCAGAAGAAGCCATGCTCAGCCCAAGAGTTCCGATAGCTTTTTCCATCAAGTGGCTCTTCGCCTTTGAATGTCTCTCTGAATTTATTTATTTATTTATTTATTTATTTTTTCGATTTGTATCCCGCCCTTCTCCCGAGGGACTCAGGGCGGCTCACAACATATTTAAAACAGAAACATGCCCACAATCCCCGCCAAATAAAACCAATTAAAACCCAAATATTTTAAAGTTGTGGTATTTAAAATTTTCTAAAAATGAACCCGATTTAAAATCCTCCCTAGGCCAGGCCCGCTTGCTGGAAAAGCCATG
>NW_015386352.1:842794-847248 GCF_001527695.2 Protobothrops mucrosquamatus
ATGAATTAATTGGGTCAAGTCCAAGGCCGTCATGGAAGCCAAGAACTCCTGAGCTGCCGCCGATGGCAGGTTGAAATCCCCCAAGACCATAAGTCTGGGGGTCCCGACCGCCACCCCGGCTATCACGTCAGCCAGCTCAGGCAGGGCTGTTGATACATAGCAGGGAGCCAAGTATATAATCAACAAGCCCACTTGCACCCGTTGCCCCCATTTCACAAGGAGGGACTCCATGCCGTCTATCTGAGGCACAGTGGTCTCCCTTGGACAAAGGCTCTCCCTTATAATGACCGCTACTCCCCCGCCCCTACCCCGGGTCCTTGGCTGATGGAATGCCTGAAAACCCGGTGGGCAGATGTCCATCAGTGGTACTCCACCTTCTACGCCCAACCAGGTCTCAGTAATACCTGCCAGGTCCGCGCCCCCCTCCAAAATAAGATCTTGTATGAGGGGGGCCTTATTTACCACGGACCTGGCATTACATAACATCAGCCGATGGTCCCGGGCTGGAGGGTCTAAGTCTCCTGGAGACCAAGTAGAGACCTGAGGACCGGAGCGCCCACAAGCTTGTAAATAGCGTGTGCGTGCTCCCCTAACCTGATATGGTCCTCTGCTCCCGCCATATCTGCCTCTCCCACTGACTGTACTAATTCCTCCCTCCTCCCTCAGTCCCCCGACCTCCCCCCCACCCTTTCTACACCGCAACCCCCAGACATGGCTGGTCCTGACCCCCAGACATGGCTGGTCCTGACCTAAGGGGAACCTCCCCCCTCCCCCCCACCCTGGTTCCCCCTAAAAATTTATTAAAACACCCCTGTAAAAACGCTCTCAAATTAAATAATTTAAACAATTTTTTGTTAGTGACTAGTGCAGCTTCTTAGAGCTCCTTCCTGCTTTAGTCCCTCTCCTGGTTTTATCTGTTTTACCCCCATGCATATGTCAACTTCGAAGGCGATGGACAATGCTAGCGCCAAACATCTAAAACCACGTGGGATATATGAAGGTTTGAGGAGGAGTCCATTTTAGACCAAGCTGCTTTCCTCTTGAATTAAAGGCAGGAGGCCGTATCAGTGAGGCTGTGAAGAAACATTCAGTTACAGCCAAAGCAGGGGGCTGGATTAGAAGACCTCCAAGATCCCTTCCACCTCTATTCTATTCACATTATTTCACTGCTAATTGCAGTACTTTAACTACAGTAATTACAGGAGTGGCCTAGTGGCTGAGTGATTAAGATGCTGGGCTTGTCAGCTGGAAAGCTGGCAACCCGGGTTCGAGACTCAAGCGCCACGTGACGGGATGAGCTCCTGTCCCCACCCCAGCTCCTGCCAGCCTAGCAGTTCAAAAGCATGCAAATGTGAGTAGATAAATAGGTACCACTTCGGTGGGAAGGTAATAGCGCTCTGTGCCATTATGCTGGCCAAAGGGACATAGAAATATCTTCGGACAGCGCTGGCTCAATGGCCTTGAAATGGAGATGAACACTGCCTCTATAGTAGGCAATGAGTAGTGGAGTAACACCTGCAGGGATTTTACCTAATTACAGTACTAGTAACACTCTGTTCTCTACCCATATATCTGGCTTTTGAAGACTTGTCAAGCCCTGTTATACGTTTGGAACTTGACTCCATTCTGTAATTTTATCCTGCACTTGTGAAAACAATTATTTGGTAACTTCTCACCATGGAAGGGCATTATTTCACACGTAATGAATAATCAGACGTATCGTATGTATGCAACAAAACAGTAAGTTTTCAGTTACTGCATGTGGAAAGTAGTTCTTATCCTCATTAGGCAAATAAGTTATCCTGCTTAGCTTCTGTGGCGATTTTGGAGGAAACCCTTTGCTCAGTCACTCGTGCACTGGCCATCTCCTGTTTGGACAATTGCAACACACTCTGCATGGTGCTATTGTTTTGTAAGGTATCTGGAAGCTTCAACGGGTACATAATGGGGCCCAAGGAATGGTGCATATAACACCTCTGCTGCATGAGCTACATCGGATGCCAGTTTGCCTCTGGGTCCAATTCAAGGTGTTGGTTCTGACTTGTAAAGCCCTACATAGCACGGAGCCAGGCTAACTAGGGAACCCTCTTTCCCACATTACATCAGCCCGTCCCATCCAGGCAGGCAGGGAAGGTATATTGTGGACCCCATCAGTTAAAGTTAAGACTGGTGGGGTCGAGGCAGAGAGCCTTCTCTGCCATTGGCCCATCTTGTGGAACATCTCCCCCCAGCGTGAGATGAGATGAGATGAGATAACGGCACAACGGCACACATCAAAAATGAAATTTAGTTGCCCGGGGTCCCATTCTCTTACCTTTTTAGAAAGGGGTGAAAACCTGGCTCTGGTGACCTTGCTTGGGAAGAACATGCAGTTAACACACTGAAAGCCCCCTACCCCTTCACCTTTTAATTAATTTTTAACATTGTTTTTAATCAACCTTGCCTTCTTTTACCTTTTAACTCTTATATACAGTTTTTATCTTTTGAAATGTTATTGTGCACTGCCCAGAGTCCCGACAGACAGACAGACAGACAGACAGACAGACAGACAGACAGACAGACAGACAGACAGACAGACAGAAAGACAGACAGACAGACAGACAGACAGACAGACAGACAGACAGACAGATTACCTTAGGGAAAGTATCCATAGACAACTTGGTCCCAATCTGCCAGAGTCCACCAATGAAAGGAAGAGGAAGAGGACCAGGAGGGTAATGTCTGCTTGACCAGAGCAGCTTTGCAAAATCCAGGATCAGAAAACCCACCAGCAGAGCTGTGAGAACGTCCCAGATCCCTGCCATTCTTCAGCTTTCTCTTCTGTTTCCTGTTGCAGACTGAATCTCTCCTTGGTTCCGCTACCAATGGTTATTTGCAAAATTGCTTTTTTGAACGTTCCAAAAACCTGATGTGGATGTTGGAGTTGATCTGTACCAAATCTTTCTATTTCAGAGACAGAAAAACCAGTTATCCATATACACTAAAGCAATAGCAAACTTACTTAAAAGTACAAAAAAAATAAGGTCCTAGTCCCTTACGTAAACTTGAGATACCGTATCTGTTGTGTCCTGAGCCTGCAAGACGCAGGCTCGGGACGTTGCAAGAGTCCCGGGCATTTGCAGAAGCTGCCCGGGACAAGACTGAGCGGCGCCAGCCTTGTGCGCATGCGCAAGGCGGGAAAAGCCCGTCTCATGATTGGTTGAACTTGCCCGGGGATCAGAGGGTATAAATAGAGGCCTGCGTGCCTCTGACCTGGTTGTTCGTAGAATGGAGCAAACAATAAAGACTTGTTGGAAGATGCTTCATCTCAAGCGCCATTATTCTCCAGACTTAACACTGGCGACGAAGGTGGGATTCAGTCTCTACAGCTAAGAAAAGCTAGAAGACTCACCCAAAGAAGTCCGGAAGAGAAACGGCGTGGAAGTCAGCGTTATCCTGCCAGTAGGAAATCGCTGGAGGGTGCGTGCGGCTGAAGAAGAAGAAAACCTAATCCTCGATCATGGCAAAAGTTGGGCATGTAGCGGAATTCGACGTCTCTCACCCCGAGAGGTGGGAATCTTACGTGGCAAGAGTCGAGACGTATTTCCGCATAAACCAGATTCGGGAGGAAGGCTTAAAGGCTGCCACATTGTTGTGCATTTGTGGGCAAGATGCCTTTGAGATCGCCGAGAGCTTAATTGCCCCGGACTCGCTGGAAACGGTATCATACTCTGACCTCAAGAAAACTTTAAAGGAACACTTTCAGCCCAAGCAATCTGTTATGGCTTGGAGACACACGTTTCAACAAAGAGATCAGCGAGTTGGAGAATCAGCAAAAGACTACGTTGCGGCCTTGAGAAGAGCAGCTCAACCGTGCGACTTCAAGGACTTAGAGGAAAGACTGCGCAATCGTTTTGTATGCGGACTGAGAAACACAGAATTGCAGCAGAGACTGTTCGCCAGGGAAGAAGTCTCCTTCCAAGATGCTCTGCGAGAGGTTTCGGCTGAAGAAGCTGCCGGCGGGGCGGTCAAAAACATGAGGCCTAAGCAAAACGTTCCAGAGACCGCCACTATTCACAAGGAAGACGTGCGCGAGGATTCGGACGAAGATCCTGAAGAAGAGGTGGACAAGCTTTACCAAGCAGCTGGAAGAAGGTCCAAGGATCGTGAGGACAAGGGCCCAGCTGAGCTTCGTTGCCTCGGATGTGGTGGACGCCACAAGCGAGCGGAATGTCGGTTCCGTTCCACCATCTGCCATGCGTGCGGAAAGAAGGGCCACATCGCTGCAGTCTGCCTGGGTCGACAGAAGGTACAACCGAAGGAAGAATTGAATCTGAAAGGTACCAGGGTGCCCAGCCAAAACAGGGTGGGGTTCTGTGCAACACGCCGGAACATTTTAAGAATAGGCACACACAAACCCCTTAAAAAGAAGCTAACACTTAAAGTGAAATTGCAGGGAATTCCATTATCGATGG
>NW_015386352.1:849162-853506 GCF_001527695.2 Protobothrops mucrosquamatus
ACAGGTTGGCTGACTTTCTTTTGGCACATCGTACTACTCCGTGCACTGCCACGGGTAAGTGCCCGGCCGAACTCCGCTGGGGTCGTCGGCTCGTGACTAAATTGGACAGGCTGCATCCGGAACGTGTAGCTGCACAGGTGTCTCAGCCACACCCACCACGGGTCCTACGTGAAGGTGATCCTGTCTGGGCCAGGAATTATGGGCCTGGCCACCTTTGGGTACTGGCTGTGGTCTGCAAAGTCTCGGGGCCTCTGTCCTACGAGGTGTCCCTAACAGACGGCTGCGTACTTCGCCGCCACATCGATCAATTACGCGTGAGGCGGGACTCGCCTATGGTTCCTTCTCAGTCTCCTCTAGGGGGGGAGGAGGAATGGGAAATGCATTCTGGGATTCAGAATCAACAGCCTACGTTGGCTGTGGGAAGGGAAACGGGTACGCAACACCCAACTTCCACAGGTGCTTCAGGCAGCAGTTCTTGGGAAAGGGAGTACATAGACACCCCCACACACACTCCAGCCTGGGAGTCCCACCGGGGGCAGACTAATTATCCACCCCTAACAAGCAATACTCCAGACACGGAGAATACCTGGGAGCATACTCACATCTCACAACATGCAAGAGAGCAGGCAATACAAAAAGGGAACACGTCCCTTGCTGAAAGGGCTCAGAGAAGGATGTCCTCACGCATCAGGGCTAACAGGGAGGCATCCCTAGTCCCTAGCACTACAGAAACGAGCCAGGAATCCCGAACTCCTTCAGGAAACACGGGAATGAACTCACAGGGGTTGGACAACTCCATTGAGGGTAGATCAACCAGGTTCAGCGACCAACAGGGCACTGACTGCTCAAATACAGGGGACGGGCTGGAAAGTCAAGCTGAAGTCACTGGTCAGTCACAGGGCACTTCACCTAGTGCAAGCTGCAACGGGGAATATAATACAAACTCTCCAGGTCTGAGAAGGTCGCTCAGGGTAAGAGGCCCTCCCAAATATCTAGCCGATTACGTAAGGTGAGCAGGTACATAGCAATTACTGTCCTAAAAGTTCTGGCTGGTTGTCTTTACTAAAACAAGGTCGGGGGGAGTCACTGGATCTGGTTCAAAGGAACAGTCTCACACCTTATACATTGTGTAACATTAATTCATCATTAATTATATTACCATCTATAGGATGGCGTCCATGTGGGCGCAATCTTATTTCATCCAGGGGGAAGGGGTGTTGTGTCCGGAGCCTGCAAGAGGCAGGCTCGGGACGTTGCAAGAGTCCCGGGCATTTGCAGAAGCTGCCCGGGACCAGACTGAGCGGCGCCAGCCTTGCGCGCATGCGCAAGGCGGGAAAAGCCCGTCTCATGATTGGTTGAACTTGCCCGGGGATCAGAGGGTATAAATAGAGGCCTGCGTGCCTCTGCTCTGGTTGTTCGTAGAATGGAGCAAACAATAAAGACTTGTTGGAAGATGCTTTGTCTCAAGTGCCATTATTCTCCGGACTTAACAGTATCAGTCTAATCAGATAGCCCAAGCAGAGACTTCTTGATCAAACAGCACTTTATTTGATCAAATTAAGCAGCTAGGTGGTCAACAATCTGGAAGGCTGGCAGAGTTGCGTCCAGAAGTGCCACACCTTAGAAAGTAGCATTGCTTTATAAACTTTGTTAGCCAATGAAAATCAGACAACAGAGCCATTACATCATAAGAAAGACATCAATCATTCCTGTACACTCCCTTATTCCCTCCTTTAGTATATCGCATCCATGTACATGTTTCCCATGCTTGCATGAAATTTCTCTGGTGCAAAAGCCAATTGCAAAAAGCAAGAAAGCAACAGTTAGACTAAACAATTTCCCTTTGTTCCAGAACCCTTCATTCCCCCCTTTAATTTTGTAACAGAATGCTTTCTGTTACTTGGTGACCAATGACATATATTCCTTTGTTATTGCGGTGATAATCAGGACCTTGGCTGGCTTATGGGGTTTATCATTACTTATAGAGGATGCTATGATCGTCATCCCTAAGATGGTAGAAGTAACTGTTCTTTGGATAACAGGAATCAAAGATAGCAAAACCAAAAGACCTCTAAATGTTAAGATAACCAGAACATTTTTCCCTTCGCCAATCACCAAAGATCTCTCCAAACCAACTTATGTCCATGGCAGCTGTCCAGGTTTCCGAAGAGGCTGGGTGTATTTCCTCCACACACACAGGCAGCAACATGTAAAAATGAAAACCATACCCCCTTGTGTTTACAAAAAAATATTTTGTAGTGTTATTGTAACCAATTAATTTTCTTTCTCTTTCTGTACATGTAGTTCTTTCCTCGGGCTAATGGAGGTTTCTCCGCAAGCATAGTATAGAGAAGCAAAACAGCATTCTGTTATTCTAAATGCCCTTGATTTGTAATTATTTCTAATACAGCTTGCAGTCTAACAATTGTATTAAGGATACAAATAAGAGTCCTATAACTTATACATTCCATCTTCTTGCCACGTAGTAGGTCCATCTGGGACAGTCTAGTTGAGGGTGGCATCTGTTAGATTGGTCCATAAGGTAGACAATTGGGGAATGTTTGTCATGGGAGTTTAGGGTTACGCCGAATAGGTGGTAATCCACCAAAAGGATACTGAGGTGCTCACCTACAAGGGATGTTCACACCTAAGTCTCCCCAACGCTTTTACCAGAACCTTCTGTTTTTAAAACAGAGGCTTCCTGTTATGTCCTGGGCCTGCTGAGTGACTCAGCAGGTGCGGGAAGCTGTAGAGAGGCCCAGGCAGACCACGTGAATGCCTGGGACCAGACAGGCTGTCTCCAGCCTATTGTGCATGCGCAAGATGGGAGAAATATGTTGCATTGATTGGCTGACACTGTCCGTGCAAAGGGGTATAAAAGGAATCCGCGCCATTTTGTTTTTGGTTCTGTTGGAGATTGAATAAAGAGAAGACTGTTGTTACTCCTGCCTCGTCTCAATGCCTTCACGATCGAAACAGAACACTTCCCACTATGGAAGTGGTCAGAATCCACATATTGGGTCTACTGGTGGCTTTTTCCAGTGAGATTTTGACTAGTCAGGGCAGTAAAATTTATTTCACGTGCTTCCCAAGGCCATTGTTCACCCATGCTAGTACCCACATGCATATAACAGTTAGTCACATTTAGAGATGAAGCAATTCTTTTGGGCCAAATCAATAAAAAGATTTTTTGATACTAAGGGAATTTCAGTTGTGGTTTCCAGTTCATCGTAAAAAGAATGAAAAACTCGAAAATGTTTCCGGGACGGTGGTATAATAGTGTCAAATTGAACCCATATTTGTGTCTGGTTCAATCGATAGCTGGTCCAAATGATGCTGAGAAGTCTGCTGGTCTGGTTATCTCGAAGCATATCGGGTTGCAGGAATCAGCGTTGCACTAGGAAGTGCTGACTCCTTTAATCACATTGAATTTTCCTTCAATTGTGTCAGGTTGGGTAGGATGTATAAATATACTTTGTATGAAATGAGTAGGCCTGTTTCCACCATTGCTCCACACTTAGTCCATTTAGCTTGATTATAGTCAATAGCTGTACGCAGTGGTTTTTTTGTAAAAAAAAAAAAGGTGCCGGAATTCACACATGTCATACAACCCGCCTTGCCTACCCTACAAGGTTCCATCCAAAAAAGGTTCCAGAGCTCCATTCTGGGCATTCTATGACAAAAAAAGCCCTTGCTGTACGTGTATCAAAGGAGATTCTGACATTTGTCCATGATTTGGAGCATTCTTTGACTAAGTGACTAAATGAGTGGACTAGTGAAATGCTATGGATATAGTATACTTGGACATCAGTAAAGCATTTGACAAAGTAGGCCATAGCCTACTTCTTGATAAGACAGAAAAATGTGGGATAGACAGCATTATTACCAAATGGACCCACAACTCTTAGCTGTATCATGACTACGTTGATAGTACTGGGTTTTTTGTTTTTGTTTTTGTTGTTACCTGCTATAGGTTTTCTTTTATTTATTTATTTTATTTAATTAAATTTATATCCCGCCCTTCTCCTTGCGGACTCAGGGCGGCTAACAATCAGATAAAAATACAAAAATAACATTACAGGTTAAAATTAATTAAAAGGGAAATATTTGAATTTGATCCAATTAAGATAAATTTAAAACCCCCTCTAGGACTAACTACTATTCCTCGCTCATCGCGTCATCAGATAACCGCCCGGCCGCCCTCTTCAGGGTGACCCGCTCTCTCCTCCAATTGAGGGGGGGGGATCCCCTGGAGGGGAGGGCCGAGGACTTTGCGCAATATCTGCATGACAAAGTCGCGCGGATCCGGGAAGGCTTGGACTCCGATTGGTTGGCCCAGGGGGA
>NW_015386352.1:855407-857240 GCF_001527695.2 Protobothrops mucrosquamatus
GTCGCCAGCCGGCACTGTCTGGCTGACGGCACCCTGAGGAGACCCACTCTGTGGGAGCGTACAGGTCGATGGGGGGTAATCTGCGGCAGGAGGCGGTCTCGAAGGTATCCAGGTCCGATGCCATGGAGCGCTTTAAAGATGATAGTCAACACCTTGAAGCGCACCCGGAAGGCCACCGGCAGCCAATGCAGCTCGCGCAAAAGCGGTGTTACATGGGAGCGACGAGTCCCTCCCAACACCGCCCGCGCGGCCGCATTTTGGACTAGCTGGAGCCTCTGGGTGCTCCTCAAGGGGAGCCCCATGTAGAGAGCATTTCAGTAGTCCAGGTGGGAGGTGACAAGGGCATGAGTGACCGTGCGTAGGGCGTCCCGGTCCAGAAAAGGTCGCAACTGGTGTTTTGTTGGGATGTTTTTACTGGGTTTTATTCCTTGTTAGCACCCTAGAGCAATATAAAGTTCCCTCTAATGAGTCAAAATCCCAGTTTTTTCAACCTTATTCTAGCTTTCTTCCTTTGCCAATTAGGCTTCCATATCAGCGCTTTTAAATCATCAAACAGATCTCCCTCTATTCTTACATATGTTGTTTGAATTAAAGGAGACCATTTGGTTGCCAGTTTTCTGGAAGGACTAGCCCATTTGTATTCATTAAATTGTTTCCCTGTTATCCCAGTTCCCCATGTTTGCTCTAATATTTTTGTCTTTAATTCAATCTGTTCCTCTTCTTTCTCAAATTTCTTCTAATTTATATAGAAGGTCATTTCCATTTTCAATGTTGTCACTTCCTTTTCTGGGTTTTCCATCAGGTGTATTTGATGGTCAATTGGCTCCTCTGTCTTCATATTTGATTGTCCCGCTTATTCTGTTATCTTCTGCATTGTTGATTCTTTAGTTGTAGTCAAAATTTGGCTTTGTGCATCTAAGTTGGCATCTTGATCTTTTATTTTAGGTCTTATTTTATCACAAGCTGCAAGAATGCTTTCATGTATTGCTTTCAATATAGAAAGAATCTTTTTCTGATCTTCATCCATCTTTCACTTATTTGTAAATAGTCTTTCTAGTAAAGGTTATTTGTCAAGCAAAAGTCAGTAAAGGTTTACAGTCACAGTTCAAGTGGACCAATTTTGCTGCCCAGCTGTTTCCTTACAGTTTAATCTTCTCACAGATGGTTCCAAGATCAGGAAAGTCTTATCTAGGTCTGAGTGTTGAGCCAAGTCTCTTTTTAGGAAATAACAAATTGCAATACCAAGCTTCACCACAAGATGTCACCGATGCCGTTTAGAGTTTTTTAAGTCCCGAATTTTTCTAATTCTTTTTCCAATTTTATTTCTTTTTTGTAGATAAAAACAAACGTCTCCAATAGAAATAGGAAAATTTTTAGTCCCCAAGTTTCAGAAACATATAAATACAATTAGATTAAAGTTGTTCTTTTTAATGCTTTGATTCCCCTGGGTAGTCAGATGCCGTTATTCTTAGAGAGTTGGATAGAAATTCCCTTCCCTCTCTCCTCACAGGGGGAAGATACTTCAAACAGCCTTTACAGGAAAAGAAGGTACTTGGGGTAAAGAGAAGATCAGGTCTCACCCAGTTTCATCCGCATTGCTTTCAGAGTGCTTGATAGTAGATTTGACTTCGGCTATCTGGTCCACGACTCGGCGGAAAATCAGGCGGCGGCTTGGGAGACAACTGCCGCCGCAGCATTGGACCGAGTCGTGCCTTTGCGGCCTCTGACCCGACGTAGATCTCGATTGGCTCCCTGGTTTACCGAGGAGCTGAGAGAGATGAAACGTCGGAAAAGAGGCCTAGAGAGATGTTGGAGGGCCAGCCGAACCGAACC
>NW_015386352.1:860136-861918 GCF_001527695.2 Protobothrops mucrosquamatus
CCTCTGGAATGAACTACCCCCCGAGATCCGGATGATTCCGGATCTCCTTACTTTCCGCCGCGCCCTCAAGACATGGCTTTTTCAGCAAGCGGGCCTGACCTAGGGAGGATTTTAGGCAGGGATAATTTTAAAAGTATTTTAATTGGAAACACAGCTTGTAATATTTGGTTTTAATTCGGCTTTTATCGGGGTTTATTTTGTGTATTTTTGTATTTTTGTATCTTGTAATTTTTTTTGTATTTTGTGTATATTATTTGTTTTTAATATGCTGTGAACCGCCCTGAGTCCTATGGGAGAAGGGCGGTATACAAATTAAAATAATAATAATAAAAATAATAATAATAATAATAATAATAATGATGAGCCATATTACTATGGCTGGTCTTTTCTCCGCCAGTTTGGAGGGCTGCCCCAGATCGAGCGGGAGGGCTGCCACCCTCCTGCGATCAAGCAGGGGTACTCTCCTTGCTCGTCGCCCCTACAGGGTGACTTTCAACACTTTCCAGGGTCCCCCATCGAAGGAAAATCAGACGTGGAAGACGGAGTCGCCTTCCAAGCATCCGCAGCAGCCGCGTCGGCAAACCATAAGTCTATATGCTGCCCCTTTCACTATCAGTGTGACTCTGGGTGGCTCACAACAGGATAAAAGCAAGAATAGGAAAAGGTTAAAAATATTTTTTAAAAGCTTAAAATCAACAAGGATTGGCTAAAACTAGGACTCAGTACAGGTAATCCTTGACTTACCACCATAATTGATCCCAAAATTTCTGTTGCTAAGCGAGACAGTTTTTAAGTGAATTTTTGCCCCATTTTACAACCTCATTTCCATAGTTGTTAAGTGAATCACCACAGTTGTTAAGGTAGTCACACGGTTGTTAAGTGAATCTGGCTTCCCCCTTCACTTTGCTTGTCAGAAGGTCGCAAAAGGGGAACACGTGACCCCGGGTCACTGCGACCGTCATAGTGGTGGGATTCAAATACATGAACAATCTTTTCTCTCTGTGGATGCTGCTTCCAGAAGTCCATTCTGGGCCTGGCCAAGAAAAAATTAGCTGCTGGTTCTGCTGAACTGGTGCGAACTGGCTGAATCCCACCACTGGGCCCACCACTTGTGCAAATGGAGCTGCAAATGCACGTATAGGGTTTGTACAAATGGGTAAAAACTTATTCTTGTGCTTAGCCTAACTGCCGCCATTTTGCTTCTGTAAACTGTGCTTGCGTTAGGGATGCCATTTTATGAAGGCAGGAAGAACACTTACACAGACCCAGAGACAAGGAAAAGAGTGGGGAAAGAATGGAATGTGATTGGCTAATACTATGTGTACTGACATATGTAACTCTGTGACTGGCTGTTGCTGCCTGTATAAGGAAATGCTTGACTGACCAAGGTGTGGCACTTCTGAACGCAGATGCCAGTGTTTCAAATTTCAAATTTATTTGATTTATATACCGCCCTTCTCCCTTGCGGGACTCAGGGCGGTGAACAGGCACATTAATAAAACAGCAATACCATAATATTTAAAAATATTCAAAACAAATTAAATTATTTGTCCTGTCCTAAAACCCACTATAATAATATAAAATTATACCCAATTTAAAAGTTTTAGAGTTTCAGATTTATGCCAGACCGGCCTCTTGGAACAGATAGGTCTTTAGGGCTCGGCGGAAGAGGCGTATGTCCCCCATTGTACGGAGGTCAGGGGGCAGCTCATTCCATAGGGTAGGAGCTGCCACAGAGAAGGCTCTCCCCCTGGGGGTCACCAGCCGGCATTGTCCGGCCGA
>NW_015386352.1:863367-868159 GCF_001527695.2 Protobothrops mucrosquamatus
CCGGTCGGTTTCGGAGCGGGTAGTCCTCCAAACACCCTCTAGGCGTCTCCTCCGGCGCTTCATCCCCCTAAGCTCTCCGGAAAACCAGGGAGCCCAGGTGGTCCGGCGACGGGGGAGAGGCCGCAGTGGCACGACCCGGTCTAAGGCCCCACTGGCCGCCCTATTCCAGGCGGCCACCAGGTCCCCCGCCGAGCCGTGGATTGAAGACACAGGTATTGGCCCAAGCTCCGTCTGGAATCTCTCAGGATCCATCAGGCGCCTGGGGCGGAACCATCTTAGTTCTCCTGGGTCCGCCTCCCCGCGGTGGGGTATAGCAGTCGGGAAGGCCAGTCGAAGGAGCGAGTGATCAGACCATCACAGGGGCTCAACCACTATGTCCCCTAATCCATGATCACTCAACCACTGGCCGGAGGCAAAAACTAAGTCCAGCGTATGTCCTCCGGTGTGAGTAGGGTCACTAATTAGTTGGGTCAGGTCCATGGCCGTCATGGAGGCCATGAACTCCCGAGCCACCTCAGACGTCTCGCCTACCGACGGCAGGTTGAAATCCCCCATAACCAACAGCTTAGGGGTCCCAACCGCCATCTCGGCGATCACCCCGAGAAGCTCGGGTAGGGCTGCTGACACGTGGCGGGGAGCCAGGTACACTATCAGCATGCCCCACTGCCTCCCATGACCCCACTTCACACCCAAGGACTCACAGCCGACAGTCTGCGGCACAGTGGTCTCCCTCGGGTCCAGGTCCTCCCTAATAATAACCGCCACCCCCCCCACCCCTACCCTGGGCTCTCGACTGATGGAATGCACGGTAACCTGGCGGGCACATTTCAACGAGGGGCACCCCCCCTTCTTGACCCAGCCAGGTCTCCGTAATACCCGCCAGGTCCGAGTCCCCCTCCGAGACCAGCTCAGCAATAAGGGGGGCCTTGTTCATCACGGACCTGGCGTTACACAACATCAGTCGGAAGCCCAGGCCCTGAATTCCCAGACCTCCAGAGACGCAGGTGGGGCTATGAGGGCCAGAGCATGCCACAGCTTGCACACAGCGGGGGCGTGCTCCCAATATTTGATACGGCCCTCTGCCCCCGCCATATCTGCCTCTCCCAACCACAGTCGTGATGGTACAACCCTCCGTCAAATGCTCCCCTCCCCCAATCCCGGGAACCATAGCCCCCTCACCTTGGCCTTTGGTCGGTCTGAAAAAATCCCTCGGTGGGCAATTTACCTCGTCCACCATCCCACCCCCCTCCCTGGGACCCCTTAAGATCCGAATTAAAAACCTAACTAAAAATCCCCTTAGTTCCACCCAGCAACTTCACTTGATCAATTAAGGCTGCTGGATCATTCCCAGCTCCACTGTGTCGTCCGCATCCAGCAGGCTGCTCTCCGTGTGTGGGCGTGCACGTGCGATGCGGTGTTCTCCCCCCTGCCTCATCCGTGTATGATCAGCTGAGGTATTTGCAGGATCGTTCTTAGGTTTGTCACAACGTCCGCGTCGGGTGAGCAGTTGCTCGTCCTGCTTCTCCTTCCCGCAGGTCGTGTCATTCTTCTCCGTTTGTCGTTCTCCCCCCCCCTTGGGCTCAGTAATCTGCCATGTATCCAGTCTCCTTTTACCCTCATGGGCCATATAGCTGTTGCTTTCTTTGGCCCCTCTCCTTGCGAGCGTGGCAGCCGTTTTGGATTGCTCCTCATGTGATTTCAATACTTGGTATGCTGGAGGCAGCTCTATATGCCGGTTGATCGAACGTGCATCCGAGAGCCAAGCCTCCTTCAGCAAACGGCCTCCTTTGGAGGCATCCTGGGCAATGGCTTCTGCCCCCATAAAATCAAACAAGTGGCCATTACTGATCATGTGTGTCCATATCTGTGAGTATTGTTCCTGCCTTTCGATGGCTAACTTATGTTCATGGATCCTGGTTTTGATCCGTTTGGCCATCTGCTCAGTGTAATTGCACCGGCAGTCCTTACATTTCACCCTATAGACCACCGATGATTTTTCTTCCTCAGATAACGGCTCCTTAGGATGCATCATCTTAATGCGAAGTGTTTGATTAGGGCAGGATACTGAGTCAGCAGGCTTGTCAATCGGCACCCAGTCAGCCTGGGCTTGCCTCTTTCTGAGTGGTCAGCAGGGATGCCGGATGCTTGCCGCACATGCCCAGGAGGCAGGGCGGGGGCAGCCCCTCACTGACCTTTTCCCGCCAAAACCTCCTCTTTTTATATCCTCTCCTCTCCCCCCCCCTCCTTGTCTATGCACCTCCAGCTATGCACTGCTTTCGGAAGCGCCAATCAGCTAGAGCCTGGCGCTGATCCTGTGACTTCTACCAAGTCCCGACAGCCCTGCAGCTCCAACTGTCTCTCCCTCGGGCTTCTGCAATGCTGCTGCTGCTTCAGCTCATTCCTCTCCCCCCCCTACCACTTCTCTAAGACGGTCGCATACCACTGGCCAGGTGCCAAAGTACCACCATTGGTACACGTACCACCGGTTGAAAAGACCTGGACTAGAAGACCTCCAAGGTCCCTTCCAAGTTGGTTATTCTGTTATTCTGCTTAAGATGGCAAGTTCTCTAAGAACAAACGAAGCTGAAACTCTCAGCTCTAGGTCATTTTTTTTATATTTGGGGAAGCCTTTGTAATAAAAAATGAATATACAGGTAGTCTTCAATTTGTGACCACAACAGAGCCCCAAATTTCCATTGCTGAGACATTTGTTAAATGGGTTTTGCCCCAGTTTACTACCTTTCTTGCCACAGTTGTTAAATTAGTAACAATTGTTAAGTGAATCCCGGTTCCCCCATTGACGTTGCTTGTCAGAAGGTCACAAAAGGGGATCACGTGACCCCAGGGGACACTGCGATCGTCATAAATAGGAGCCTGTTGCCAAAGGTCTGACCATGGGGATGTTGCAGTGGCCCTCGGTGTGAAAAACGGTGATAAGTCACTTTTTTCAGTGCCATAATTTTGAATGGTCACTAAATGAACTGTTGCATCTCCAAGCCAAAGCTGTTGACCATCTGTGTGCTGGCTTTGTGGCAATGTTGGCTTTTCTGAACTGATTTCTTACGTGCTCCTAAGCAACAATTATCTCCTAAATCTGTTCTGCTAGGATAGATCTCCAACCTTGAGTTTCAGGGTGAGACCTGTGGTTATATGTGAGCTTATATCTGAGTTGCATAGCGTGTATTATAATGCAGAATAATTAGGGAGAAAGTATTCCTAGATTAATTATAACTCTGACTGCATTGTACAGCATGAAAACTGATCCCTCAGATGTCAAGTCGTAGCCTAACTAAAAATCTAAAACAGAGGTATATAAGTCTAAATGCTATTGTTCCTTTCTTCCTTCCTTCCTTCCTTCCTTCCTTCCTTCCTTCCTTCCTTCCTTCCTTCCTTCCTTCCTTCCTTCCTTCCTTCCTTTCTCCCTCTCTCTTTCCCTCCCTCCCCTCCCTCCCTCCCTTTTCCCTTCTGTGTTAGCACAATGGTTAGAATGCAGCATTGCAGGTTAATTCTGCCCACTGCCAAGAGTTCAATCCTGACCGGCTCAACGTTGACTCGGCTCTCCATCCTTCTGATGTCGGTAAAATGAGGACCCAGATTGTTGGGGTCCATAGGCTGACTCTGTAAACTGCTTAGAGAGGGCTGTAAAGCCCTGTGAAGCAGTATATAAGTCTAAGTGCTATTGTTATTCCTTCATTCCTCCCTCCCTCCCTCCTTTCTGTGGTGGCACAATGGTTAGAATGCAGCATTGCAGGTTAATTCTGCCCACTGCCAGGAGTTCAATCCTGACCGGCTCAAGGTTGGCTCAGCCTTCCATCCTTCCAAGGTCGGTAAAATGAGGACCCAGATTGTTGGGGGTAAGAGGCTGACCCTGTAAACTGCTTAGAGAGGGCTGTAAAGCACTGTGTAGTGGTATATAAGTCTAAGTGCTATTGCTATTACTATTGTGCACCTCTCTTTTCTAGAGAACAAAGTTCAAGGACAGAACAGCCAAACAAACTCAGCTCAGCAACTTCATTAGAACATGACTTGATCAGTCATGCACACACTGCTGGCTCATATTTAAGTGATTGTCCACCAGGACTCCAAGATCCCTCTCTAAAGAGAAGAGCAACAAAGATGATCAGGGGACTGGAAGCTAAAACATACAAAAAACGGTTGCTGGAATTGGGTATGTCTAATCTAGTACAGAGAAGGACGATGGGGGACATAATAGCCGTCTTCCAATATCTCAGGGGTTGCCCCAAAGAAGAGGGAGTCAAGCTATTCTCCAAAGCACCAGAAGGCAGGACAAGGAGCAATGGATGAAAACTAATCAAGGAGAGAAGCAACCTAGAAAAAAGGAGTAATTCCCTGACAGTAAGAACAATTAATCAGCAGAAAGGCTTGTCTTCAGAAGTTGTGGATGCTCCAACACTGGAGGTTTTTAAGAAGAGATTGGTTAAGGATCTCCTCCTTGAGATCTCCAAGGTCCCTTCCAACTCTGTAATTTTATATAAGGAATGGTTGCTGGAACTGCGTATGTCTAGTCTAGTGCAGAGAAGGATGATTTATTTTATTTATTTATTTTTCATAATTTATATGCCGCCCTTCTCACCACGGGACTCAGGGCGGCTCACAGCATATTAAAATAACACAATACAAACAACACACACAACATTTCCCCTATAAAAGCCAATTAAAACCAAATATTTGTAGCTGTGACATTATTAAAATCATTAAAAATTATCCCTATTTAAAATTCACCCTAGGTCAGTCCCGCTTGCTGAAAGAGCCATGTCTTGAGGGCGCGGCG
>NW_015386352.1:869395-870672 GCF_001527695.2 Protobothrops mucrosquamatus
CTGCATAACAGTGCCTCCCACTCCTAACTCACCGAGACGTCGCAGCATGATACCATGGTCCACAGTATCAAAAGCCGCTGAGAGGTCCAAAAGCACAAGGACAGAGGAATAACCCCTGTCCCGGGCCCTCCAGAGATCATTTACCAACGTGACCAATGCCGTTTCCGTGCTGTGTCCCGGCCTGAAGCCCGACTGGTATTGGTCTAGATAATCTGGGTGAAATAATAGCCGTCTTCCAATATCTCAGGGGCTGCCACAAAGAAGAGGGAGTCAAGCTATTCTCCAAAGCACCTGAAGGCAGGACAAGAAGCATCGGATGGAAACTAACCAAAGAAAGAAGCAACCTGGAACTAAGGAGAAACTTCCTGACAGTTAGAACAATTAACCAGTGGAACAACCTGCCTCCAGAAGCTGTGAATGCTCCAACACTGGAAGTTTTTAAGAAGAGACTGGACACCCATTTGTCTGAAATAGTATAGGGTTTCCTGCCTGAGCAGGGGGTTGGACTAGATGACCTCCAAGCTCCCTTCCAACTTTTTTATTATTGTTATTGTTATTGTTGTTGTTGTTGTTATCTTTTATTCATTAGATGTGAACCTCAGTCAACTGAACATTCAAATTGGCTGGCGCTGATGGTTGGCACGGGTTGCTGCCAGCATCCTAGGTGTCAACCAGGTACCTCCTTAAAATATAAGATGTTCCGAGTAGCACAGTTTTTTGTAGGTTTGCAGGAGTTATTGCAGGAAGCTGCAGTTTCTTGATGTATTTTGCAAAGTTTTTGGACATAGTTCCCAGTGCCCCGATGACAATGGACATCACTGTTACACTTTTCATCCGTAATCGTGCAGTTTCGATGGCCAGGTCACGGTATTTCGTAATTTTTTCCAGTTCTTTTTCTTCGACTCTGGCATCTCCTGGTACAGCAATATCAATCAGCTGTACGCTTCAGTTCTCTACAACTGCAATATCTGGCGTGTTGTGTTCCAAATGGCGATCTGTCTGTATTTGAAAGTCCCACAGGATCTTCACCCTCTCATCCTCGACAACTTTTTCCACCCTATGTTCCCACGACTTTTTGGACACAGGCAAGTCGGTTTTATTATTATTATTATTATTATTATTATTATTATTGTTGTTGTTGTTGTCGTCGTCGTCTTCTTCTTCTTCTTCTTCTTCTTCTTCTTCTTCTTCTTCTTCTTCTTCTTCTTCTTCTTCTTCTTCTTCTTCTTCTTCTTCTTCTTCTTCTTCTTCTTCTTCTTCTTCTTCTTCTTCTTCTT
>NW_015386352.1:871828-875725 GCF_001527695.2 Protobothrops mucrosquamatus
TCTTCTTCTTCTTCTTCTTCTTCTTCTTCTTCTTCTTCTTCTTCTTCTTCTTCTTCTTCTTCTTCTTCTTCTTCTTCTTCTTCTTCTTCTTCTTCTTCTTCTTCTTCTTCTTCTTGTTACTAGCTGTACCCGGCCACGCATTGCTGTGGCTCAGTCTGGTAAAAGCGTGTGATGGCACTGTTTTTCAAAGAAAGCATGTTTTTACCTGTCACAGGTATGACATCTATATAATATAGGTATATAAAAACACGCATGTATTCGAATGCAATGTTGTATCAAAATTTCAAAGCAATCAGTAAAGAACTTTCGGAGATTTAAGATTTTGAACAAACGAACATTTACATTTTATTTATATAGATTATATATTTACAGTATGTATGTGCCATCAGTTGGTTCTGACTCTTTGCAACTTTTTGCAAGATTTTCTCTGTGATATTAAAATATATAGCCCGACCTTAAAATGACTCTGAAGAAAAAAAGCATTCAGATTCTTATTGCATAATGATTTGTAGCATTATGAATTAGTAATGATCAAAGCCGGGGAAATTTCGTACTATCTCTGTTCTGTGGATTGGTGTCATCTCACAGTTGCAACTTTACACTTACACAGCCGATTGTGCAATCTTACAAACTGATCTGGCAGCTTCTTCTTTTTTTTTTTTGCACAGTTATGGAACTAAAAATACACAAACACACATTTGAAGAGTCGCTTGCATCACCTTGAAGATGAGGCAAGGCCTTGAAGCAAGAGATTTTGCAGAAGCAATTTAGGAAAAAAAGCATCCTTTTTTTAAAAAAACTGTGTACTTTACCAAGTAACATTTACACGATTGATGTGATTTTGTATCTTACCTTTCTTGGCAAGGGACTTGGACTAGCAAGGTGGAAAACCAGCTGAGAAAAGTGGGAAGGTTGTGGAGAAGATAAGATAAGATAAGATAACCTTTATTGTCATTTATTTTTTTACTGTGGGCACAACGGCACACATCAAAAATGAAATTTAGTTGCCCGCTAACACATACATGGCAGAGACAATGAATGCAATGAGGCAAGGAAGTTCCAGAGACGGTTCTCTGCTCTTACCCATTCGTGGAGTTCACCCTACTTCTTCCTTCTCTCCAGTTTCCCTGCGTGAAGGGACAACTCTCCACAGCCAGCTTGCTACAGCCTCTACTGGCTGTAGAGGCTGTAGCAAGGATATATGTAGCAAGGCTGTAGAGGATGAGCCTCTACTGGCTCATCTCTGCCAACTAGCCTCTGCCAGCTTATCTCTGCCAACTTATCTCTGCCAACTTATGGCATAAACACAGGGAGGAGATGTGTATTTGCAAGGCCTGTATAATAAAGATAAAGGGAGTGTGGACAGGTGTGGCCCCTTTCAATATAGAAAATAGTTGATTATCAGGCACATCATACAAAACATATTGCTAAGATAAGGAATGAGGCCAAGACAGAGTCAGCAGAAGACTTGCTAAATGTCTTCTAGGGCAGGGCTTTTCAACCTTATCACAGATTGTATCACTTTTAGGACATGACAATATTTGAGTATCACCAGTGCTTAGCAAGGTGTCAAAAACTTGATGACTAAAAAAAAAGGGGGGGGGGATTTTGGGTTTTTACTGATTAGATTCATTCGTTGTTCTAGAAATGGCTATTTTATAATATTATGGAAAAGTAAAAAGTTGAGGTTCAGTGTTAATGCTTCCTTCTACTGCAACAGGGGACGTCTGTTCTTTTTCCCTTCTCCCCCTCACTTTCCCCCCCTTTTTCCTCCCCGTTGTGTCCTACTATTTGCTTTTGTATTTTGGTATTTTATTCTATAATCTAATAAAATATTACAAACTGTTGGAAAGAAGTACCAGTTTTAATTTCTTCGGTGGCTGTTCCTTTGCTGAATCCCTTTCCCTTTGCACTGACAAATGTATGATGAACTTATCCATGTTTATTAATATGCACCAGTACCAGCTAGCTCAGGGGTCTTCAGACATGGCACTTTTGAGACTTGTGGACTTCAACTCCCAGAATTCCTCAGCCCTCATGGCTGGATGAGGAATTCTGGGAGCTGAAGTCCACAGGTCTTAAAGCTGCTAAGTTTGTAGACCCCTGAGCTAGCTGGTCGGCCCTTCTTAGCTCTCCTTCCACAGTGTAATAAGAATGCACCCCCTCCAATCCCTTCCTTGTACCCTTAAAGACACAGGAATCAAGTGCAAAGCAAGAGAGGCTCACAAAATAAAGAAACACATAAACTCTGTTTTTTTCTTCTTCTTTAAAGTGCCTCAAGTGTGTCACGTGTCACAATGTTGCACTCCCAGACTGAAAGGCTCCAGCAATTGGCAAAAGCTTTAGCTTTAAAATTAAACCTGTTTACCGTTAAAGAACACTTTCTAAAAGCCATAGACAGACTAAGATAAGGGGGTAAAACTAATTACATTTGTTTAAAGGGATTAAATGTACGAAGTCAACACTTTGGACTAAAATACAGACTAAAATATTCCAATAACCAAAGCACACAAAGGAGACTTTGAATTACAAAAAGCTGTAAGAACTGTACCAAAATCCTTATGGCAACCCAATCAAGCAGCCAGCTGATCCAGAACTAAATAAACCCACCTCCTTTCCGAAATGCCGGCTTTTCATTTCATCAGCACTGATTGCATTCTCCTGGCTGGAGAAAACTAACTAGGGGACCTTTTCTTCCAGCAACAGCTGCTGCTTCTTCTCTGTCCCTGTTTCCTCCCTGCTGGCTGACCTCTCCTTTTCTTTCCCTGTTGCCATTTTTTCCCTTTCTGGCCCAAACCACCTCCTTTTATAGCCTCTCCTCTCCCCCCCTTTTCTTCAGTTCACCTCCAGCTCCATGTTGCTTCCGGAAGCGCCAATCAGCTAGAGCCAATCAGCTGGAGCCAATCAGCTGGAGCCAATCAGCTAGAGCCAATCAGTTGGAGCCAATCAGCTGGAGCCCTGCCGGCTCCTGGGGCTTCTGCCAAGCGCAGACAGTCCTGCAGCCGCAGCTGCCTCTCCCTCAGGCTTGGCTCGCTTTGGCTCATTCCCCTCCCCTACTACACTTGGCTAGCAGTCGCGTACCACTTGCCACATGGCGAAGTACCACTGGTGTTATGCGTACCACCGGTTGAAAAGCCCTGTTCTAGGGTGCCTATTAGTTACCTTTTAGGAATAGGGCTGAAATAGAGCCAATAGAATACTTGTTAGATAACTTTTGAAATGGTTAAGAGTTAAGACTTAGAAATAGGGATGGCGCAAATAGAAGACTCTTTAGATCAGGGGTGTCAAACTCGCAACTTCATGTGATGTGTCGCGACGTATCGTGACTTTCTTGCCATTGCCGGCAATGGGGTGGGTGCAGTTTCGGTGTGATGCATCCGGCCCGCGGACCGATAGTTTGACACCCCTGCTTTAGATAACTTTCAGAATGCCTATTAGACCATGCTTCTATATCCCACCTTGAAAAACTGTATAAAAGCTTGTGGAATCCTTTGTTCTGGGTCCTGCCATTCTGAGGGCTGGGGCCCCTTTTGCTGAAGCGCTTCAATAAAACCTGCACCTTGTGTCTGGTGTTCTTCATCCCCTGAGTTGGGGACAACACAAGCTTGCCTGAGTCTTAGGCCAAGTTTGGAGCTGAGATAGATCCCTTTGCCCAGTTGGTCATGCCCACAAGGTTCTTCACCTGATTACCTTGTTGGGATAATAATAATAATAATAATAAAGTTGGAAGGGACCTTGGAGGTCATCGAGTCCAACCCCCTGCCCAGGCAGGAACCCTACACCATTTCAGACAAACGGCTGTCCAGTCTCTTCTTAAAAACTTCCAGTGTTGGAGCATTCACCACTTCTGGAGGCAGGTTGTTCCATTGGTTAATTGTTCTAACTGTCAGGAAGTTT
>NW_015386352.1:877957-884307 GCF_001527695.2 Protobothrops mucrosquamatus
ATGTTCTGTATCAGTTAGCTCACTGTCCCCGCTGTTTAGTTTAAATATTCCTCCAGAAAATCTGTGAATTTATAGCCAAGTAACTCAGTCCCTTTCTTTGATGGATGCAAACCATCTCTTTTGTACATTTCTTTATTGGACCATCTGCTGACATCGTGACTAATATATCCAAAGCCTTCCCCTTTACTCCACTCCTTTAACCACATATTGAATTGTGCTATACGCTGGCCTTTTCCATTTTGGTCCTTATACACTGGTAAGACCTCTGAAAAAATAAGCCTACAGCCTATTCTGCTAAGTTCCTGCCCCAGGCGAAGAAGGAAAACAACTATTCCCAAACCAGGATATCTAAGGACGGTTTTAGGCTGCTGTAGCAGTGGACTAGGAAGGAAATGGAGTTCATTCATGAGGATGGGTTCCTCTAGGCATCTTCAGGTCACAGCAAACAAGAAGTTGGTTTCATACATTGATTTCTCAGGCAACCACATTTCAGGTTTATATGGAAGGCTGAAAAAACATGGCATTGCTTTAATGAAGAGTGGGGAGGGGGCTGTGTTGGCGCTGTGCAAGCACCAAGCATCGTCTCAGCGCCATTTTCGAAGCAGGCGGGGTCCTATTTTACTCCTTGTTGTTTTTCTCCAAAGCTGTTCCTGTTTGAATCTTTGATGGCCCAAATATTCAAGGTAGGCCCAAGCCATTGCCAAGAATGTCCACAGAGTTGATTTAATTAAAATCACGTAGCTGCTGCAACAATGCGATCAAATCTTTCCTTGGGTCTTTATTTTTAATCTGTGTGTATCACAGCTACTCCCACTAATCGCCATGATTGGGAAAATATATTCCTGATGATGCAATGTAAAAATAGGATTTGTCCTTTCTGCAAATTGCTGGCATGTATTTCGCTGATCTTTCTCACAAGCCACCTTAGGAAACCCGTCATTTTATTTCTTTTTCCTAAATGAAGAACCTTGCATATTTCTCTATTAATCAATCTATCAGAATAGAACTGGAAGGGACCTTGGAGGTCCTCTAGTCCAACCCCCTGCTCAAACGGGAGACCCTATTAACCATTTCAGACAAGTCTGTCTGTCCAGTTTCTTCTTAAAAAAACCTCCAGTGATGGAGCAGCCACAACGTCTGGTGGCAAGCTGTTCCACTGGTTGATTGTCCTCACTGTTAGGAAGTTTCTCCTCAATTCCAGGTTGCTTCTCTCCTCGATTAGATTAAATGTCCTTCTTTTCATCCCGTGCATTAGCTATCAAGATCGCTTTACTTTTTTTTTATTTCTGTCTTCTGAGGGAATTAGCTCTCTACTCTACAAAGACAATAAAATTGCTTTTCATTTTGTTCTTATAGTATTTGTCTGAAATGGTACAGGGTTTCCTGCCTGAGCAGGGGGTTGGACTAGATGACCTCCAAGGTCCCTTCCAACTTTTTTATTATTATTATTATTATTATTATTATTATTATTATTATTATTATTATTATTATTATTATTATTATTATTATTATTATTATTATTATTATTATTATTACTATTATTACTATTATTACTATTATTACTATTATTATTATTATTATTATTATTATTATTATTATTATTATTATTATTATGCTGGTGAGATTTTTAATTCTCAGCCAACTGAATATTGGAATGTCACCCAGTGAAAATAAAACAGAAATGGAAAGAGAAGGAAGATCTGTTGTTGTTTTTTGTTTGTTGGATTGTTTTCCTCAACCTGTGGAATTCTTTTCTTAAGAAACTCACCTCCTCGTACCATCGGTTTCATGCTTGCGATAGTATATATACTACAATATGCAGGTAGTCCTCGACGTACGACCACTGTTGAGGCCAAAATTTCTGCCGCTAAGCAAGACATTTGTTAAGTGAACTTTGCCCCATTTTACAACCTTTCTTGCCACAGTTGTTAAGCGAATCACTGCAATCACTTAGTAACACAGTTGTTAAGTGAGTCTGGCTTCCCCATTGACTTTGCTCGTCAGAAGGTCGCCAAAGGGGATCACGTGACCTCGGGATATTGCAACCGTCCTAAATACTTTGTTTTAATGATAGTTTTTGGGGTATTTTTGTAGTTGTTTTTATCAGGCTGTCAGCCGCCCTGAGTCCGCAAGGAGAAGGGCGGGGTATAAATTCAAATAATAAATAAATAAATAAATAAATAAATAAATAAATAAATACGAGTCAGTTGCCAAGCCTCTGAATTTTGATCATGTGACCATGGGGGATGCTGCAACGGTCGTAAGTGTGAAACACGGTCATAAATCACTTTATAATTTTGAATAGTCACTAAACGAACTGTCGTAAGTCAAGGACTACCAGTATACTAATACTGGGAATTATAGATTTTGCTGATTTTATTAATATTCTTTATGCTTAACCTATTTATTCTTGTTTGTTTGTTGCTCAGTCGCTAAGTTGTGTCTGATGCTTCACGACTGCGTGGGCCACTGCACACCAGTCCCTCCTGTCCTCTATATTATTGGATTTTTTAAGGGTGGGGAAGGAATAGAATAGGTAGGGGTATAACATAGGGTAAAAAACAAGGGTTAGACCCAAGATAAGGATAAATACAATAGTGGGGTTACCCCCAACAATAAATCAATGCTCTAGCAAGCAGACTGTCATCCGGGTATACATGTTGAATGTCAATAGTTAATACAATGCTAAGCAGCTATGTTAAAACAGATTTATCATTAATCCTAAAGATGAGAAATTAACCAATACATACAATTCATTCTACTTTTTCCTTAAATTTTAAATCAGGGTATTTTTCAAGGAGTGCTCACGTCTCATTAGGTGGTCAAGGTATTTGAGCCTCAAAGATGCTTTTTCACAAGGCAAGTGGCCTCAACGACTCTCTGAAAGAAGGCAAATGAGCAGCTGTCTGCAAGGAATATAAATCCTTCCATGCCCCATCACCCAGTCAGAGCTGAAGAAGCTTCTGGGATGAGAAGTGAAAAGTCTTCAAAGAAAAAACAAGAAAGTCCCATTGCCTCGTGAAAAAGCGTCTTTGGGACAACTATGATCTGGATGACTTGAGAATCTTCGTAGGTTTTTGAGCTTCAGGTTCAGGATCCGTCCTTCCAAAGAACAGTCAGGGCGGACTTCCTTTAGGATCGAGTGATCAGATCTCCTTGCAGTCCAAGGGACTCTGAAGCATCTCCTCCAACACCACAGTTCAAAAGCATCAATTCTTCATCGCTCAGTCTTCCTTACGGAACTTATTTATTAGCTCTTCATTTTCAATGCCACCAATTTTTCTTTGTAATTCCAAAATTAAACAACAACAACAACAACAAAACAACAACAGCAACAACAACGATGACGATGACAACAACAACAACAACAACAACAACAACAACAACAACAACAATAATAATAATAATAATAATAATAATAATAATAATAATAATAATAATAATAATAAAGTTGGAAGGGACCTTGGAGGTCATCGAGTCCAACCCCCTGCTCAAGCAGGAAACCCTACACCATTTCAGACAAATGGCTGTCCAGTCTCTTCTTAAAAACTTCCAGTGTTGGAGCATCCACCATTTCTGGAGGCAGGTTGTTCCACTGGTTAATTGTTCTAACTGTCAGGAAGTTTCTCCTAGGTTGCTTCTCTCCTTGATTAGCTTCTATCTGTTGCTTCTTGTCCTGCCTTCAGGCGCTTTGGAAAATAGCTTGACTCCCTCTTCTTTGTGGCAGCCCCTGAGATATTGGAACACTGCTATCATGTCCCCCCTCGTCCTTTTCTTCGTTAAACTAGACATACCCAATTCCAGCAACCGTTCCTTATATGTTTTAGCCTCCAGTCCCCTAATCATCTTTGTTGCTCTTCTCTGTACTCTTTCTAGAATCTCAGCATCTTTTTTTACATCGTGGTGACCAAAACTGGATGCAGTATTCCAAGTGTGGCCTTACCAAGGCCTTGTAAAGTGGTATTAATACTTCGCGTGATCTTGATTCTATCCCTCTGTTAATGCAGCCTAGCACTGTGTTGGCTTTTTTGGCAGCTGCAGCACACTGCTGGCTCATATTTAAGTGATTGTCCACTAGGACTCCGAGATCCCTCTCACAGTTACTACTATTGAGCAAGGTACCCCCTATACTATACCTGTACATTTGGTTTTTCTTGCCTAAATGTAGAAACTTACTTTTTTCACCATTGAATTTCATTTTGTTAGATAGCGCCCAGTGTTCAAGTCTGTCCAGGTCCTCCTGTATCCTAAGCCTGTCTTCTGGAGTGTTGGCTATTCCTGCCAGCTTGGTGTCATCCACAAATTTGATGAGTTCCCCATGTATCCCCTCGTCCAAATCATTGACGAAGATGTTGAAGAGCACTGGGCCCAGAACAGAGCCCTGGGGCACCCCACTACACACTTCCCTCCATGTAGATGCAGTTCCATTGAGGACCACACGCTGAGTACGGTCGGTCAGCCAGCTACGAATCCATCTGGTGGTGATGCTGTCTAACCCACATTTTTCTATCTTATCAAGTAATAGATTGTGATCTACTTTATCAAATGCCCTACTGAAGTCCAAGTAAATTATATCCACAGCATTCCTCTGATCCACTAATTTTGTCACTTGGTCAAAGAATGCAATAAGGTTTGTCTGGCATGATCTGTTTTTGACAAACCCATGTTGGCTTGTAGTAGCGATTTTGTTTGCCTCTAGGTCAGCGGTTCTCAACCTGTGGGTCGCAACCCTTTTGGGGGTCAAACGACGCTTTCACAGGGGTCGCCTAAGACCATCGAAAAACACATATTTCCGATGGTCTTAGGAACCGAGACACTAGTGAGAATTTCTGCTCAAGACTAGCTCCGCCAGCCAGCTTGGGCAGACAGGAAAGCAGCCGCCTCAGCAGCGGGGCTGCGCTACCCATCGCAGAGCAGCTACTGCCGCGTCGCCATGGCTATGAACCTCCTGCTCAGCGTCTTTCAGGTCCTCTTGCCTGGCTTCCATCTGGGAGAAGCGCAGGGCCAAGGTAAAAAAAAAAAAAGCCTGGCGAAATACTCCCGAGGGGTAGCGTCGATCTGTAGCGGGAGGTGAAGGGGGTGGGTGGGTGGGTGGGGGTCGACCGGGTCTGATAAAGGTGAAAGTTGAGTGAGGTTTTCCCCCTCGACCCTCTCTCCACCTCCCTTTGTGCAGCAGCGTCTCTGGCTGCTGCCTTCCCAGTCGCCGAGAAAGGGGAAAAAAGAGCCGTGAGCGAGTTCCCCTTTCTGCCTCATTGCTTAAAGCTTTTTTTTTTAAACGACCGCTCGTTCAGAACTCCTCGGGGCTTGTTTCCACGAACTTGTGGCAGATCAGTAAATAAAGGGGTGGGAAGCCAAACCATCCAAGGCGTTTGCACCCTGAACATGTGGACGCTGCTTTCATGACTTGCCACCACCACTCCCTCTCTTCCCGCCCTGCTCTGGCAACACACTACTGCTGCTGGCTGAGCTGAGCTGCGGCGCCAAGCCAGTCCCCACGCCTCCTGGTTGCCCGGCCGCGCTCCGTCCCTGACCCCCCTCCACGCCATGCCGGAGCCTCCCCCATGCCGCCCGGCCCACCTCCCTCGCTGTCGGAGGCCGCCTCGGCCCTCTGGTGCCCGGTGCGGCCCTGGGACTGGCGGGCAGGAGCGGCTCGTTCTCGTCTCGCCAGGCTCCGGGCCTCGGAAGCGGCCAGGCAGTGGGCAAGAGGGCAAGGTGGCGGCAATGCCAGCATGTGCATCGGAGGCCAGCCAGCCGGGCCCGGAGGGGAGAAGCGGTGCCTTCCGATCAATCCTTCCTTCCTTCCTTCCTTCCTTCCTTCCTTCCTTCCTTCCTTCCTCTCAGCGGCTTTTGATACTGTGGACCACGGTATCATGCTGCGGCGCCTGGTGGGGTTGGGAGTGGGAGGCACCGTTATGCGGTGGTTCTCCTCCTTCCTCACCGACCGCACGCAGTCTGTATTGGCAGGGGGACAGAGGTCGAGCCCAAGGTCCCTAACTTGTGGGGTGCCACAAGGGTCGGTCCTCTCCCCCCTATTGTTCAATATTTATGTGAAGCCGCTGGGTGAGATCATCCGTGGCTTTGGGGTGGATTTCCATCAGTACGCTGATGATACTCAGCTGTACATTTCCACCCCAGGCCACCCCAATGATGCCCTTGATGTGATGGCCCAGTGCCTGGAGGCCGTACGGGTCTGGATGGGGAGAAACAGACTCAGACTCAACCCTTCCAAGACTGAGTGGCTGTGGTTGCCGGCTCCCAGGCATAGTCAGCTGACTCCGTCGCTGACTATAGGGGGCGAAACTTTGGCTCCCTCAGAGAGGGTACGCAATCTGGGTGTCCTCCTGGATCCA
>NW_015386352.1:884409-914960 GCF_001527695.2 Protobothrops mucrosquamatus
AGACATGGCTATTCCAGCTAGCGGGACTGGCCTAAGGGATATTTTAATTTGATTTTAATTTGATTTTAATTTGGTTTTTAACATAATTTTAAAAAGAAACGGCAAAAAAAATCAATATTTCATTTTAATTGTATTTTAAACTTAGTATTTTGTATGGTTTGTCTGTTTTTTAACTTGCTGTAAGCCACCCTGAGTCCGCTAGGAGAAGGGCGGGGTATAAATTTAATAAAACCTAAACCTAAACCTAAAACCTTCCATCCATCTCCTTCCCTTTCCCTTCAATCTCTCCTTCCTTCCTTCCTTCCTTCCTTCCTTCCTTCCTTCCTTCCTTCCTTCCTTCCTTCCTTCCTTCCTTTCCCCTTCAATCTCCTTCCTTCTCCATCTCCTTCCCTCCCTCCCAACATTTTTGAGCAAGGAAGAGTAAGCTTCTCCAGCGAGCATTGCTATATTGTTTTTGTGATTAATCACTATGCTTTATGTTCAATTTGTAACAATGAAAATACACCCTGCATATCAGATATTTACATTACGATTCATAACAGTAGCCAAATTACAGTTATGAAGTAGCAATGAAAATAATTTTATGGTTGGGGGTCACCACAACATGAGGAAGGTTGAGAACCACTGCTCTAGGTGTTCGCTGATTCGTTGTTTGATTATCTTTTCCAGGATCTTCCCAGGTATTGAGGTCAGGCTGATAGGTCTGTAATTTCCTGGATCCATTTTTTTTCCTTTTTTGAAGATGGGAACTACATCAGCTCTTTTCCAGTCCTCCAGTAGTTCCCCAGTGCTCCAGGATCTTTGAAAAATATAGTTCAATGGTTCCGAGATCACATCTGCCAGTTCCTTGAGAACCTTGGGGTGTAATCCATCTGGTCCTGGTGATTTGAACTCGTCTAGGCTGGACAGGTGCTCACTTATCATTTTCTTGTCTATCTTAACTTGTGTTTCTATACTGTTTTTTATGGCACTATTTTTGATAGGTTGGTCTGTTTTTTCCCTTTGTGTAAAGACAGATGCAAAAAATAAGTTAAATAGTTCTGCTTTCTCCCTATTGCTTGTCACCTTCTTGCCACTTTCACCCACTAATGGACCAATCATTTCCTTCACTTTTTCTTGTTTTTTACATGTTGAAAGAAGCTTTTTTTTTTGTTATTTTTGACTTTGGTCACAAGCCTTAGTTCATTATGAGCCTTAGCTTTCCTCACTTCATTTTTGCAGGCTTGGGCTATTTGTTGATATTCTGATTTAGTTATGTGCCCCTCTTTCCATTTTCTATACTTGTCCTTTTTATCTTTCAATTTATCAGAGAGTGAACATTTTTCACATGTATGACCATTGTAGCATCACCTGGGCACCATTGTGGTTGAAAGTCAAGGATTACCTGTACAGCCAAGCCAACTTAATCTTTCACACAAGCCACACCAGTGTAAGATAAGTCACTCAGATAGACACGTCATTTCTTCCATTAACCTTATAACATAATTTTCTAAACGGGATCCAAAGATAAAAATGCCCTGAAGCAGAGAGGTGGAACTGGAAGCAGACTTGCCAAAAAAGGAAGGCAGATTGAAATCCTCTGTGTAGGATCCCACCCATGGGAACAAACTCAGAAGAACAAAAGGGATTCTGCAAGCGAAGTCCCAGCACACTCCTTTGAGAAACTGCACAGAAATGCTGGCGCTCAGCTTCATTTTCCTCCTGCTCTGCCTCCTGGTTGTCCAACTGGTGAGGCTGCAGTTTCAAAGAAGGCACTATCCACCAGGGCCGACACCTCTGCCTTTCATCGGATGCTTATGGCACCCCAAATTTCTTCAACTAAACCGGGAACTCTTGACTGAGGTATGAGTTGTCCGTCCCTTTCCTCAACTGATTGACTCGGAGCAAAGAACAAATTATTGTTAGGGGAGATGCACAGATCATTTATTGCTAAGTGACATTGTGGCTTTTGTGTGGCCAAAGAGGGGGTGGTCAAATCAATTTCTTTTTTCGTAAGAGCTACTCTTTGTGCTCACTATGTCTTCTAAGAGTAATGGGGTTGAGAATGAATGAATAAATGAATAAATGAATGAATGAATGAATAAAAGCAAATATTTTCCCCAACTTGCCTCTCCATCCCTCCGTATTTTTAAGATCTTTCAACATCTGCCTGACTTATTTCTTCATTAAATGTACATGCTGCCCCTTTCACTGTCAGTGTGACTCTGGGTGGCTCACAACAGGATAAAAGCAAGAATAGGAAAAGGTGAAAAATATTTTATAATTTTAAAGCTTAAAATCAACAAGGATGGGCTAAAACTAGGACCCAGTGCAGGCAATCCTCGACTTACCACCACAATTGACCCCAAAATTTCTGTTGCTAAGCGAGACAGTTGTTAAGCGAATTTTTGCCCCATTTTACAACCTCATTTCCATGGTTGTTAAGCGAATCGCCGCAGTTGTTAAGGTAGTCACACAGTTGTTAAGTGAATCTGGCTTCCCTCTTGACTTTGCTTGTCAGAAGGTCACAAAAGGGGAACACGTGACCCCGGGACCCTGCAACCGTCATAAATAGGAGCCAGTTTGCCAAGCATCTGAATTTTGATTATATCACGGGGATGCTGCAACGGTCGTAAGTTGTCATGGCCCCATTGGAGCCTGGTTCGGAGGAGGAGTTGGAACCAGGACGATCCAACAGAGATGGCACGTCTCCCTTGGCCTGTTTGGAGAGGCCGGAGCTGAGGACGATGCTGTCCCAGGCCCTTCAATCTTCTCCTCCTCCTCTCCCTCCTTCCAGCACTGATGATGTTACCTAGTTGGGCAATGAAATGTCTGCAAGAAAATCACCAAGCTCAGAGAGCACCAAGGACTCCACAGTCCTTTTTTTTATATATAATATATTTTAATGATTTTTTTAAAGAAAAAACATAAATCACTCAATAATTGCTGACCAATGCGTTGACTGGGTTACATTTGTAAAAAAAAATCATTAATAATTAATTTCTATAATCCATATTCCAAATATTAATTTTAGTTGATTTCCTCTTTCCCCAAAATAACCTCTTTTGCAAACATTAGATTAATAGAATTCTTATTGTTTTGATAAATAACAATTGAACATATATTTTTTCCCAATATTCCTAAAAATAATAATCATATTTGTATAATAATAATAATAATAATAATAATAATAGTAATAATAATAATAATAATAATAATACACAAAATGCCAAATCCAGTCTGAACATCTGGCTGACTGTGCGATGATCCATAATAATAATAATAGCCAACACTCCAGAAGACAGGCTTAGGATACAGGAGGATCTGGACAGACTTGAATACTGGGCACTATCTAACAAAATGAAATTCAATGGTGAAAAAAGGAAGGTTCTACATTTAGGCAAGAAAAACCAAATGTACAGGTATAGTATAGAGGGTACCTTGCTCAATAGTAGTAACTGTGAGAGGGATCTCGGAGTCCTAGTGGACAATCACTTAAATATGAGCCAGCAGTGTGCTGCAGCTGCCAAAAAAGCCAACACAGTGCTGGGCTGCATTAACAGAGGGATAGAATCAAGATCACGTGAAGTAATAATACCACTTTACAAGGCCTTGGTAAGGCCACACTTGGAATACTGCATCCAGTTTTGGTCACCACAATGTAAAAAAGATGCTGAGACTCTAGAAAGAGTACAGAGAAGAGCAACAAAGATAATTAGGGGACTGGAGGCTAAAACATATAAGGAACGGTTGCTGGAATTGGGTATGTCTAGTTTAACGAAGAGAAGGATGAGGGGGGACATGATAGCAGTGTTCCAATATCTCAGGGGCTGCCACAAAGAAGAGGGAGTCAAGCTATTCTCCAAGGTGCCTGAAGGCAGGACGAGAAGCAACGGTTGGAAACTAATCAAGGAGAGAAGCAACCTAGAACTAAGGAGAAACTTCCTGACAGTGAGAACAATTAACCAGTGGAACAACCTGCCTCCAGAAGTGGTGAATGCTCCAACACTGGAAGTTTTTAAGAAGAGACTGGACAGCCATTTGTCTGAAATGGTGTTGGGTTCCTGCCTGAGCAGGGGGTTGGACTCGATGACCTCCAAGGTCCCTTACAACTTTATTATTATTATATAACAACAACAACAACAACAACAACAACAACAACAACAACAANAATAATAATAATAATAATAATAATAATAATAATAATAATAATAATAATAAAGTTGGAAGGGACCTTGGAGGTCATCGAGTCCAACCCCCTGCTCAGGCAGGAACCCTATACTATTTCGGACAAATGGCTGTCCAGTCTCTTCTTAAAAACTTCCAGTGTTGGAGCATTCACCGCTTCTGGAGGCAGGTTGTTCCATTGGTTAATTGTTCTCACTGTCAGGAAGTTTCTCCTTAGTTCTAGGTTGCTTCTCTCCTTGATTAGTTTCCATCCGTTGCTTCTTGTCCTGCCTTCAGGCGCTATTCAATCATTCTTGTTGCCTTATCATAAATCCTGTTAACTCCTTATTTTAGTTTATTTCTCCCACCAAATTCTAGATCAGTGGTTCTCAACCTGTGGGTCGGGACCCCATTTGGGGTCGATCGACCATTTCATGGTCGCCAAGCAAGGCTGTCCGCCATTTTTTTTGTCCGCCATTTTTTTTGTCCACCATTTTTCCCCCTTTTCCGGCGGGTGCCTTACCTCCCTTGAGCTGGGCCAGCTGGTGGTCGGCCTGCTCCGTCTCTGCCGCTTGCCAGCTACGCCTCGGCTGGCGCAGGGGGCGAAACCACGCATGCGCGGCGCTCCCGGGCAGGGAAAGTCCTCGATTTACGACCGGTTGGGTAGTCCTCGATTTACGACCGGTTTAGTCCTCGACTTACGACCGGTTGGGGTCGCGGCATTAAAAAGGTTGAGAACCACTGTTCTAGATATTCTTGCTGGTAAAGATTTTCTCAAAAATTAATTACCTTTACATTTACAAATTTAACTCTATTTTTTTCCATATAAGCCATCTCACACTTTTACATTCCTTAAGAAACAGATAAAACAATGAAGAGAAAGAAAAAAGAAAAAAAAGGAAAACAAAAGTGAAGGAACATAAGAAATAACATACTATTTAAAATATATA
Source organism: Protobothrops mucrosquamatus (assembly GCF_001527695.2). Classification (NCBI taxonomy): domain Eukaryota; kingdom Metazoa; phylum Chordata; class Lepidosauria; order Squamata; family Viperidae; genus Protobothrops; species Protobothrops mucrosquamatus. The sequence goes on from NW_015386352.1 coordinate 889,506, forward strand.
TCCCTCCTTGGCTAATATGTATTTATGACCTTAATTTCTTGTTCTTTTTAACCATAATTAAGAATATATCTAATCTTTAATCTTTAAACATTCCATTCAATACTAGTCATCTAGTCCTTTAACTCTTACTCAACACACATTTTTTTTATAATTTTCTTAGATTCAGTCACATTTCAGTATCTAAAACATTTCCTTTATTTAAATCATTTCAACTTTTTTATATTACTCATAGCAAGAAAAAGAACACAAAAGAAAAAAAGCATACTATATTGTTTAGAGAGTTCATCCCTCTTAAAACAAATGTTTTTTTAAGTATTCTCTCTAATAAGTCCCATCATCTATTTTCTTGGTTTCCATCTTAATCTTTTTTCTTTGCCCGATATCTTTCTTAATCAATGTATTTTGCTGGATCAAAGGGTTTTTCCATATGTTCATAAATGTTACTGTAGATATAAAAAGTAAGTCAGTATCTTTGTTAAGGGCATTTGCCCACTCCTTTTTATTGGGAATCTTTTCTCTTCTTTTTCCCTCCACTTCTCTTATCGCTTTTTGTCTCTCCAGTGCTGGTGTTTTTCCTAATATTTCTTTATTTTGCAGTGTTGAAAAATCTAGTATTTCTTGAAAAAAAATTTCCCACTTGGATTAGATCACACTCCTTTGTTTTGTAGAATTTCATCTTCAAGTCTCTATCCTCGAGTTTATGTTCAGTCATCTGTTTTGTCTGTTCCTTCTCTGCTGTATTTTACTGAGGATTTTTTTTTGCTATAAACTTAAACTAGAGATGAATTGACTTATATTTTCAAAGTTATTCTGAATTTCTTTGTGATTTGAGATCATTGTTGTCCGAATCAATTGCAGCCCCACGTATATCTCTTGAAGAATATTCATTTTTTTCTTGATAAGTATTTCCTATAAATCTCTGATTTTCCATGACGACCAAAAGTCCAGACTTTTTCCTTCCCCGCCTTGAGTCAGAATTGAATAAATACCTATAGTCCAAAGAATTTTTTAAAAAAGTTCTTTTTTTGTTTTGTTCTGTTCTGTTTTTGTTCCCTCAGGTTTGTAAGCCTCACTTTATCTACACAACTGTTCTTTGTTTGTTAAGGCTTTGAAGGTCACAGGCAAACCCAAATTTTACCATGACTGTCATAATCCTCATCCACCAGTAGGTGTCTTCACTTTCAGAGGAGGTTTTTTTTTGCTTCTTGGGAGTTTCTATCCTTCAGGAAAGTAGATAGGATAGAGAAAATCAATATTCTTACCCAGATTCAATCACACTGTTTACAATCAGTTAAATTAGTGCTTTTGACTTCTGTTGCTTGCAGCTGGGACTGGACTCTGAAGTTAAGCCAGCCTTTCTCCTGTTGGTTTCTGGAAGGCTTCTCCTGGACCGATCAGGTCGACCGCCGTCTCTCCTAGGTCCCTAGGACTTCCTTCCTTCATTGCCACCTCTCCAGGCTGGCTTCTGGCCCATTTAGGGTCCCCTAACAGGGACAAACTCAGCTGGAGGGCTCGGAATCCCGAATCCCTCAACTGCTTCGCTGTGTGCAGGAACCGGAAGATCAGGACCCCACAGTCCTCCTCCTCCACCACCACCACCACCACCTCTTCCTCTTCCTAGTCACCAGTCTAGGCCAAGAATCTTAAAGACAAGCATCTTAAAGACCGCCTGGGATGGTTTTTCCAACAGATGTCGAAGATCTACGGGAATATCTTCACGTTGTGGTTTGGGCCGTATCCTGTGATTATATTACAAGGTTTCCAAGCGGTGAAGGATGGTCTCACCACCCACCCTGAAGACGTGGCTGGCCGGCCTTTGCTCCCCTTATTTAAAGCAGTGGCAAATAATAAAGGTAAGAACAATCAACTTTTTTTTTCAGATGTGGGCACAGGAGACAGGACAATGTCCATTTGTTTGGTGTCACCTCCATTGTGGTTCAGCTGGTCCTCAATTTGCAACCACATTTGGGACTGGAACCTCTGTTGCTAAGCGAGGAGGTTGTTAAGTGAATTATGCCTGATTTTACTACCCTTTTGCCACAGTCATTAAGTGAATCCAGCTTCCCCCATTGGCTTTGCTTGTCAGAAGCTGGCTGGGAAAGTCGCAAATGTTCATTATGTGACCCCAGGATACTGCAAATCATCATAAATACATGCCAGGTGTCCAGCACTTGAATTTTGAATGTTATAAGTGTGAGGACTAGTCATAAGTCACCTTTTTCAGCATTGTCGCAATTTCAAACGGTAGTTAAACAAATTGTCATAAACTGAGGACTATCTCTACAGTTGCAGTGCAAAAAGTGAGTTCTCTCTAACGTCAATAAACTCTCAATTTTATCCATAAGAAAATTGCCGTTTCTTTCCCTCCCCTGGAAAATTATTGGCCTCTTTTTTTTTTTTTTTAAAGATGTTGAAATAATAATAATAATAATAATAATAATAATAATAATAATAATAATAATAATAATAATAATAATAATAATAATAAAGTTGGAAGGGACCTTGGAGGTCATCTAGTTCAACCCTCTGCTCAGGCAGGAAACCCTATACCATTTCAGACAAATGGCTGTCCAGTCTCTTCTTAAAAACTTCCAGTGTTAGAGCATTCACCACTTCTGGAGGCAGGTTGTTCCACTGGTTAATTGTTCTAACTGTCAGGAAGTTTCTCCTTAGTTCTAGGTTGCTTCTCTCCTTGATTAGTTTCCATCCGATGCTTCTTGTCCTGCCTTCAGGCGCTTTGGAAAATAGCTTGACTCCCTCTTCTTTGGGGCAGCCCCTGAGATATTGGAACACTGCTATCATGTTCCCCCCTCGTCCTTCTCTTCATTAAACCAGACATACCCAATTCCAGCAGCCTTTCCTTATATGCTTTGGCCTCCAGTCCCCTAATCATCTTTGTTGCTCTTCTCTGTACTCTTTCTAGAGTCTCAACATCTTTTTTACATTGTGGTAACCAAAACTGGATGCAGTATTCCAAGTGTGGCCTTACCAAGGCATTGTAAAGTGGTATTAATACTTCATGTGATCTTGATTCTATCCCTCTGTTAATGCAGCCCAGCACTGTGTTGGCCTTTTTGGCAGCTGCAGCACACTGCTGGCTCATATTTAAGTGATTGTCCACTAGGACTCAGAGGTCCCTCTCACAGTTACTACTATTGAGCAAGGTACCCCGTATACTATACCTGTACATTTGGTTTTTCTTGCCTAAATGTAGAACCTTACTTTTTTCACCATTGAATTTCATTTTGTTAGATAGCGCCCAGTGTTCAAGTCTGTTCAGATCCTCCTGTATCCTAAGCCTGTCTTCTGGAGTGTTGGCTATTCCTGCCAGCTTGATGTCATCTGCAAATTTGATGAGTTCCCCATCTATCCCCTCGTCCAAATCATTGATGAAGGTGTTGAAGAGCACTGGGCCCAGAACAGAGCCCTGGGGCACCCCACTACAAACTTCCTTCCATGTAGATGCGGTTCCATTGAGGACCACACGCTGAGTACGGCCGGTCAGCCAGCTACTGATCCATCTGGTGGTGATGCTGTCTAACCCACATTTTTCTATCTTATCAAGTAGTAGGTTGTGATCTACTTTATCAAATGCCTTACTGAAGTCCAAGTAAATTATGTCCACAGCATTCCTCTGATCCACTAATTTTGTCACTTGGTTAAAGAATGCATTATGATTTGTCTGGCATGATCTGTTTTTGACAAACCCGTGTTGGCTTTTAGTAATGACTTTGTTTGCCTCTAGGTGTTCGCTGATTCGTTGTTTGATTATCTTTTCCAGAATCTTCCCAGGTATTGAGGTCAGGCTGATAGGTCTGTAATTTCCTGGGTCCATTTTTTTTCCTTTTTTGAAGATGGGAACTACATCAGCTCTTTTCCAATCCTCCCGTAGTTCCCCAGTGCTCCAGGATCTTTGAAAAATATAGTTCAATGGTTCCGAGATCACATCTGCCAGTTCCTTGAGAACCCTGGGATGTAATCCATCTGGTCCTAGTGATTTGAATTCATCTAGGCTGGACAGGTGTTCACTTACCGTTTTCTTGCCTATCTTAATTTGCGTTTCTATACTGTTTTTTATGGCACTATTTTTGGTAGGTTGGTCTGTTTTTTCCCTTTGTGTAAAGACAGATGCAAAAAACGAGTTAAATAGTTCTGCTTTCTCCCTGTTGCTTGTCACCTTCTTGCCACTTTCCCCCACTAATGGACCAATCATTTCCTTCACTTTTTTCTTGTTTTTTACATGTTGAAAGAAGCTTTTTTTGTTATTTTTGATTTTGGTCGCAAGTTCATTTTGAGCCTTAGCTTTCCTCACTTCATCTTTGCAGGCTCGGGCTATTTGTTGATATTCTGACTTAGTTATGTGCCCCTCTTTCCACTTTCTATACTTGTCTTTTTTATCTTTCAATTTATCAGAGAGTTCTTTATGCAGCCATGCTGATTTCTTTTGAGAGCTGTTATTTTTCCTCTTTGTTGGTATTGTGCTGGACTGGGCTTTTATTATCTCACTTTTCAAAATTTCCCAAACTTCTTGAGTTGTTTTCCCCTTGAGGATTCTCATCCATGGAATCCTTCCCAAGCCCTCTCTAAGTTTATTGAAATTAGCTCTCTTGAAGTCCAAGACTCTAGTTTGACTGTGTTCTATTGCTTGTGCTTCCATAATATTGAATTCCAATATTGCATGATCACTTCCTCCCAAGGTTCCTGTGGCTTCAACACCTTCTATCATTTCATCTCTGTTAGTGAGAATTAGATCCAAAATGGCTAATCCCCTAGTTCCCTTCTCTACTTTTTGGGAGACAAAATTGTCTGCTAGGTTTGCAAGGAATCTGTTTGATCTTCCACTTGGTGCAGAATTTGTCTCCCAGTTGATGTCAGTTGAAGTCCCCCAATAATTAGAATAATTATTTCATAGGGATAATTCACAAAGAACAGAATGACATTAACGTTCCCTTCTTTAGTTTAGTAAGAATTTACATCCTTAAATATTGACATACCGAGCATATGTATTTTTGAGAAATTAAATAAATCTTCCAGGTGTTTGAACTTCCATGGAAGAAGATGTAGCTGCAAATTTAATGTGAAGGAAATTGATGACACCGTTGCTATGATGGAATCTGGAAAGGTTCTAGGGCCAGATGAAATAACTGCAGAGCACTACAAAAATATTAAGGCAAGAATAGATTCGCTATTATTGAAGAAATCTTGTTTAAAAATAGGACCTGCCAGCTTTATATTGTGCACTTGGTATACTAATGCTTTTGAAAGGTGAGAAGGACCCTGTGAATTGTACAAAATGTTATCTGCGGCTGACACTAAGATTTTAACAAGTGGCTTTGGTGAGAAAGTTATAGAATACAGAACCGACAATCATTCTTCCCGCTCAAGCAACAAACTTCAGATAATATTTGAGTTTTGGACAACGTATCATTCCTAAAAACACAGATCAGTAGATTTTGGCATTGCTGAATGCAGAAAAAGCTTTTGTTCTGGTACAAATTATGTTTTTGGTTCAAGTGATGAAGAAGCGTAGACTAATAAAAGTGTACACAATTTTACAAAGGAAAAATAACTTTCTTAAAATGACTGAATGGCGAAATGTTTAACCTGTTCATTTGTTTGGCTCCCATGTCTACAAGGCACTCGGTGTACAGATAACACTTGAGTAGTTACACCCCTTCATTTAGCAACTGCTTGAAGTTACAACAGCACTGAAAAAAAAAGGTTCCCACACTTACAGGTCACAAGGCACTCGGTGTACTTATAATCTTTGAGTAGATACAATCCTTCATTTAACAACTGCTTGAAGTTACAACAGCACTGAACAAGGGTTCCCACCCTTACATTGCAGCATCCCCATGGTCATAAAAGAATAGAAGAATAACAGAACCGGAAGGGACCTTGGAGGTCATCTAGTCCAACCCCCTGCTCAGGCAGGAAAACCTATAGTACCATGTCAGACAAGTGGCTGTCCAGTCTCTTCTTAAAACCCTCCAGTGTTGGAGCATTCACCGCTTCTGGAGGCAGGTTGTCCCACTCAAGAGGAGCAATCTCCAATTCGGTTAGATTTGTTTCCCAAACTCCACACCCTAGTTGTGTCTCGGAGTTGCATTCACACACAGTTTATTCAGCTGGATTAGGCTTCAGTTTGTTCCGATTTGGTTTTGGAGAATTTAAATGGCCTGTTTGGGTATCTAAAATGCTTAATTCAGTAAAGATGTTATATCAACGCATTATAAAGCAATAAAACAAAGGATTAAAAACCATATCCCCCCCTCCAATAAAGGAACAGAGCAATGGCACTCATTAGATGAATTAATTTCAGTGGGATTACAAGTTTACTTTCCATATAATTTAACAGAATAACAGAGTTAGAAGGGACCTTAGAGCTCTTCTCGTCCAGCCCCCTATACCAATTTAGAGAGATGGCTGTCCAGTCTCTTCTTAAAAGCCTCCAGTGATGCAGCACCCACAACCTCTGAAGGCAAAGCCATCCCACTGATTAATTGTTCTCACTGTCAGGAAATTTCTCCTTATTTCTAGGCTGGATCCCTCCTTGGTTTGTTTCCATCCATTGCTTCTCCTGCCTTCAGGTGCTTCCCAGAATAGGTTGCCCCCCTCTTCTTTGTGGCAGCCCCTCAAATATTGGAATGCTGCTATCATCTCACCCCTCGTCCTTCTTTTCATTAAACTAGACATACCCAATTCTTGCAACTGTTCTTTATATGTTTTAGCCTCCAGTCCCCTAATCATGTTTGCTGCTCTTCTCTGCACACTTTCCAGGAACTCAACATATTTATTTGTATCGTGGCAACCAAAACTGAATGCAATATTCCAAGGATGGTCTTACCAAGGCATTATAAAGCGGCACTAACACTTCACTTCATGGGTTTATGATAGTTGCAGTATCCCAGGGTCATATTATCATCATTTGCAATCTTCCCAGCCAGCTTGAAAAGTAAAGTCAATGGGGGACATTGTGATTCACTTAACAACTGCAGTGATTCACTTAATGACCATGCCAAAAAACAGTAGCAGTCTTATATGTTGCTTCATACTGCTTTACAGAGCTCTCTAAACCAGGGGTCCCCAACCCTCGCGATGTGGTCCAGTGCCAGGCTGTGGAAGCGGCGGGCAAGTGCGTGAATGGTGGGTGGGCATGCTTGCCCGCAAAGCTCCATTTGGCCAAAGGGCAGGCACACGGGCCTTCCTAGTGGTGGGATTCAAACATATGAACAACTGGTTTTCTGTGTGGATGCTGCTTCTGGAAGTCTATTCTGGGCCTGGGCAAGAAAGAATTAGCTTCCGGTTCTGCCGAAGTGGTGCGAACTGGCTGAATCCCACCACTGGGCCCGCCACTTGTGTAAATGGAGCTGCAAATGCACGTATAGGGTTTGTCCAAATGGGTAAAAACTTATTCTTGTTGTTAGCCTAACTGCCGCCATTTTGCTTCTATAAACTGTCCTTGCGGTAGGGACGCCATTTTATGAAGGCAGGAAGAACACTTACACAGGCCCAGAGACAAGGAAAAGAGCGGGAAAAGAATGGAATGTGATTGGCTAATGCTATGTGTACTGACATGTGTAACTCTGTGATTGGCTGTTCCTGCCTGTATAAGGAAATGCTTGACTGACCAAGGTCTGGCACTTCTGAACGCAGCTGCCAGTGTTTCAGACAGTGTTCCACCCAGCAACTTCACTTGATCAATTAAAGCACTGTTTATCTTGGAAGGCTCTGCTTGAGTCTCCTGATTTGCCCTCTTGGAACCTCACGTTCTTCGGGTAGCGGTTGACCCTCACACACGCATGCCGACTGCTTACACGGAACCATCCCCTCTTCTCCTCCTCCCCCGCCAGTCTGCCAAGCTGGAAAGATAGGGGGTCTGCTCTAAGTGGTTTTAGAGTCAGCCTATTGCCCCTCTCAACAATCTAGCCCCTCATTTTACCGACCTCGGAAGGATGGAAGGCTGAGTCAAGCTTGAGCCAGTCAGGATCGAGCTGCTGGCAGTGGGCAGAGATAGCCTGCACTGCTGCATTCTTTAACGACTGCACCAACCAGGCTCAGCTTATAAAAAAGATTTAAAAGATTGTAAAACTGGATGGGTCTTGCTTAACAACCAGCCTGCTGAACAATGGGAGTTTTGCTCCCAACTGTGATCTTAAATCAAGGATTAACTATATTGGAGGATCCTTCCCTGAGATTATATTTATTGCTATCATGCCTTAAAAAAGAAAATGACAGAAATCACTTTGGACAATATGCAAGATAACCAGAATAGAGACATGTTCAGAGAATAAATGCGAACAATTTGTATTAATCAAAAATCAACACTTGAAAATAGCAGAGTTAATGCAATAGTAGAGTTAATGCAATTGTGAAATTTGAATTAATTCGTTGCATGGATTTTGGGGGTTCCTTTTTTTACTTTATTTCTTCTCCCCCCCAGTATTTTTCTTGGTTATTTACTTCTTTGTTTCTAATGTTTTTCTGCTTTTCTTCTTGCTTTGTTCTCCTTAATTCTTTTGTCCCCTCTTTAGTTAGCTTAGTTTAGTCTTTCTGTTTCATGATAGTGTTTCTTACTAACTCCGTAGCCTATGCTGCCCACCTGGCAGAATTGGACTTCAAGTTTCAGAGGCAGCCTTACGTTCCAGATGTGATTACCCATGGCACCAGACAGACAGATAATGTTCTGAGAAGGGCATTTTCCCTTTCTGTCTGTTCTAAAGACTGGAATAAGGCCAATCATCTGTCATTCTGTGGTTCTCTGTCATCAGGGATTGTGCTTTCCACTGGTCGAACCTGGAAGCACCAAAGGCGATTTTCAATGGCGACTCTGAAGGTCCTCGGCATGGGGAAGAGCACTCTGCAGTATCAGATCGAAGAGGAAGCAGAGAATTTGGTGGAAGAGTTCAGGAAAAGTGAAGGTACAACGAAGACGAGCGGGTTTATTTTATTTTTTTGTCAGAAACCTGCATTGTTTTAGTTTGTTTTAATTTTCCAAAATGTAAAAGCTAAGACAAATAGGACGGTCTGAAGTCATTTCTCCAGTGTCTGCAAGGGAAGGCAAAGTGTCAAAAAAGATCAAGATGGTGGCTTACACCATCAAGGCTTTGATCCTTTTTTCATGTTTTGAGCAAGGAAATGTAAGACGTATAGGCATCTGGTCCATTATATAGTTAGCTTAGGAATTAAGCACTGTGTTAGAGCATTTAGCATTTAAAGGGTTAAAACGCTGTTTCCTTAAGAAATGGCTTCTGGAAATGTAATCTAGTTGTTAGTCAGTCCTATATCTTATCTAGTCAGTGGGAGGAGCCTCAAAGTTTATTGCAAGACTTCCTGGCTATGTGCCAGGGTTTTATTATCTCTCTGCATGAATCCTAGCTACGATGCTAGGCTAGGAGCTCTGTAGCAGCATGTAACATTTACATAGGATGGGGAAATCCATTATTCCTTTACCTATGCGATGGATCCAGATTACAACCTGCATTCCGGAGGAACCTCTGCTGTAACTGTGAGTTATTGACTTGAGGATACCTGTGAATAAAAGTAATTTGCATTATCTGTCCATTGAGTTCATTCTGCCTGTTTCACGTGGATTCCAGCAACCCTCTCTGCATGGGACAGGACAGGGCCAATAAGTAAATAAATAGAGAGAGAGGATAAATGATAGCTATCTAGCTATCTAGCTATCTAGCTATCTAGCTATCTAGCTATCTAGCTATCTAGCTATCTAGCTATCTAGCTATCTAGCTATCTATCTAGATAGATAGATAGATAGATAGATAGATAGATAGATAGATAGATAGATAGATAGATAGATAGATAGATAGATAGATAGATAGATAGATAGATAGATAGATAGATAGGATAGGATAGGATAGGATAGGATAGGATAGGATATAGACAGACAGACAGACAGACAGACAGACAGATACAGATAGATACATAATAGATTGGATAGACATAGATAATAGAAAAGATAGAGATAGATAGATAGATAGATAGATAGATAGATAGATAGATATAGAGATAGATAGATAATAAATAGATAGATAGATAGATAGATAGATAGATAGATAGATAGATAGATAGATAGATAGATAGATAGATAGGATAGAGACAGACAGACAGACAGATACAGATAGATACATAATAGATTGGATAGACATAGATAATAGAAAAGATAGAGATAGATAGATAGATAGATAGATAGATAGATAGATAGATAGATAGATAGATAGATAGATAGATAGATAGATAGATAGATAGATAGATAGACAGATAGATTTAGAAAGATAGGTACAGATAGTTAATAGATAAGATAGATGATAGATAGATTGATAGATATATAGAAAGATAGATAGATAAATAGGATAGAGTTAGATAGATAGATGATAGATAGATGATACATACATGATATAGATAGATAGACAGACAGGCAGGCAGGCAGGCAGGCAGGCAGGCAGGCAGGCAGGCAGACAGGCAGACAGATAGATGTCACCCCTCATCTTTCTCCTTGTGCCCTGTGCAATCTTTGCAAGAGACATGCCAGTCACCAAATTCCTCTTTCCCTTTGCAGGAAAACCCATGAATCCTTATTTGGCCCTGAACCTCGCAGTTTGCAACGTGATTTGTGTACTCGTGTTTGGATATCGTTTCTCCATAGAAGACGAGACTTTTCATCAGCTGCTGGAAGCCGTGGAGAAAATTTTCGGTGTTGCTAACAGTCTCACGGGTAATGTGAGTGATCCCTTCTTTCCTTATATATATATATATATATATATATATATATATATATATATATATATATGTTGACTGGGTCCATTGGTAATTCAGTGGTACATATTAACTTTTTCAGTCTAGTTCCAATACTACACCATCCAGTGCTTCCTTGATCCTCTCTTCTTCCAGTGGTATGCATTTTTCCACACTGGGCAAATACAATTCTTGTTAAAATTAATACATATACAATTAAATGTAGACATCTTCATTACATTTTTCTGGTATTATACATAATATCGATAGTGTCAGTTTATAATATCTTGTCTAGCTAGAACGTATCTCAATTGCATTTGCACTTAAAATCCATTTATTCAATCAATATCCAGTTTTTCCCACTTTTTAAAAATTTAATTTCCCATCAATGTTCAAAATATCTCTAGGGCTTATAATTTTCTCATAATAAATTATATTTGGGTAACCAAAAGCTTCCCTTATTCAAACACTTTTAGAATTTTCATACTTCCCATCTCATAACAAAGTACGATATTCTAGTTACAAATTCTATCCTTTTAATTATAATAATACTTTTATTTCTAACAGTTATCTTTTTTCTTAACCATATTCAAACATCTGTTTAAAAGTATAATATCCCATCTAATACAAAACCTCTATTTTCTTCAGTCTTACTCTAGCTTTCTTCCTTTGCCAAATAACTTTCCAAGTCAGTGCATTTGAATCATCAAGTAATTCTTCCCCTGTTTTTGTATATATTGTTTGGAATGAGGAAGAGAATTTGATTGCAGTATTTTTGGAAGAACGCTCAACCCATTTATATTCATTAAACAGCCTCCATCCTTCTCCTTCAGTTTTTCTTTTCATTTCTTGTTTGTCAATATTCAGCATTTCTCCTAACAGCTTTATCATCTGTTCGATCAGCTCTTCTTCCTTATCCTCAAATGTGTTCTGAGATCTTGACAAGTAAGATATAATTTCCATTTCCTGTGTTATCACTGCATCTTCTATTTTTTCATTGGTCTGTATTTGTCTATTAATTCTTTCCTTTAGGTCTTCCATCTTTGGATCCATTTCTTCTAATTTTCCTTCCATTTTCTGGGTTACTAGTTCCTTCTTTGTAGTTATTGTCTGAATTTGTAAGTTTAGGTAAGAAAATTGTTCTTTTATCTCATTTGTATTATTTTTAGTCTCATCATGAAATAAAACAATTGCCTCTTGGATTGATTTTAATATAGAAAGTATTTCTTTCTGAGATTCATTAACATTTTCTTGTTGTTATATCAAGCTGGGGACTTCAGAGACAAGTGTTAAAAATGTTTTTTTTACCATTTAAGGCTAAGTATGGAGCACCCATTTTGTTCTTATATGTAGTCGTTATAGTCCAATAAGGTCACCAATATAGATAAGCAGCCCAAGAGGTTTTTTTTTTTCTTTTCCCAGCTGCAGTCTGCAAAAGTGAAAGTTTCCAGGAACAACAAAGAGTCTTATCTAAGTCAGGGCTTCAAGCCAAGTTTCCTTTAAGCATAATAAATTGTAGTGCCATGATTTCGCCACTAGATGTCATTGACATCGTCTTCCAGCTTTCCAAATCCAAGCCTATTTTACAGACTTTCAAATATCTTTTTTTTTTAAATAAAGTCTCAAAGATACTTTTAGTCCCCAAATTTCAAAACTATATATCTGTATTAATTCCAAATTGATCTTATAGTTTTCTCTATTTTCCCCCAAAGCAATTAATTTGCCGCTTTTCTTTTCCTGAGGGAGCGGGGCAAAAACTTCCTTTCCCTCTCTCAACGGGGAGGATTCTTTGCTTTGGGCATTTTTTCCCCCAGGAAAGTAGTATCAAGGTCATAAAAAGAGGATAAGGTCTCACCCAGTTCCATCCACATTGCTCAAAAATTGCTAGTTAGTGCTTATCTTCAGTTGCCAGCAGCTTGTGACTGGCCACACGAATGTAGCCATTCTTTCCTCCGCCAGTTTGGAGGCTTCCTCAGATCCAGTGGAAGGGCTGCCATCCTCTCCACAATCGACGAGGGTCCCCTCCTTCTTCATCGCCTCTCCAGGGCAACTTTTGGCCCTTTTTAAGGTCCCCAGCAGGGTGGAATCGAATGTGGAAGACGGGACTCCAACCCTCGGTCCATCATACCGCGATGCCTAACTGGAAGTTCCTTCTTTCCTTTTTCTAAAGACAACCAAAATATTATGGTCACTGAACAGGCCTAGAATGGGGAGTGTCAAAAACCTGCAGTGGGTACTAAAGGCTAGCCGGAAAGGAGGCCTATCCACAGGAAGAGGAGTCCAAAAATCAAAATGGCAGCCACGATTGTGCAATCGAGGCCCCGCCCCCATTTTTTGTGGGTCATATATGTAGCACAGATGTGAAAGGGACAGATCTTTGATTGAATTGTGGTGGCAGCCATCTTTTTGACTGTATTCTTGTTGAGTGAGATTGGTTGGGTTTCCCAAGTATTGATAGTCCTTGAGTTACGACCATAATGGATCTGGCCCATCATGGTCGTAACTTGTGATGGTCATAAAATGGGTCAGTCACACAATTTTACACTATTTTTTGTGGCAATTATTAACCAATTCCACTGTCATTAAAGCAAATGCCAGCAACATTAAGCAAAGCAATGGTTCAATTTGGACACGATTTTGCCCCCCCCCCAAATTGAAGTAAATGCTGGCTTTTACATCGTAAAACACGCCATGTGGGATACTGATGTGGCGTAATTGCTGAACTCCCAAAGTGTGATTACATGTCTGGTGTGGTGTGGTGTAAAGGATAATCATCAGAACTTGAATCCGGATAATAAAGTACTCCCCCCCCAGGTAGGTCTGACAAAACATTGGGACTTGCTAAGTGACTGATTGTAAGTTGAGGACTACCTGCATTTATGTCCTTTTTGGATTCCTTTTAGCTAATAATGCATCCTGATGTACAAAACTCCTGCTTACGGTATTTTGAAAACCCTTATCTCTCAGGTTTTGCACAAATAATCCAAAAAGTCACAGCAGTTTATCTTTGGAGATTCTCAGTCATCCAGGTGACGGTTGTCCCAAAAATATTTTTTCAAAAGGCAACTAGACTTTGTTTTTCCTTGAAGATGTTTCACTTGTCATCCAAGAAGCTTCCTCAGTTCTGACTGAATAGTGGAGAATGGAAGGATTTATATTTTTGGAGTCATCTGGCCGTTAGTATTCTCTCTGAGAGCCATTAAAGTGGCCTCAATGATCCTCAGGAAGAGAGTACTAAAGACTAGATGACTGCAAAGAATATACATCCTTCCATTCTCCACCATTCGGTCAGGAGTGAAGAAGCTTCTTGGATGACAAGTGAAATGTCTTCAAGGAAAAACAAAGAGTCCAGTTGCCTTTTGAAAAAGCACCTTTCAAAGACAAGGACAGACAGATTATTAAGATGAACAATCCCTGATAATGATACTGTCCGATGTTCCCCTCTAAGGAAAAACATATTCTCGGACTTTAATTTAAAGAACAGTTACATCAATTTGAGACTCTAGACTTAATGTTCTTATGTCTTCCTGCTTTATAGTTTTATTTAACAAGGGACCTGGAATTCTGCCTCAGTACTGTATTCTACTATAGTAAAAGATAAAAATGCCTGGACATTCTCAGAAACCTTGAAAAGGAGAATACAATGCTGATATATTGCAAATACAACAGAAAAACGAAAAGACAAAAGCAATAAAAATAAGTAAAAAAATTAAAGAAAAATTATAAAAATAAGAAAATAATCACTCACTGACACACAGATTTTCTCTTACGCCTCTTCCTCCAAAGATGTTCAAAACAACCAGAATTTAATTCATCCTGGAGTAAAGGAAGCAGTGTAGAATGCTCTCGTCACATCAAAGTCTTGATCATTTCTACCAAGATTCGTCTCCAGGATTTTGCTCTCAAATCAGTTCCTTTTCCCTCTGTTTAATCCTTATTTCTTTATTATATTGACCAGCCATCTCAGGTGATTTTTCTTCTCTTCTGCCAGATGTACAATATACTTCCCTGGATTATGGAGTGTGTTCCAGGACCTCACAAGAGGGCATTATCCTTGCGTGACTTTGTTTGGTCATTCATAAGAGAGGAGATCAAGAAGCACCAAGAAGCAGACCATGGAGAAAAAGGCCAAGACTTCATTCATTTTTACCTGGCTCAAATAGAGAAAGTAAGTGGGTGCTCTTTTTGTGTGTGACTGTTAGATACCTTATCGTATAAAGGCTTCCCAACCTTGGCAGCTTCAAGACGGGTGGACTTCAACTCCCAAAATTCCCCAGCCAGCAAGCTGTATAGTAGCCTTGAGTATTGTCTTCTCTCGGGATTGTGACAATGCAGCATCGGAGAGGATGCCAGGGCTCTGAGACCCACAGGAGCAAATGCCTGCCTTTCTTGGCCCTGCCTTCCCTCAAGGGAGAAGGCTGCAGCTGTTGAAATTGGCAATGTCAGAAAGTCTGTTTATATATAGCACTGCAGAGCAAACAAAGAGTACAGTCACCATGTGCTTTACTGCTCAGCTGTTTTAAACTCTAACAGGAAATAGGAAACTCTCCCCAGAATAAACAGAACCATAGACATTATAACCATAGATACAAACTAAACACTGCCATCTACTGGCTGAACGATTCTGTAGTTGTTGCGATACAAAATGCATTCTAACATGTATTCCATCAGGCAAGGACTAGAAGGAAGTGATGGCCTTCAAGGTTTCTCAGGTATTCTTTTCTCCGTTTTTGTTCTGCAGACAAAAAAACAACCCAAATCGCCCTATGACGAAAAGAACCTGGTTCAGAACATTTTTGATCTCTTCGTGGGGGGAACAGAAACATCGGGCACCACCCTCTACTGGGGATTGTTGTATATGGTGCTTTATCCTGACATTCACGGTGAGAGAAGAATCACAAGTTGGACGAGATAGAAGGGACCTTTATAGCCCAACTATACTCAATGCCTGAAGCTGCTTGGAGCATCTTCATTAGTAATTGTCAATTATTATTGGAAGAATTCTTTAGTTATCGGTAGTCCTCAACTTACAATCATAATGCAGGCTGCTCATTACGGTCTACGACATTTGCTAAGCGGGCCACCTCCCTTAATGACCCCAACCCCTGCTCTCCCCATTGCAGTTGTTTTTATTTATTTATTTATTTTTTATTTTATTTTATTCAAATACAAATAATGCAAAAATAATACATATGTCTAAATTAAAAAAATATAAAAATACAAATATTACAGTGCACCCCCTCCGAGATCATTTTTATTAGCTATATTTTTTCTCATATAACAACTAACAATATACAATATATTTCAACTGTGCCCTTATCCCCTCCAAAACAGCCTATATTCCTGAGTAGGTTTATTCCCTTTGCCTTCCATCAACACTGTTTTTATAAAATTCTCCCATATTTCATTATAATTATTTACTTTAATCGTCCCTTTTTTACATTTAATTTCTGTTGTTAATTTATCCTTTATTGCCATATTCCATATTTCATTATACCACTCATTTCTTTGAATAACCCAATTCCGTCTCCAATATTTAGCCATCACTAATCTAGCTGCCATTATCAAATTTACAATCAATTCCTTTTTTGCTTCATTTATATCTTGTTTTTCCACCAGTAACAGTAATGCAATCCTGGGAGACATATCTAAATTTACCTTCAAAAGATCTCTAATTTCCCTAAATACCATGTCCCATATCTTTTGTGCGCTATCACAATCCCACCACATATGTTTATAGGTTCCAATCTCTTTCTCACACCTCCAACAAATATTTGTATATTTAACATCTATTTGATTTAATTTACGTGGTGTTAGGTATCACCTCCATATCACTTTATATCCATTTTCCTTAACTCTATCTGACATATTCTTATATACTCATCTGTTTCAAATATTTTTCTAATCTTTATCATTTATTTCTCCTAAATCTGTTTCCCAGATTAATTTTAAACCTTTTGTCTGATCTTCTAGTTCAGTTAATATTCTATATATTTTCCCAATTCTTCCTTTACCTATATATTCTTCCTTTACCTCATTTTCTTTTACAACCATTTCAAGTTTTGTTAACTGCCTATCTTTCACCTCAAATTTTTCTTCCATTTTTATCCATTTCTCTAATTGTATTAAATTCAACCAATTTAATTTAATATCTGATAAAACATTCTTTTATGTTCTTTATCTTGTTCTTCCAGTCTTCCCATTTATATATCTGATTTTTTAAAAAAAATACTAATCCATTCTTTCAATTCGATCTTAGGGAATTTCTCCATTTCCAACCCCGGTGTTAAAGGAGAAATTCCTGGCATTAACTGATATCTCCATTTATTCCATAGTTCTATCAATTTTTTAAAAAAGGGATTTTTGCGGTCGTTAAATGACCATGTGGGTTATTAAGTGGAGCATGGGGTGCCTCAGAAATGGCGGACTCGGTCCTGTGATCGGTCATAAGGGCAGGTGGTTTGCCAAGCACCTGAATTTTCTTCACAAGATCCCAGGAGCACTGCAGTGAGTAACTTCAGGAAAAGGTCATAAGCCTCTTCATTTAGTGCCATCGTAATTTTAAATCGTTGCTGTCATAAGTAATGGTTATAAGTCAAGGGCTACCTGTAATCAAGATGTCAAGATGTTTTTTTCCCTCTCAAAGTATGAGATGGTCCAAGTAGGGCTTGACTTTGTCTGTTCAGGCCACTGGTATGATAAGAACATATAAACCACAGAGGGTGAATGGAGTGTTGGGGGAAGACTACCAGTTTACTTTTGAGTAAACCCAGCAGATGTTCAGGGTGTGCCAAGCATGCCCAAGATAGCCTCCGTTTACATCCTAGACCAACGGCAGTGTATATTTTGATTAACACTTGCTCATCTCTCCTGGATACCCAAAGCCCACTGCTTACTTGTACCTTTTAATCTAATATTGTCTAAGCTTCATTCAGTCTAAATTATCTTATGCAATATTGCAGATGTGCATGCTTCAGAATTTGCTTAGAAGTGGGTTGAAACCTAAGAGCATGTAAGCAAAGTCAATCTCAGCTATTTCTTACAACAGATGAACCTATTTCTTAAAAGTATGGTGCTAGGAGTACTCCCTGTGTTGCCCATACTGGTTTACCGTCCTGTGTATTCTCACACAAGCCTACCCAGCCTTCCCACCGACTGCCTAGGCAGTGTATACTGGCCACCCCAGAACACTTACCTAGGTCCGTGCACGGAGTTGCCCAGTTCCCGGAAGCCAGCAACACACACACCGGTTCAATTCTTATCTCTGTCCAACATCANAATCCTATAGCTCAGTGTGGAAATCCTATAGCCTACGTGCAGAACTCTTACAAGGTACGTGTACATGTAGAAATTGTGTAGAAATCTTGCAGTCTACGTGTAGAAATATTGTGTAGAAATCTTACTGTCTACGTGTAGAAATTTTACAGAGTACGTGTCACTTAACTTTACTTTTTATTCTAAAATTTTATTCCTAACACCAAGGATGCCCCTTCTGCTTGGCCCAGTTGGATGGGTAGAAGCATTTGAAAAAAGGCGATTCCCTCAGGGGTGTCCAACCTTGGCAACTTTAAGACTTGTGGACTTCAACTCCCAGAATTCCTCAGCCAGTATGGCTGGTGGGGGAATTCTGGGAGTTCAAGTCCATTAAACTTCAAATTGCCACAGTTGGACACCCCTGGGAACTTTAGACTTGTAGGCCTCAACTCCCAGAATTCCTCAGCCCACAAGGCTGGCGGGAGAAATCTGGGAGTTGAAGTCCACAAGTCTTAAAGATGCCAAGGTTGGACACCCCTGGTCTAGATAACTCCCTCCTCCTAGGCTGAGATTCTGCCATTAATAGACCACGGACAGCTGAGGCCACACCTGGAGTTCACTCCTAACTCTAGTTGATGTGCAAAATCTTTGTTTCTCCCCAGCCAAAGTTCAAAAGGAAATCGATAGCGTTTTACCAACAGGCCAGTCGATCTGTTACGAGGATCGCAAGAATCTTCCGTACACAAATGCGGTGGTGCACGAAATCCAGCGCTTTAGCAACATCATCGCGATCGGAGTGCCCAGATACTGCATAAGAGATACGATGATCCAGAAGTTTCTCTTTAGAAAGGTAAATGAATTCCTGTGTTCTGGAGCCTTCTTTTCTTCTCCTCACCATATTGCTAGAGGAAGCACATGCAATACAGGGAGTCGTCGGTTAACAACGGGAATTGGACTAAGAACTCTGTTGTTAAGTGCGATGTCATGTGACTGCATCAACTTACGACGGCGGTTCGGGCAGTTCCTGTTAGGGCTCTTTAGGCAAATTCTATTTTATTCTTTTATTCTTTTTTAATGCTGAAGCGCAAACATTTTAAAGACACAAAGTCCTTTCCTTCAGGATAATTTTTTTTTCAACTGCCCAGCCTTAACCTATTTGTATTTTTTTTTAGAAGAGTGATCTTTAAAGCCATGAATTGAAATTTGTCACTTCGGCCTCTGTTGGCAGCAGATATAATCATTTTTTTCCCTTCCCTCAGGGTGAAAGGCAAAACTTAATTGCTCCTCTTCTTTTCCACAGGGCACCACCTTTTTCCCAAACATGGCTTCTGCCTTGTATGATGCCAACGAGTGGGAGACACCCCTCGCCTTCAACCCGAACCATTTCCTCGACAAGGAAGGCAATTTCACCTGTCGAGAAGCTTTCATCCCATTTTCTCTAGGTGCTCGTTCAGCTTGTTAAAATTCCATCGAATCTTTAATGATATGCATTGACTGCTCCTGTTTTGCCCCTCAAACAATCATAAGTATGAAAACCCATCATAAGTCACTTTTTTTCAATGCTGTTGTAACTTTGAATGGCCACTGAACAAATATTTGTAAGTTCAGGACTACCTGTATTCCCCTTACCAGGAAGGGATACGGACAACAGTGTCCAAGGGAATCCAGGTCAATCACATTGTAAACTCTAATCCAGGGGTGAGGGACGATGGCCCTTTTATGACTTGTGGACTTCAACTCCCAGAATTCCTCAGCCAGCCGTGATGGACTTCAACTTCCAGAATTCCTAAGATGGTCATGCTGGCTCAGGAATTCTGGGAGTTGAAGTCCACAGGTTGTAAAGGGGCCATAATTGCCCAATCCTTTTATCACCTGTGGACCTCAACACCCAGAATTCTTAAGACAGCTATACTGGCTCAGGAATTCTGGGAGTTGAAGTCCACAGTCATAAAGGGGCCCATGGTTCCCCACCTCTGCCCTAATCACTCCCTGCCAGCACTGATTTGTTGTTTTCCTCTCCTTTCCTAGGTCATCGAGCATGTTTGGGAGAAAATTTGGCAAAAACAGAGATCTTCCTTTTCTTTACCAACCTTGTGCAAACGTTCAATTTCCACTTGGCCGACGGATCAAAAGATATAAAGCTTGACCCGATCTGGGGAGGCACTCTGCATCCTCATTCCTTTGAGATCTGTGCAATTCCTCGCTAGTCCACTATGCCAGGTCTGAATAGCAGCTGTGGATACTGGGACTGGGAATCCAAGTAGCTGGCTTTGTCTCTTCCAACTTTTGTCTGAAAAAAAGCACGTTTCCAGCCCTTGTTGCGAAAGAAAAATGTATACAACCTAGTCTCATTCTGCAACATGGGCTTTTGAATACTGACAAGCCAGCAACATCAGCCCTGGGCTGTTCTCTATGTTCTTGTCATTTATCTAGTTCTACTTGCTCCCTTTTAACTCAGCCCCTAATCTGACCTCTTTTAAAATAAAATTTTAATTAATTGCAAAAAGCAAGAGAAACAAGAAAAAAAAGCACTTGAGCGTTCACCACTCTTTGAATAATCCTTTTTTAAAATAAAAACATATTTTCATAACATGTTGACATTAGTTCAGCCTCCTTGACGGTGGAAGAGAAAGAGGAAACTTAGAGATGTACAAGGGCAACTCGGAAATAAACCTCCGTTTGGTTATCAACGACACTCACAGATACAGAACTTTTATTATACACATTAGAAAACTAGAAGATTACATTACTTTTCGACATAATCGCCATTCAAATTGAGGCACTTGTCATAACGTCTTACAAGATTTGAAATTCCTTAGTAGTAGTCGCTCAGCGCCAAATCTGGGCAATGGGGGGTGATCAGAAACATCCCAATGGAACGGCTTCAAAAGTTCTTGGGTGCGTCTAGCGATGTGCAGGGGAGCATTGTATCGTGACCCAACGCCACACTGGAAGTGGTGCCATAGAAAATCCCGCCAAATGTGAAAATGCCAAAGGAGTACTGCCAGTGAAGTTCATGGAGCGTGGTTTGACCATCAATTCAGAAGTCTTCTCTCAGACCCCTCCAATGTATTTCCCTTCCTATTATTGCTTTGCCTGTGTATTCCTTTTTGGGGTCTGCCATTCTGGTGGGAGGGGGACTGCTTGCTTGGGGAAGTATTTGCCTGGCTCTTTGAAATGTCCTCCCTTCGTGAAAAAGGAATGTGACCCGAAAACATCTGCCTTATCTCCAGACAATGGACCCTGGGATCGTTGGGAAATGAAACCGAGAGAGACCTTGAGACGGGCGCTAAATCACTAGGTTCCCAAAACAACCCAGTGCCTATGGATTGGCTGGATTTGAAATGGACGGTTGGACACTGGGGTGGGGGGGTGGAGACCTGAATGTAATCATTTGCCCAGGAAATCATCAGACCTTGCTTTTCTCTACTGCTATCACTAACTCAATAAAAGTTCCTTTTGAAACAATGCCTGTTTCAAGAGTTCTGCTTTCTTGGGAGACCTAGCTGAGGCAGGTCCTTACATCTACTGTGAAATGTTACGAAAACTCAGAGGAGCCATCCATAACAAGCGTTGGGGCATGCTGACTTCCAGTGTGGTGTTGGTTCGCAATAATGCTCGCCCGCACATCGTTAGACACACCCAAGAACTTTTGAGGCAGTTCCATTAGGATGTGTTTGATTCCCCCCCCCAGACCATATTTGACGCCAAGTGACTACTAAGGAATTTCAAATCATGCCTGGGTAGCATTCGGCTCTCTCCTCCTTCATGGAGTCAAGGGCTATCTTCATCATGCCGATTGCCTGTTCCAGCAACCGGTTAGAATGCCCTGCGTGATCCTCCTCGTCCTCGCTGAGATGGAGGGACCTTTCCATTTCCTCCTTCCAGCCTGGTAGATGACCGCCCCATCTGAACATCACCTTCCTGGCCTTCTTCTCCCAGTCATCCTTCTTCCCAACGCCCATCGACCACCTACTGTAGGCTTGTGGTGGCATTCTGTCACCACCTCCTCTTCCAAAGAGCTTTAGGATCTGGAACTGGAGTGTTTGCAGGGGGTCTGCTCAGCGGGAGGTTTCCCCCCCCTATAGCAGGTTCCTCTCTCTCTATTCCATTGTCTGACATGACTTCCCAAGTCCCACAGTAAGGGCTTTCTTCTGAGCTGACTATTACTGCAGATCCTGTCTAATGTCAGGGCCCACTTCAAAACCTCATCCTAAGAAAGCAGAACTCGTGGAAGCAGTTTCTTCCAAAAGGAACTTTTATTAGGAGAAGCTGACAGCAGGCATGATAGGCAGGATCTGAGGGTTTCCCGCTCAGATCAATAGGTCAAAAATGTCCCAAGCAAACCCCATCCCAAGGTTCATCCGGTCAGTTCAAATGGGCCAATCCCCAAGTGTTAAGTCCGTTGTGGGAAAGAGCAGATAATGCCAGGCTGTCTCAGGGTTGCAGCGATGTTTTGTCGGCTCGTCACACCTTCCCTTCAGAAACGGAGATAAGCCAATTGCTGGAGGCACATTCCTTTCTTCCCCCCCCCCCTTTGTAGCTGACATCAAGGGGAAAGATAGTTCACAGAGGAGGTATGCAGAAATGCAAAGTGTTACAGTGTAGTGATAGGGGAAAACAGAGCAATAACCCACAGTGCTTTCCTCCCCTCCCCTCCAGGAGCATGGCAGAACCCAGAAGTATAGGAAGAGTAGAGTTAGAGTTAAAGGTAGAAAAGGGACTCCTTAGAATATGGGTTCTGACAGCAAGTTAAGGCAGAACCTCCTATGAAAGGAAGAGGAATGACTGAGAAATCATTTTAAAAGCCAGATCAATGATATCCTATATTCATTTTAATATATTTTAGGATGGCCGACAATGAGGAACAGCACAGAGTTTAAAGGGGAGAGGATGTAAGGTAAGATATTACAAACCCAAGTTCCGGGGTAGTCCAGTCCATTGAAGTTTTTCTCCTAGTTAGATGGAAACAGTTCAACAGGTGAGGTAGGTCGAGATTTCATTTTCAGGCCGCCCAGCTGCGGAGCTTGTCACTGGAGAGGGAATGATGGGACTTCCCATGGACTCACGCTTTGATTCCTTCACTCTCACTGCAGTTGAGGTCAGGAGGACCTGGCATGGTTGGGACCACTCAGGACTGGTACTTACAGGTGACAGTTCTTTTCACCTGAGCCCACTCTCCAGGAACAATAATGGTCAGAGACAGGTGGTAAGGCAGCCTGAGCCTGTACTGGAATAGAAGACAAAACCTGGGCCAGATTATGCAAATTCTGAGTAACATTCTTCCCTTCTTCATTGACATTCTTGAACCTTCGTGCAACTCCCCTCCATCATTTCAAACAAGACAAGGGAAATTTTCCAGAGTTGAGGCCTGTACTGAAATGGCCTCACCACTAGATGTCACAACCTGTCCAGCCATTGTGTACCATCCACAACACCAGCCTGCCAGACACCTCTGCTCTGCAGGCTGCACAAGAGCAACTTAGAACGTAGAACAATAGAGTTGGAAGAGGCCTTGGAGTCCCTTGCACAGATAAAGCCCCAAGTGCCCTGTGCATCTGAGCAACGTGAGGGTTTATTTGTGTATCTGTTTATCTGAGGCAGGGGTAGGCAACCTTGGCTCTTTTATGACTCGCAGACTTCAACTCCCAGAATTCCTGAGCCAGCATGGGGAACTATGGCCCCTTCATGACTTGTGGATTTCAACTCCCAGAAGAAGGGGGTGGGGGGTGGGACCAGGGCAAGTGCCAAGGCATGGTCCACTGGAGGAACCTCACTGTTCCTCTCAGGCCATGTGGGGGGGGGGCTGGATGGTCGTACGGGCTGCCCAGAGCCCTGGGCAGCAGAGGTCAAATCTGTCCACCTCAGTGCCCACACTTCCCTGAATCCAAATTATCTGCAGAAATATTCAAGAGCCATGTCTCCTGTTTTCTAGTGTGCGGCATTTCACAAAGAAATGGACAGAACTCTCTCCCTGGGTTAAGTGGTGGACAAGGAGCAGATGGTGGCAAGCGTGAGTCTTGCCTTTTTTCCCAGGGATGGGGCTCCAAAGGGGCCACTTTTCTCCTGCAAATGGAAGCCTCGTCTGTAAGAAGCATCACCGGTGGTTCTGTTCAAATCTTCACATTGGCAGCCAACGAGGGGAGATGTCCGAACCCCAAAGTCTGCTCAGCAACCTGCATGGAAGCTACGAAGGCCAGGCGGCCCCACAGCTTCTAGTTCAGTGGTGGCGAAACTATGGCACGGGTGCCAGAGGTGGCACTCAGCCCTCTCTGTGGGCACGCGTGCCGTCGCCCCAGTCCTAGGCCTTAAGCTGGGTTTTATAAAACTTTTTCACTTTAGGCCTCCGCCGCCGTGTGCAAAAAAAAAAAAAAAAAGGTTCAATCAATTTCAACTTCTTGCGGGAAAAAAAAGGTCTTGCAAAGTTGGAATTGATTGATTGAACTTTTTAGTCCCACCCAGTCTGCTGTTACCATTGCAGCCACGCCCACCCAATGGGCCACACCCACCCAAAGGGTCGCACCCAGCCAATGGGTCACACCCAGCCAGTGGGCCACACCCACCCGGCATCCGATGATGCATAAGTGGGTTTTGGGTTGCAGTTTGGGCACTTGGTCTCTAAAAGGTTCACCATCGCTGTCCTAACGTGTTGACTGCTCCTCCGTGCTTTTGCTAATTGGAGCAAAATAATATTTTAGTGAATGAAAGGCCAGCTTTTTAAGTATTTTTACTTTCTTCATGCTCAGTGTCACACGTGTTCCAGAAGAGCTCCTCTTTCTTCCCATTACAATCTGGATTTCCCAGTATAATACACAGCTGCAATAATGGGAAGGACATTTTGCCCCAGGGCTGAGGAGGTGTAGGAGAACAGCCTTATCAACCTGCATCACCTCTCCCAAAAGAAGCGCCCAGGTAAAGCAGGTGTGTGGAGGAATGATTGAGCCAGAGACGAGATTTTGGAAGGAACTAGCTTGGATGGTTGAAAATTAGAAGGCTTGTTTAAAGATGTTTCGAATAATTGTTGGAAGTGTAAACAAAAGCCAGGCACTTACTCTCATATCTGGTGGGTGTGCCCCAGTGCAAAGAAATATTGGTTCAAGATTCATATATGGCTGGAAAAGATGACTAAAACACATATAAAAATTTAGGCCAGAATTGTTTCTGCTAGGAATATTAGGATCTAATTATGGGAAAGAGAACGAGTATTTAATATTACATATATTGACAGCTGCGAGAATAGCATTTGCCCAATACTGGAAAAATGAAGATGTACCATCTGACGAGATTATAATTAGGAAATTTTTAGAATGTGCACCCAATGGGCCACACCCACCCAATGGGTCGCACCCAGCCAATGGGTCGCACCGAGCCGGCACTCGACGATGCATAAATGGGTTTTGGATTGCAGTTTGGGCACTCAATCTCTAAAAGGTTCGCCATCACTGCCAC
>NW_015386352.1:915060-924108 GCF_001527695.2 Protobothrops mucrosquamatus
AAAGCAATCAGAAGAAAGGGACAGCAAAAGGCAAGAAAGCTCAGGTTTGTGGGCTATGAGCCAGGGTCAAAAGGATATCGCTTTAGCGATGGAAGTAAAAGAATTGTAATTTCAAGGTCTGCTAATTTTGCAGAACAAAATTGGGACAGAATTAATGCAAATTCTGGGTATGTCTCACTTAATGACGGTGATCTGTTTAATGACAATAACTCATCTAATGATGGAAAGATGATTATTGAAGATGTCAATGTTCAGGAAGGAGAGGCTGAACAAGACATGAAGCCAGAAGGACTTGAGACACAGGAGCAGTTATTACCACGTAGGTCAGAGTGATGTGATTCTGCAAAAATGGGCTGATATAGATGCAGCATGCCACTCGACTGGCAAATACAGTTATGTTCCTTAGAAATTGGACATCCTGGTCTAAATATTGTAAATCCTGTCCTGCCTGTCAGTTAATCTAAAGGTCCCCAACCTCTAGGCTGTGGCCCACTACTGGACTGTGGCCAGTTCAGAAGTGAGCTGCACAAGCGGCTGGCTGGTACGTGCCAGTTTGAGCTGCGTGAACGCACCAGCCAGCCGCTTGCATGAGTCGACCTGCAGGCATGCGTGCATGCACATGCCAGCCAGCCACTTGCGCAACCCATTTCAGAAACCGGCCATTGCCTGTGTGAGGTACACAGGAAATGTAATGTTGTAATTTTCCATTTTTGCTTAAAGGAATAGGCATGTAGGGACACTCAGCTAAGGTATTTTTAGGAAAGGAGATGTAATAATCTGGAGGAATAGAGAGAAACTATATACACTGACTTAAAGTATACTTTAAGAATAGTGCACACTATTGTAGAATAGCATATAGCTTATGAATAACATATTCAATTTATATAAGGCTTATTCTTTATAAAAACTGCTGACAGTTAGTATTTTACAGTACAACTATGAACTAAAGTGCAGCCATGTTTAACCAAAGCATGAACTCTGTGACACATATAGCTTCCCAATGGAAAGCAGGGATTCTTTCAGAAAAACAAGGGAAAACATAAATCCTTTATAATTGCAATTATTTAGTATGGGTGGCAATACATCTTATAGATAAGCTGTACCCGAGTTAGCAGGATGTTACAAATCGTGCTACAGAAAAAGGAGTGAAGATAAGACAGGAACAAAAGGGGCTTTTGACCTAATAATTGGCAGGTTTGGTTATTGTAATGGTTGTTAGGCGGTCGGAAAGCATGTGACTAGGTGGGCCTATCAACTGGGCTCACCTTGGAAGGATGTGGCGTGAAGCACGGGACAGGGTATAAAAACCTATGCAAAAATTGATTCAAGTGTGGACTCTGGGATCTGCTGTTACCAAGAGTTCCACCGCTTTTGCAAAAGCTTTAATAAAACTTGTTTTGTTTTCCAACACCCTTGGAGTTGAATTTTTATTCCTCACACTTAGTATGAGCCAGAGCCCAAGGATTGGGGACCCCTAATGTAGATGTTTTGGAAAACAGTTCCACTGCTATAGAATGAATGCTCTTAATAATAGGAAGATACATGACTTTGAAACCCAAACCAGTAAGTATTCTCTTTCTTTATTCTAAAATGTTTGTTTCTTTTTAAACATTTATGTAGTGCTGGGAGGAACTCCTCCATTTTGGGCTCTTCCAGCCAAGATTTCCGCAATCAGAGCTCGAAGAACAAATAGAACGAGAAGCCAGCTACTGGAAAGAGAGATTTAATCACAGATATCAAAGTTGAGCGACAATTCAGCATGAATCTCTGGCTGGGCTAGGAAGAGTGATCCCCAAGCGTGAGGTTGTATGTTTTCTTGGTTTTCAAAACAGTCGTTTCTGATTTGTGGTTCTGATTCGTGGAGCAATGTCTATTGATGGGTTAATTTATCAGATATTGCTGAGGAAAAAGGTTAATCCTTGCATCAGGAGAGGATCTGATGTGTTTCTATTTGTTATCTATTTGTTATTATTATGTTCTTTTTGTGTCCTTGTTCTAATCCTGTCAGTCTTGATTGTTGATAGCTGGTCTCGCATTCCGGTGGTTAAGCTTATTTTAAATGTTTAAGCTGACATTTTGTATCTGGTATGTTATCTGGGGCTGCTTAGCTTGGACCTAAGTCAGACTGATTTTCTTTGCATTGGGTTTTTTCCCCCTGTATTGGCTAATGTATTTAGTTTGATTAAATTATATCCTTTTATTGGGGTGAAGGGGTTTCTCATCAGTAGTAAGTAACAAAACTCTGTTAATATGACTTTCGCATGCTAAACTATGTTCACCTCTTGCAGACAAAGTTTATTCTTAAAATAAACATCTGTTAACACATTTTTATAGGAGGAAAGAATAGAATAGAATAGAATAGAATAGAATAGAATAGAATAGAAATAGAAATAGAAATAGAAATAGAAATAGAAATAGAAATAGAAATAGAAATAGAATAATAACTTCATTGTCACTTTAAATGTACACTAATCAACATACATAAAATGAGATTTTGTTGCATACAGCTCTCAAAGGGTAACCACCTCCAATATATACTGCATAAACATGACAAAAATAAATAAATTATGCATATACCCAAATACACACACATATGTGGCCCAGAGAAACAGCACAGCCTAGTTCGGATGTATACATGTACATGACGAGAAAAACAAATCTTGCGAGTTTACCAGACAGATGGCATAGGGAACAAAGCTATTACAAAATTGGGTAGACCTGCTATAAATACTTTGAAACCTCCTCTCAGAGGGGAGCAATAGAAACAGACCATGAAGTGGGTGAGTGGGGTCTCTAACAATGCTTCGAGCGCTAAGCACATAGCGCTTATATCATGTAGACAGAACACCTGGCCATCATCGCAGCTAAAGAAGTGGGAGGAGCTGAAATCTACAAAGAGATTCCTTAAACCACCTTTGTGTCCAGCAGGCTTATGCCCAGAAGACCAGCAGGTCAGGCCTGTAGGGCCGAAAAGCCCCTAATCTCATCCTGAATAAGCATAGACTACATAACCTGTTTTACAATAGGATGATAAATCATATACTAAAGCAGGGCTTTTCAATCGGTGGTACACGTACCACCTGTGGTACTTTGCCACATGGCACGTGGCACGTGACTGCTAGCCAAGTGTAGCAGGGGAAGGGAATGAGCCGAAGCGAGCCAAGCCTGAGGGAGAGGCAGCTGCAGCTACAGGACTGTCTGGGCTCAGCAGAAGCCCCAGGAGCCGGCAGGGCTTCAGCTGATTGGCTCCAGCTGATTGGCACTTCCGGAAGCAGCGCAGAACTGGAGGTGAACTGAAGAAAAAGGGGGGGAGGAGACAAGGGCTGACCATCTAGCTCAGGGGTCTACAAACTTAGCAACTTTAAGACCTGTGGACTTCAGCTCCCAGAATTCCTCATCCAGCCATGATGGCTGTGGAATTCTGGGAGTTGAAGTCCACAGGTCTTAAAAGTGCCAAGTTTGAAGACCCTGGAGCTAGCTGATAGTGGTGTATATTAATAAACATGGATAAATTCATCATACATTTGTCAGTGCAAAGGGAAAGTGATTCACCAAAGGAACAGCCACCAAAGAAATTAAAACTGGTACTTTTTCCCTACAGTGTGTACTATTTTATTAGATTATACAATAAAATACAAAAATACAAAAGCAAATAGTAGGACACAACGGGGAGGAAAGGGGGGGGGAAAGTGAGGGGGAGAAGGGAAAAAGAACAGACTTCCTCTGTTGCAGTAGAAGGAAGCATTAACATTGAACCTCAACTTTTTACTTTTCCATAATATTATAAAATAGCCGTTTCTATAACAACGAATGAATCTAATCAGTAAAAACCCAACCCCCCCTTTTTTTTAAGTCATCAATTTTTTGGCAGCTTGCTAAGCACTGGTGGTACTCAAATATTGTCATGTCCTAAAAGTGGTACAATCTGTGAAAAGGTTGAAAAGCCCTGTACTAAAGAACTGGGCACAATCCCAGTTGCAAAATGGGTTCTCATTTCTAGCCAAGTAACTTTCTCAGTAGCGCAAACAGTCTGTCAAAAGTGGCACCCACCTAGATGAATTTAGAATCCGACTACTGTTTGCTTTTCCAAACTCTTTTCCAAAACAAATGTTTATTATTGTGTAACTTTGCAACGTTGCAGACTTTGTTCAGCATTGGTTTTTTTTTTATTGTGGTGGACTCTGTTTTGACAAACAGTCACCACTTGCCCTATAAGATTTCCATCACTTTTTTTTTCTTTTATAGATGGTTGAGATTGGAAATACTCAACAATACCCAGTAGGGGAAAAAAAAATAGGCTACCATTGAGACGGGTATCTCTGTTGAGACTTCTCCCAAGAAATTTATCGTCTTTCCTTGGGAGAGGGAGGGGGAGAGAGAGCGAGAGAGAGGAAGAGGATGGCAAAAAACAGGAGAGAGAAACTGCCAATCAGGATGCGAACTCTACGAAGCAACTGTGTAGAGCTAATCCTGTTGCGTTAAATTGTAATCATGTGAAAGAGCCTGTTTTTGGTGGCATTCCCTTCTACGTTTTTCTTTTTTTCTTTTTTATTAAAAGTTTTATAAAGTTTACAATATAAATCCCACCCACCACTACAACCCCCCTACCCCCCACTTCCCAGAGCTGTTCACAGGGTTACAAATAATAATCATAATCTAAATAACATAAACCAACTAATTATATAACCAAATCTATAACACACTTTAACTCATTTTTAAAACAAATTTAAATAAGTTAAAATTAAAATTAAATACATTATTAAAAGAAGAAAAAACAAACAAACTAGTAAACAAAACTACTAATCAAACTTATAATAAAATCATACAAACTATTATAAAATATACATACAAGCACTTAATAAAATAATAACAATAAGAATATTTTAAAATTTTACCCAAAAGCCAAATGGAACTTTTCAGTCCCATATTTTTTTTGGATATAATCTATCCATCTTCTCCATACCGAAATATAACTTTCATATGACTGATCCTTCAAATAAGCAGAAATCTTAGCCATTTCCGCTAAATTTGAGACTTTAATCGACCATTCTTCTACAGTAGGCAAACCATCCGTCTTCCAATATTGAGCTACCAATAATCTTGCAGCTGTTGTAAGATTCAACATCAGATTCATTTCTCTGGCATCCAAATTTCCCATAATACCTAACAAAAATAACTGCAGTGTAAACGTTATCTTTTTCTTAAAAATATTTTGAATATTCCACCAAATCTTGATCCAAAATGCCTTTATATCCCTACATGTCCACCAAATATGGAAGTAGGTTGCATCTAAACTTCCACATCTCCAACATTTGGGCTGTAAGTTAGGATACATGCGTGACAGTTTTTGAGGATCCAGATGCCTTCTATAAAACATCTTATAAAAATTTTCTCTTAAATTTTGTGCTTGAGTAAATTTTACATTTCTTACCCAAATTGTCTCCCATGTATCCAATAGAATCACCTCTTGAATATTCTGCGCCCACTTTATCATACAATCTTTAACTTTTTTCACGGCAACAACAGTTTGATGCAGAATGAACTAAGAGGGGCCCAGAGGATGCACTTGAGAAACAGAATACAAAATAACAAAGTTAGAAGGGACCTGGGGGCTATTCTAGTTGAAATGTTCAGGATTTATATGGATAACTGGTTTTACTGTCTCTGAAATAGAAAGGTTTGGCACAGATCAATTCCAAGATCCAGACCAGGTTTTTGGAACGCTCAAAAAGGCAATTATGCAAATAACCATTGGCAGCGGAACCAAGGAGAGATTTAGTTTGCAACAGAAAGCAGAAGAGAAAGCTGAAGAATGGCAGGGATCTGGGAAGTTCTCACGGCTCTGCTGGTGGGTTTTCTGATCCTGGATTTTGCAAAGCTGCTCTGGTCAAGCAGACATTACCCTCCTGGTCCTCTTCCTCTTCCTTTCATTGGTGGACTCTGGCAGATTGGGACCAAGTTGTCTATGGATACTTTCCCTAAGGTAATCTATCTGTCTGTCTGTCTGTCTGTCTGTCTGTCTGTCTGTCTGTCAGGACTCTGGGCAGTGCCCAATAAAATTCTAAAAGATAAAAACAGTATATAAGAGTTAAAACGTAAAAGGTGTTAGAAGTAAGTCTTCATCCTGGTTCATCCAAGCCGGGAATAAATAAGCAAACATGGCGACTGCTTTGGGAAGAAGGTTACAGTTTATTGCAGAAGACAGATAAGCAGCAGAGGAGAAGAAAAAAGAGCGAGCACATGGGTAGAAGGTCTTTTTATACCCCCTCCCAGCCCTGCTTGGAGTAGTTTCCTGTTCCTGTGGCATGAACTTTGAGGATATTTCTGAGTGTTTTTCTAGGCCTTGATATCTGTGGTTTAATCCCATTATCAAATCCTGCTTCCCAGGTGATGGGGCTAATGACTCTTAAGAGCTTCTTTTGTCTTGAGATCCCTGGCTCCAAACTTCCTGATGGTTCCACATCTGCATATGTATAAGACCAGCTACTGCCCTGGGCAAGGAGATGAGGCCAGGTTTGGTTTCTGCTTTTCAAGAAATGCTTTTAAAAATCCTTTTGGTGAACAATATTTTTTTCCTGCCTTTTTAATATTTCCTTCTCTGGGTTAACTTCCCACAAAGGCAAGGTTGATTAAAAACAATGTTAAAAATTAATTAAAAGGTGAAGGGGGAGGGGGGCTTTCAGCGTGTTAACTGCGTGTTCTTCCCAAGCAAGGTTCACCAGAGCCAGGTTTTCACCCCACCAAAGTGGTACCTATTTATCTACTCACATTTGCATGCTTTTGAACTGCTAGGCTGGCGGGAGCTGGGGTGGGGACAGGAGCTCACCCCGTCACGTGGCACTTGAGTCTCGAACCCGGGTTGCCAGCTTTCCAGCTGACAAGCCCAGCAAATTAATCTCTGAGCCACCAGGCCACTCCTGTAATTACTGTAGTTACAGTACTGCACTTAGCAGTGAAATAAAGTGAATTGAATAGAGGTGGAAGGGATCTTGGAGGTCTTCTAGTCCAGCCCCCTGCTTCGGCTGTAACTGAATGTTTCTTCACAGCCTCACTGATATGGCCTCCTGCCTTTAATTCAGGAGGAAAGCAGCTTGGTCTAAAATGGACTCCTCCCCAAACCTTCATATATCCCATGTGGTTTTAGATGTTTGGCGCTAGCATTGTCCATCCCCTTCGAAGTTGACATATGCATGTAGGTAAAACAGATAAAACCAGGAGAGGGACTAAAGCAGGAAGGAGCTCTAAGAAGCTGCATTCAAATTCAGAGAGACATTCAAAGGCGAAGAGCCACTTGATGGAAAAAGCTATCGGAACTCTTGGGCTGAGCATGGCTTCTTCTGACCCAACTTCCGGTTTTCCAAGTGGTCAATAGGTCTTCTGAAACAATTTCACAGATGATCTATGGAGATTCTCAGTCATCCAGGCCATGGTTGTCCCAAAGGTGCTTTTTCAAAAGGCAACTGGACTTTATTTTTCCTTGAAGACATTTTGCTTCTCATCCAAGAAGCTTCTTCGGTTCTGACCGTCAGTTCAGCCCGTTCAGTTCAGTGAGTACTGGAGAGGCTTCTTGGATGAGAAGTGAAGCATCTTCAAGGAAAGACAAAGTCCAGTTGCTTTTTGAAAGAACATCTTTGGGACAAACTTCACAGATTCTGCCATCGAGAAACCATCTAAATCAGTGGTTCTCAGCCTGTGGTCCATAGAGGAGCCCTGGGGTCCCTCAACCATGGGGGGAGGGGCTGCAATGTCATCACAGGGGATCTGTGAAGGCTTGAAGAAATGTTATGACTTAAATCTTGAGTGAAGTCTTGGGGGTCCGTGGCCATGGTTTGTGAACAGGTATTTAAAGGGGGTCCATAGTGAAGAAAAGGTTGATAACCATTGGTCTAGTTCAGGGCTCTTCAAACTTGGCCCTTTTGTGACTTGTGGACTTCAACTCCCAGCATGCTGGCTGAGGAATTCTGGGAATTGAAGTCCACCAGTCATAAAAAGGGCCACGTTTGAAGACCCCTGGTCTAGATAATGGCAGGTTAAAATCTTCTGATTGTTGCTTAGCTGGACCTCATGGCTGTTTCTTATTTATGCACTCCAGGACCTAAGTGGGTTAGGAAAGCAGAGAAGGGACCCAAACTATTCGGAGAGGAAATCCCAATTTGTCTGGAACTCTTCTTTGCCATGTCTATAGAGATTCTCAGTTATCCTGGTCATAATTGTCCCAAAGAGGCTTTTTCATGAGGCAACTGGACTTTCTTGGGGGGTTTTTTGAAGACGTTTTGCTTCTCATCCAAGAAGCTTCTTCAGAGCTTCTGAAGAACTGCTTCTTGGGTGAGAAGCGAAATGTCTTCAAAGAAAAACAAGAAAGTCCAGTTGCCTCGTGAAAAAGCATCTTTGGGTGTTCTTTGCCATCTAATCTAAAACTCTCCAGAAATAGATCATTTTTGATCACAAGAGGAGATGGGATAGTAATTCTAACTCCTGTCAATATAAACGTGATGCAGGTTCATCTGCTATAAAGTCCCAGCTGTTTTCTCTTTTTCTGCCCCAAATGTCAGCTGAGGAAGAAATATGGAGACATTTACACTGTGTGGTTGTGGCGTAAACCGATAGTAGTCATTTCTGGATTTCATGCGATGAAGGAAAGCGTGATCAACCATTCACAAGATTTTGCCGATCGACCCCTTTCAAGTTTTCTTTTCAAAATAGGTAAAGGTAAAGGTAGGTTCTTCTGAAAACCAAGGTATTTTATTGTCATTTCACTGCAGAAATGTGAATATTATTTGTTCCTCACATTAATATTATTTGTTCCTCACATTAAGTTCAAGCATGGAGCGGGTCAAGGAAGCATTTGACTGCCACAGATTCCCTCTCACAGACCGGTACGCTCCCACAGAGCGGGCCTCCTCAGGGTGCCGTCGGCCAAGCAGTGTCGGCTGGCGACCCCCAGGGGGAGGGCCTTCTCTGTGGGTGCCCCCACCCTCTGGAACGAACTACCCCCCGAGATCCGGACGATTCCGGACCTCCTATCTTTTCACCGCGCCCTCAAGACAT
>NW_015386352.1:924541-947118 GCF_001527695.2 Protobothrops mucrosquamatus
CAGGGCGGTGAACAGGCACATTAATAAAACAGCAATACCATAATATTTAAAAATATTCAAAACTAATTAAATTATTTGTCCTGTCCTAAAACCCACTATAATAATATAAAATTATACCCAATTTAAAATTGTAAAGTTTCAGATTTATGCCAGACCGGCCTCTTGGAACAGATAGGTCTTTAGGGCTCGGCGGAAGAGGTGTATGTCCCCCATTGTACGGAGGTCAGGGGGCAGCTCATTCCATAGGGTAGGAGCTGCCACAGAGAAGGCTCTCCCCCTGGGGGTCACCAGCCGGCATTGTCCAGCCGACGGCACCCTGAGGAGGCCTAATCTGTGGGAGCGGACTGGTCGAAGGGAGGTATGTGGCAGAAGGCGGTCCTGCAGATAACCTGGTCCACTGCCATGGAGCGCTCTAAAGATGGTCACCAACACCTTGAAGCGCACCCGGAAGGCCACAGGCAACCAGTGCAGCCCGTGCAGGAGAGGTGTCACATGGGTGCTCCTAGGAGCCCCAAAAATCCCCTGCGCAGCCGCATTCTGGACTATAGAAAGAGTGCAGAGGACCAACCAGACTCAACGTGGGGTCCTCAATGGAACTGCATCTATATGGAGGGAAGTATGCAATGGGCTACCCCAAGGCTCTGTTTTAGGCCCAGTACTCTTTAACATCTTCATCAATGATTTGGATGAGGAGATAGGTGGGAAACTCATCTTGTATCTTCTGACACCAAGCTAGCAGGAACATTGGGCCCTATCTAACAAAATGAAATTCAATGGTGAGAAAAGTAAGGTTCTACCGTATAGTATAGGAGGTACCTTGCTCAATAGTAGTAACTGTGAGAGGGACCTCGGAGTCCTAGTGGACAATCATTTAAATATGAGCCAGCCGTGTGC
The DNA here is from genome assembly GCF_001527695.2 of Protobothrops mucrosquamatus. Classification (NCBI taxonomy): domain Eukaryota; kingdom Metazoa; phylum Chordata; class Lepidosauria; order Squamata; family Viperidae; genus Protobothrops; species Protobothrops mucrosquamatus. The sequence goes on from NW_015386352.1 coordinate 925,436, forward strand.
TGCAGCTGCCAAAAAAGCCAACACGGTCCTGGGCTGTATTAACAGAGGGATAGAATCAAGATCACATGAAGTGTTAATACCACTTTACAATGCCTTGGTAAGGCCACACTTAGAATACGGCATCCAGTTTTGGTCACCACGATGTAAAAAAGATGTTGAGACTATAGAAAGAGTGCAGAGAAGAGCAACAAAGATGATCAGGGGACTACAACATATGAAATATGGTTGCAGAAATTGGGTATGTTTAGTTTAATGAAAAGAAAGTGACAGTTTTCCAATATCTAAGAGCCCTGGTAGAGCAGTGGTTAGACTTCCTATTCTCATTGGCTCAAGGTTGACTCAGCCTTCCATCCTTCTGAGGTCGGTAAATTGAGGATTGTTGGGGGGCAAATAGGCTGTCTCTGTAAACTGCTTAGACAGAGCTGTAAAGCTCTGTGAAGCGGTATATAAGTCTAAGTGCTATTGCTATCTAAAGGGCTGCCACAAAGAAGAGGGGGTCAACCTGTTCTCCAAAGCACCAGAGGGCAGGAGAAGAAGCAACGGATGAAAACTAACTGAGGAAAGAAGCAACTTAGAATTTAAGGAGAAATTTCCTGACTGTTAGAACAATTAATCCGTGGAACAACTTACCTTCAGAAGCGGTGAATGCTCCAACACTGGAGGTTTTTAAAGAAGAGATCAGACAACCCTTTGTCTGAAATGCTATAGGGTCTCCTGCCTGAGCAGGGGGTTGGACTACAAGACCTCCAAGGTCCCTTCCAACTTTGTTATTCTGTTAAATAGAGTATAGATACAGGAACTTATAGATTACAGCTATTTCTATTTGTATTTAAAGTTGTAGTAGTTTTGTGCAGTGGTCATTATGCAAACACCATGGTGGCAGTTTTGCCAAAAAACAGAAGTAAGTTCTGGTTTTCAGCAAAACCGTCATAAAAGGCAGTCACATGACCACAGGACTCTGAAAATGGACATAAATGCACCTTTGCTGCCAAGTGCCCAAAGTAGGGGGGGGTCTGACCATAGTAACTTTGGATCTGGGTCATAAGTTCCCATTTTCAGGTAGTTTGCAACTTTGAATGATCACTAAGTGACCGATCATAAATTGTGGACTACGTGTACCATTAAAAAAAAAACCCTCTTAACACGTTGAAACTATAGATTGTAGTTTGCAGAAGCTACAGAGGCTAAGTTGTTGTCATGTACTGTACATCTACTTGTTTCCTTGTGCTTCTCTTTGGCCGTAACAGGAAGGAGCCTTGGGTACGGAATAGGACAACTCACTGCAGCCAACTTGTTGCGAGACAGTTCAAGAACTCAATTTAATTCTTTAAAATAATTTTAAAAATATTTTAATTTTTGTCATTCACATTTCACTTTGCCCCTTCTTTGGCATCCTTTCTTTAATGATTCTATTCCACCATTTCTTCGATATTAGGGTAGATCTTATCCTGTAGCGAGTTGGCCGTGGTGAGTTGTCTTAGCTCAGGGGTGGGGAACCTTAGCTCTTTTATGACTCGTGGACTTCAACTCCCAGAATTCCTGAGCCTGCATGGCTCAGCTTGGAAACCTCTCCCTTTCCCCTCAGCGTGGCAAGCTCAGGAATTCTGGGAGTTGAAGTCCACCAGTCATAAAGCGGCCTAGGCCTAGGCCAGAGCTAGGCAACTTTGGCTTTTTTATGACTGGTGGACTTCAACTCCCAGAATTCCTGAGCCAACATGACTCAGCTTGGAAACCTCTCCCTTTCCCCTCAGCGTGGCTGGCTCAGGAATTCTGGGAGTTGAAGTCCACCAGTCATAAAGCGGCTTAGGCCTAGGGCAGGAGTAGGCAACCTTGGCTCTTTTATGACTCATGGACTTCAACTCCCAGAATTCCTGAGCCAGCATGGCTCAGCTTGAAAACCTCTCCCTTTCCCCTCAGCATGGTTGCCTACCCCTGTCCTAGACCCTCTTTGGTATGTATGGGAAAGAGCAGACGAGTCGTTTGAGTAAATAGAGTGCAAGGGAAATGAAGAACAAAAGGGTTGCAAGAAGCTTCAGATTGCCATCCTTCTGCCTCACAGACTGCAATTATTCGTGGAAACTATAATGTCATGCTTATGGGGCTATTTTTAAAGTATGGATCTCACGTTGATTCCTCAGGGATTGTATCTTCAAACGGTCACAACTGGAGGCAGCAGAGACGTTTTACCCTCACTGCTCTACGCACGTTGGGAGTGGGGAAGAAAGACATGGAGAGTAAAATACAACAGGTGACCCATCGGCTGGTGGAGACCTTTGCACGCACAAAGGGTAGGAGTACTTTGAGGATATGGAGACTGGGAAGAAATTGCATGACTCAGGGTTTTTTTGTTTTTGTTTTGTGTGTGTGTGTGTGTGTGTTTTCCAATCCAATCCTTTTCATCCATCCATTCATTCAATGTAGGCATCACCTGTTGCCATATCAGCTTTGGGTAGCTCACAAAAGGAAATAAAATGGCAAATATATAATCAAACTAAAAATATGAAATGTGGATCCAGCTCACGTCAACACAAAACACATATTGGTCGTTCAGTAAAGGATTCCAACCAACTTAGCAGGGTGGATCTTTAAAGCCTTCTGGAGCACCCAGAGAATGGGGCTACCTGGATTTCAAGGGGAGCCTCATTCTAGAAGGCAGGTGCAAAGAAGGCACATTTCCAGGGTCCTGGTAGGTGGTCCTGCTTAACTGAAAAACCCAGAGCATCTCAACCACGCTGGATAAAATTGGCCTGTCAGACAAACCCAGGAGATAGGCAGTCCCTCACCTAACCAATCCCTCGGCCACGTAGCTTATATCCAGCACCCTGAATCATACCTGGAAGCAAATGGATAGTTCAGTTTGCAAACAGAGGTGTCTGTAGGCGTCCTGAGACATGTCCAGGACTGAGTGTGCAGCTGAATTGTGGACCAACTGAAGCGTCTGGGTGGGGTTCAAGGGCAGCCCCACATAGAACAGATTGTACTAATCAGGCTGTGGGATGACCAGAGTATGGATGACTATCAGAAGGTGTAAGAAGGTCTAAGAAAAGGTGTAACCAGAACACCAGTGGAAGCTTTGCGAAGACCTTCCAGGAGACAGCTGCTACCTGTTCCTTGAGTGTCCTGGATGTCCAACAATTTACACCCTATTTTTGCCTAGGGAAGTGCTACCCCATCCAAGGTAAAGGTGGTGTATCTCTAGATCTAAGTGACCCTAACGTCCACAGCCAGGTGGACTTAATATCATTGAGTTGGAAATAGTTCCTCCCCATCCAAGCCTACACAGCCTCCCCAAACTAGGACAAATCTCAACAACCTCATCTGGCCAATACCGCGATACCAAACCCCAAACTCACCCAGTGTAGATGTTGCATATAGGGTGGGAGAGAGAGTTGAGCTGTGAGACACTCCAGAGGGCAGGGTTCTACTCCTCCAAGCTGGAACGCTGTTAAGATGATTATCTAATAATTTCATTTACAGGGCAGCCAATTGACCCTTTACCATTCGTCGTGAGTTCAGTCTGTAATGTGATTTGCCTTCTGACTTTGGGATACTGCTTTTCTCCTGAAGACACAAAGTTCCAGATGATATTAGAAGACATTAGTAATTATACAAACTTTGGGGGCTCTGCCTTCTTATTGGTGAGTAATCATTTTCTTCTTGAGTCCCTTAGAACTTTCTAAGTCTCTTATTGGCACTCTGAAAAACCACTGTACTAGAGTGGCATCTACATCTAGGCAAGTAGACTAAACTTTTAATTTTAATTCCAAGTTTAAAGCTAATACTATTTGTTCTTGGGAGGAAAAATCCCCAATGTTTGCTCCACATTGCTCGGCTTCAGAGCTGCTTTCCAGAGACCATTCCTCCTTTCCCACTAAACATTGGATGTAGGGATACAGTGGGAAGATGCTTTGGAAACCACATAGAAATTTCTCTGTTTTGTGACAGAGAATGGGGGTGGAAGGTTACGGTTGAAGGTTGAACCTCAAGAAAAGCAGATTGAAGTTCACCTTCTGATGCTATATGGAAGCTCATTGGAGGATTTTAGTTCAGCCTCTGGTTGATTGGTTAGTGTGGGGGAAAACGGGAGGAGGGACTGCTAGGGATGTCCACTTAAACTCCTGAGGAAAAAAAGAGCATAAAAAGACTGGCACAGGGAAATAAAGAAACAGTTCTAAGAAGACATAAAGCAGAGTTTCAGAAGGAAAACGTATTCTCTTATTCTCAGAAAGATATTATGGCCAAAGTCAGAACCGAGGGGTTTTGGAGATCCGCTCCAAATTTTGAACAGAAGTTAGGGAAAAGTTTACCAGTGAGAACGGTACCAGCCTATCCTAAATTCTGTGAAGCCTTGATGAAACCACCCTTCTAGATCAATTAGTGATCTGGGTGGCCCTTAAAGTCTACTTCCAAATTGTAGGAGTTAAACTACGAGGACGTAGGTGTAACTACAACACGAGTCAATAATAATAATAATAATAATAATAATAATAATAATAATAATAATAATAATAATAATAATAATAATAATAATAATAAAGTTGGAAGGGACCTTGGAGGTCATCGAGTCCAACCCCCTGCTCAGGCAGGAACCCTACACCATTTCAGACAAATGGCTGTCCAGTCTCTTCTTAAAAACTTCCAGTGTTGGAGTATTCACCGCTTCTGGAGGCAGGTTGTTCCACTGGTTAATTGTTCTCACTGTCAGGAAGTTTCTCCTTAGTTCTAGGTTGCTTCTCCCCTTGATCAGTTTCCATCCGTTGCTTCTCGTCCTGCCTTCAGGCGCCTTGGAGAATAGCTTGACTCCCTCTTCTTTGTGGCAGCCCTTGAGAGTGATATGTTACTTTCAAACTCCTTGCCTTCCCAGAGGTTCTTCCTGTTACTTCTGCCATTCAACATTCAAAGCAGTACTGCAGGGGTCCCCAACCCCCGGTCTGTGGACTGGTACCGGGCCGCAGCATACCAGCAACTGGGCTGAACAAATAAGCAAAGCCCCATCCGCGGGATGCAGGCAGCACACAAAACCATGCCCCCTCCGGTCCGCAGAAAAACCTCTCTCCATGTAACCGGTCCCTGGTGCCCAAAAGATTGGGGACCTCCGCAGTAGTGGATAAAAAAATTAAGATCACGACAAGAATGTTTTTCTGGCATCTTGTAGTTTTCTTGGTTACGCAGCCCAGGTCGAGAAGCCCTAATACAGGTTGTCTTCAACAGAAGACCGTCATTCAGCCCAAAATTTCTGTTGTTAAGCGAGAGAGTTGTTAAATGAGTTTTGCCCCATTTTATGACCTTTCTTGCCCAAGTTGTTAAGTGAGTCGCCACAGTTAAGTTAGTCACACCGTTCTTTCCCACTGACTTTGCTTCTCAGAAGGCTGCAAAAGGGGATCCCCTGACACCCCCTCCCCCGGGGACACTGCGACCATCATACAATGCATTCAGAAAGTATGCAGGCCCCCCTTCACTTTTGATCATGTGATCACAGGGATGCTGCAGCAGTTGTATGTGTGAACCACAGTCACAAGTCACTTTTTTTCAGTGTTGTTGTAACTTTGAACAGTCACTAAATGAACAGTTATAAGTCGAGGACTACCTGTATTACCTAACCCATCAGGGAGATGATAGGAGTGTGTTTTTACTTCCTACATAGCTCAATGATTTGTTTCCATGGTTAATGGAACATCTCCCAGGACCTCATCAGAAGATACAAGAGTCCATGGAGAAAGGTTTATTAATTATAAAGGAAGAGGCAGAGAAACGCAGCCAAGATTTGGCCCAGCGTCAGCCAAAGGATATCCTAGATCTGTATCTACTCGAGATAGAAAAGGTAAAGATTCTTCTGGAAATTTTAGTCTTGCCTGCTGGGATACACAGGCATGTCAAGAGGGGTTGTTGTTTTTTTTGAGCCTTTGAGAATAATCCAGTCAGAGCTAAACTGGAGGTGTTCTAAACTAGAAACTTTTCAAATTCAAGGGTGATCTGTTTATAAATCTTTATTAAAAGTCTTAACACATATGATCAATTGAAGTTACTTTGGTCTCATGGCTTCTTGTTGTAAATTAATTAAAAGATAAGAACCAAATATTCAAAACACCCAGAACCAGCTGTTTAATGTCATGACATGAGGGTAGCACAACGATCAGACAATCTTCAGTGTGACCCTGTAGATGTTAAATACACATTCTGTTTAAGAATGGAACATTACAGAGAATTCCAGAACATTCTACGTCTAACCTGCTTCAGTGATTTCCTGAAATTAATCTTTCACCTGGAAGTAATTCTTGGTGTGCCACATGGGTTTTACTGCTGAAATGACAATCCTGTGTCATTTCGAACACCATGAACTACTTCTAGTGTAGAACTCACTTCAAGAAAATTAGACTTTATTTTAGATCACAACAGCCAGATCAGTAAGGTTCAGAGAAAAAGTGGGAAGTTCCAGACTTATAATAATAATAATAAAGTTGGAAGGGACTTTGGAGGTCATCGAGTCCAACCCCCTGCTCAGGCAGGAAACCCTACACCATTTCGGAAAAATGGCTGTCCAGTCTCTTCTTAAAAACTTCCAGTGTTGGAGCATTCACCGCTTCTGGAGGCAGGTTGTTCCACTGGTTAATTGTTCTCACTGTCAGGAAGTTTCTCCTTAGTTCGTGGTTGCTTCTCTCCTTGATCAGTTTCCATCCGTTGCTTCTTGTCCTGCCTTCAGGCGCCTTGGAGAATAGCTTGCCTCCCTCTTCTTTGTGGGTGACCAAAACTGGATGCAATATTCCTTCTTTGAAATGGTCCATTCCCTGAAAAAAAAAAGATTTTGCATGTACCAAATTCTAATTAAAAGAGTCAGTTCAGTGCAGTGGTTAAAGCGTAAGATTAGAAACCAGGAAACGGTAAGTCCCACTTTAGAAACAAAGCCAGCTGGGTGATTTTGTGCCAGCCGTTCTGTTTCAGATCTAGGAAGCAGGCAATGGCAAACCACTTCTGAAATCTTGCCAAGAAAACTGCAGGGACTTGTCAAGAAGTCACCAAGAGTCAAGATTAACTCGAAGGTACCCAAGTAATAAATAATTCTAACTGAAATCTCCCCCTTTGTTAGAAACAAAGTGAACCCAACTCTACCTTTGATAATGGAAACATGACTCAAAGCATTCTGGAATTGTTTTTTGCCGGGACAGAAACAACAGCAAGTTTTCTGCAGTGGGCTTTGTTCCTCATGATGGTATATCCAGATATCCAAGGTAAGAAAATAGGATAGTTCTGGCTCATCTAGGAAATAAGACTGAATAAATCATTATAGAGATGAATGTCCCTTGTGCCCAGCTTCACCCTGAAGGATGCATCGTTACATCTGCCATGGAAATCCCCAATTCTAGATCTCCCCTCCCATTTTTCTGAAGATCTTGATGAGATGATATCAGTAGCACTTAGACTTACATATCGCTTCACACTGCTTTACAGCATTCTCTAAGCGGTTTACAGGGTCAGCCTATTGCTGCCAACAATCTGGTTCCTCGTTTTGTCAACCTCGGAAGGATGGAAGGATGGGTCAACCTTGAGCCAGTGAGAATCAAACTGCCAAACTGCTGGCAGCTGGCCATCAGCAAAAGTAGCCTGCAGTAACTGCATTCGAACCACTGTGCCACCCCGCCTCTTGATGATCATGGACGGAAGAATCTTATGCATCTTCTTTTCTCAGTACTATTTAAGAAAGTCATACATGGTGACAATCATCCAGCTGATCTTAGATCAGACCCGGAGCTTCAATAAAAAGTCCTTTTCTAACAGTCAAACACCACGATCCCAAATCCTTAATCTCTCCCTACACCAACACCAAACAGCACCAGTTCGATTGGAGTAACACTCATTGGCCATACTACCCCCGCCATGCTCGTGAGTTTGTCAAAGCCTGGCACCCCACAAGCAATTCCATTCACAGACACATCGACCTACAATCAGGGGTTTGTGTTTCCTCCCACCTATGAACCGGGGCCTGAGGCATTTCAGGTCGTGAATGTTGACACGTGTGGCACCCATGTACCTGGGCCTCAATGGCCTTGTCAATGCCAGGCCACCACAAATGACTACGCGTAAGCGCCTTCATCCTGACTATCCCAGGGTGTCCCTCATGCAGAGAAATTAAGATTCTAGACCTCAATGATGCTGGAATGACAACCCTGCTACCCCATAACAGGCAACCCTTGAAAGTGGAAAACTCAGGCTTTTTGTGCCAGAAGCTTTGGGACTCAGTATCTGGGCACTTGTCAGGTCATCCTGACAACACCCATGTCATCACGCGTGTAAGCGTGTGATCAGTAGCAGTTTCTGCAGCCACGTCCCTAGCACTGAGGGGAGATTCAGGTAACTCCTGAATGGAGAGAATATTGATAGCAGGAGCAGGGTCTGCTTCCACCTGTTTAAGAGGTAATCTGCTGAGGCCATCAGCATGGCCCATTTCTTTTCCAGGTTTGTGAATCAATGTATAGTCATATGCTGACAGGAAAATGGACCATCTCAGCATACGAGGAGAAATGATATGTGGAGTCTGTCTGTTAGTGGTAAACAACCCCAACAGAGGCTTATGGTCAGTATACACTGTAAAATGGCGGCCATACAAGAAATCATGAAATTTCTTGATGCCAGCCACAACAGCCAATGCCTCCCTGTCAATTTGAGCGTAGTTACGCTCAGCAGAAGACAGGGTCCTAGAATAATAGACCACAGGGACCTGTGTCCCATCAGCCATTAAGTGACTCAGTACAGCACCCACCCCCTATGGAGATGCGTCACAGGCAATGCACACAGGTAGCTGTTCATTGAAGTGAGCTAGCACTGCATTAGAAGTAAGTAAGGCTTTAACCTAATTGAAACTAGCTTCATGGGCTTTGGTCCATTGCCAACAGGCTTGTTTGTCTAATAGCCTGTGCAAGGATTCAGCTATAGCAGCTTTATGTGGTAGGAATGCATGGTAGAAATTTAACAGGCCCAAAAAAGCTTGTAGCTCGCCCTTAGACTTAGGCCTAGGGGCCTGCTGAATAGCTCTCAGTTTAGCCTCACAAGGGTGAATGCCTTGGGCATCTATCCTGAATCCCAGAAAATCAGCAGAACTGATTCCTATCTTACACTAGTCCTTCTTTAACTTAAGACCAGCTCTTCTGAACCGAAGCAAAACAGCCCTTAATCTCTCAGCCAAATTTTGAGAGGATGCCCCAGCAATGAGGACATCATCAAAATAAGGGCAGACTCCTGGAATACCCCTCAAAGTGTTTTCCATGACGCTTTGGAAAATGCCCGGAGCTACATTCACTCCAAATTGCAACCTCTTCACTCTAATGGCCCCTCTATGGGTTACAATTGTCTGAGCCTCAGCAGCAGCCTCACCAACAGGCAACTGTTGATAAGCCTGTGCCAGGTCTAGCTTAGCAAAAATGCGCCCCTCCTTGAGAGAAGCCAGGATGTGGCTCACCACAGGTACTGGATAGGCGTGTTGTTGTAGTGCCTTGTTTAATGTACACTTGTAATCTGCATATATACGTATATCCCCATTGGCCTTTAGAGGCGTAACTATGGGGGTTTCCTATGGACTAGAATCCACAGGTTCTAAGATTCCCTGTTGGAGCAATTTGTCCAGTTCAGCATCAATCTTACCCTTGAGAGCAAAGGGTACTCTCCTAGGCTTAACCCTGATGGGTGTTACAGAAGGATCTAATTTTAATGAAACAGGATGCCCTTTATAAGATCCAAGCTCAGAGCTGAACACATCTGCAAACTCTTTGCAGATGTCTGCCAGGCTTCCCGTTTGCAAATTGTGAACCCCTGTCACCTGAATTCCCAGAGCATCGAACCACTCAAGTCCAATAAGACTTGTTCATTCACCCCCAACAACCAACACATCTAATGGACCTTCAAAATCCTTATACTGTACATTAAGGGTGGCCTCCCCCTTAACACACACTTTAGAATTCTGAAAGTCTGTGAGTATGACATTGGATGGCCTGAGTGTGACTCGAAGGCCATTGCTACTGCAAATTTTTCTGAATGTGTTGAGGGAAATAATGGAAAGTGCTGACCCCATGTCCAATTCCATAGATACAGGAACCCCTTGCAGCCTTACTTTAAGAGACAGCTTCTTCTTTAAGGGTTTATGTGTGCCTAACCTTAAAATGTTTCTGTGCGTTGCGCAGAACCCTACCCTATTTTGGCTGGGGACGTTGGTATCTTTCAGATGCAATTCTTCTTTAGGTTGTGCCTTTTGACGGCCCAAACAGATGGATGCGATGTGACCTTGCTTCCCGCATGCTCTGCAAATGGCTGAACGGAACCAGCACTCCACTCTTTTGTGGCGTCCTCCACACCCAAAGCAATGAAGAGTTGCTGGGGCCTTGTCTGGATGTTCCTTCTGTCTCCTTATGGCTGCCTGGTAAAGCTTATCCACCTCTTCTTCAGGATCTGCCTCCGAATCTTCCCGCACATTCTCCTTGTGGACGGTTGTAGTCTCTGGAGGGCTTCTAGTGGGCCGCAAGTTCTTTACCGCTCTGCCTGCTGCTTCCTCTGCTGTAACCTCTCGCAGAGCATCTTGGAAAGAGACATCTTCTTTCGCAAAAAGCTTCTGCTGAACATCTCTGTTCCTTAATCCGCAAACAAATCGATCGTGCAGTCTTTCTTCTAAATCTTTAAACTCGCACGGTTTAGCTGCTCTTCTCAAAGCCGCGATAAAGTCTTTTGCAGATTCCCCTGCTCTTTGATCCCTTTGTTCAAATGTATGTCTCCAAGCAATGACAGACTGTTTTGGTTGGAAGTGGTCTTTCAGAAGTTTCTTTAAAACTGCATACGAAACAGCTTCTAGAGAGGCAGGGGATACTAGATTTTCTGCAATCTCAAAGGCGTCCTGCCCACAAACACACAACATTGTGGCAGCCTTCAATCCATCTTCCCTTATCTGGTTAACTCAGAAGTAAGTCTCCACCCTTGCAACGTAGGACTCCCATTTCTCCGAGTGGGAGACATCGAACTCAGATAAGCGACCGATCTTTGCTATTCTTTTCAAGGGAAGGGGTCTTTCAGCTGAACTCACCCTCCAGCGACACTTTACTGGCAGGATAGAACGCTGACTTTAACGCCATCTTCCCTCTTCAGGACTTCTTAGGGTGAGTCCTCAAAGCTCTTTTCTTTTTTCTGTTAGCTTGTAAGGAATCCCATCCTCGTCGCCAGTGTTAAGTCCTCGCAGGAATGGTGAATGAGGAGAACACATGTTGTTCAAACAGCTCTTTATTCCTTCTCAGTCACAACTCCGAACAAGAGCAGAGGCACGCAGGCCTTCTTTTATACCCCCAGATCCCCGGACAACATGGCGGCCGAGCACCGGCACTTGTCCCGCCTTGCGCATGCGCGCAAGGCTGGCGCCACTCAGTCTGGTCCTGAGCAGCTTTTGCAAGCCCCGGACCATTGCAACGTCCCGAGCCTACTTTTGCAGGCTCAAGACACAACACCGGCCATGTCTTATCATCTCTTATTACAAACAGCCTTGGTTCTCACCCTTATACAGTATTGTTTTGTCTAATTAATCTCCCATGCACATTCCTCCCCCTCCCTCCCCCCCCAGTATCATCTAATTCTAACTCTAAGAGTAAAACATAAAGTAAAGGAAAATGGCTGCATCTCCATATGTTGTCAAAGCAAGAACATCCGATGTAAGCAGCGTTGACAAGTGTAACATTAGTCAAAGACTAAATGTGAGTTGACTCATCCATTGACAATTGTCTTCCCTTCAGGGAACGTTCATTCTCCAAGATTTCTATTCAGTTCTTCATGATCCCAAGCAATGGGAGAGGCCTGAAGAATTCAATCCAAATCATTTTTTAGACAAGGATGGAAATTTTATGAAGAGAGAAGAATTTATGCCATTTGGAGCAGGTAAACTCTGAATCATTTTCCTAGTGGTTAGGGACTGGCTAGAATGGGATGGGATGGGATGGGATGGGATGGGATGGAATGGAATGGAATGGGATGGGATGGGATGGAATGGAATGGAATGGAATGGAATGGAATAGAATAGAATAGAATAGAATAGAATAGAATAGAATAGAATAGAATAGAATAGAAATAAGAACAGAATAGCACAGAACAGAACAGAGAAATAGGAATAGAATAGAATAGATTATAGAATATAGAAATAACAGAATAGAACAGAATAGAGAAATAGAATATAGTACAATATAGAAATAAGAACAGAATAGAATAGAATATAGAAATTAGAATAGAATAGAATAGAATAGAATAGAATAGAATAGAATAGAATTCTTTATTAGCCAAATGTGACTGGACACACAAGGAATTTGTCTCCAATGCATAAGCTCTCAGTGATAAATAATGATCCTAGTCATTGTAAAAAATATATTCATCATAAATCATAAGATACAACACTTAGCGATAGTCATAGGATACTAAATAAGCAAACTACATAAATCATACTAGGATACTAAATAAAACAATATCAATCATAAGATACAAGCAACAAAGTTAAGAAAGAAAGAGGATTGAAGAGAAAATGGTGGTACATCCTTGATGGGGCCTCCAGCAGTTTTGAAAGCAAATAAATAAATCTGGGAGCAGGTTTGGATCGCTTCCTTTTGTGCTCTGTTGAAATCCAGTTTCTGACCTCTCTTTTAGAGCAGATGAGATCTCTGGCAATGCCCTTCTCTGTCAGAAAGAGGATCTTCCAACAAAAAGGGTCTAGAGCAGGGATCCCCAACACCAGTGGTGGGATTCAGCCGGTTCACACTAGTTCAGTAGAAATGGTAGCTAAATTTTGTTGAGTTCAGAGAACCGGCTGAATCCCACCACTGGAAGTCCGTTCTAGGCCTCGGAGGCCTGAAGGACATCTTCCAGGCCTAGAACAGCCCACAGGAAGTGCATGGATGTCACTTCCAGAAGGCCATTCTAGGCCTCAGAGGCCCAGGCCTGCATCCACCCAGAGAACCGGATGTTCAGATATTTGAATCCCACCACTGCTAAACACCCAGTCTGCGACCCAGTGCTGGGCTGCAGAACTGGGCTGCAGAAGTGGTGGGCGAGGCGTGCATGAGTATGTGCATGACAGTGCATTCGTGAGGACGGCGCACGCACATACACAAAACCATCCCTTTCCCCCGCTCCGCCTCCGCCAGGCCACCGAGCAGGAAAGGTTGCAGAGCCTTGGCCTAGAGCAGGGCTGTCAAACTGCCAGGGGTGTCAAGTTGCATCATACGGAGGCCGCGCCCACCCCAGCTCCGGCAATGCAAAAAAAAGTCACAATACGTTGCGACACATCACGTGACGTGGCGAGTTTGACACCCCTGGTCTAGAGCAAGCTTGCCCAACTTGTGGCCCCCCCGGGCTGGGGAGCTACTAATGCAGCCCCACAAAATTGTAATATTTTTTTTTTAAAAAAAATAGTTTGTTATTTATGTACATTGCAGGAAGTCCTCGTCTTGCAACTGCAGTTGAGCCCAACATTTCTGTGGCTAAGCAAGACATTTGTTAAGTGAATTTTGCCCCGTTTTACGACCTTTCTTGCCACTAATGTAGTAAAATGAACAAATGCTAGAATAATGATTTGTCTGCATAATTGCTAGAATAATGATGTAATGCATAATCACTGGGAAAATTCACTGGGAAAGTTCTGTGTCAGTAATACATGACTAACCAAATGCGCATTGCACATAGATACTTTGTATGTAGCAAAACCTACCATTGTATGCCCGTGAGAAACGATCCTAATGTATTACAGTGTATTACCATGTGTAGTCCTTTGTTCCTAAAAGAAGGGAAGTATAAAAACTGAAGACTAATCCCACCCTCCTTGTTCAGAATTGCCTGTCTCCATTATGCTTCTGAACCTGCGCAATAAACTTCTCTGCTAAACCCCTCTGGAATTCGTAAGAGTTCTTTCGTTTTCCACAAGAATTTTGGCACCTCCAGATGGGACTCTTATGAAGAGGCCATTGTCCTGCCAGACGGACTGCCCTGGGGGAAACCCCTCTCCTAACGGCGATATCTCCAAGCCGGCTCTGTGGCCTTTGACTACGGGGGGACCTCGACGGAAAGGGAGGGAGCTTACCACCAGCAATGCATTCCAGTCAAGGATCCACTGAGGGGAGCAGACAGGTCTTTTAATCCACAGAAGGGTCTGGAACGCCTGCAGGCAAGTATTATAAAAAGGGGTACCTGATCCCGTTTGGATCAGAAGAGGGGACTGATCAACCCCTAGGAAGACGAGGCGGTGTCCTTAAGTCTTCAATAGGTAGGATTGTGTGGGTGGGTAAACCATCGCATTTCCTGCCGAGTGACCATTGGAACATCCGTGACTCCAGGTCGGTGGTAGTGTTTTAAGGTAGAATGGGAGGAAAACAGACTAAGGAGGGAGTTGGTCAGATGCCACTCCAGTGTATGTTGGCAAACTTTAAAAAGGGTTTTTCTAGGGATTATGGACACTCAAGACCAAATCCAGCCATATTAAAAAGATTCTGTGAATCTGAATGGACCACCTTTGGCGTAGGGTGGCCCAAAGAGGGATCGGCGAATCCCGAACTCGTGGCACGGGTTCATCAAATTGTGACTGGAAGGGGTCATTGGGACCAATATCCCTACATAGACCAATGGCAGATTAATATTGCAGAAAAGCCTAGATGGTTAGCAAAGTGTCAAATAGAATGTGCTAAGATATATTTGGCAAGCCAAAAAGACAAACCTCAGACAAAAGCTAAGATTCTGAGCCAGGAGAAGAAGGGGGAATTCATCAGCAAAACCCCCCCTTAGAGGCCCCTCTGGTTGAAAGGGATGAAGTCCACCTTAAACCAGAAGCCGAAGTGGAGAAGGAGATTAAAAAAGAACAGAGTGCTCAAAAGCAAACACAGGACTTGGATGAAGATTAAAGGGAAACACCAGTCTCTAGCCGGACCAGGAAAAAAAACACTAAACCAAAGATAGAAGAAACAATAGCCCCTTTAAGAGAAGTTTTGGTCCCTGGACCAGACAACTGCAATGTCCCAATGCTCCAATATGTTCCCTTTACAACTACTGATCTACTCAATTGGCGTCAGCAATACGGACCATTTTCAGAAAAGCCTCAAGAAATAATAGATCTATTTTCTACTATTATCCAGACGCATAATCCCACGTGGGATGATATGCAGCAACTTATTTCTACCTTACTAGATATGGACGGAAGGGAGAAATATAAGTTAGCTAAATTAAAAGTACTTGCCAGAAGACATCCAGAGGGAGGAGCAAATTACCAAGCGGACAGAAAAACTTCAGCAGTTGAAGAGAGGCCAGGCTGGGAGGCAAATAATTCACAGCATCATATATTGTTGCAAAATTATTGGCTTTTATGCTTAGAAGCTCTGAGGGAAGCAGCAATCCATCCAGTTAATTATGCTGCAGTAACTAGTATTTGGCAAGAAAAAAATGAAACACCAACTGCTTTTCTCAGCCGACTGATAGAAGCTTATAAAATAAATACTGGTCTTGATATGGAGTTGACACAAAACCGCCCACTCCTAATTGAAAGATTTATTACCCAAAGTGCTCCAGACATAAAGAGAAAGTTACAACGCACAGAGGGGGCCTTAGGGAAAAATATTGCAGAGATTATGGAAATTGCTCAGAAGGTTTTCTGTAATCGTGATAAGGAAGAAGAACATAAATCAGATCAAAAGGAAATAAAAAAGGCTGAAATGTTAGCAATAGCCTTAGGAAGAATGCACATCGGACCAAACCAATGTGCCATCTGTAAGCAACAAGGACACTGTCAAAGGGAGTGCCCCCAGAGGAAAGACCAACCAAGAGGGTAATCTCGCCAGTATGCAAGGGGACGAAGAAGAGGATTTAGAGGGAATTTCCAAAGAAGTTTTAGGGGAAGCTTCAGGGGAAGAGGGCGTCCAGCCTATCCCAATCAGGCAGAACAAAGAGAAGAAAACTTGATTGGCTTAGCTGACATGGAATGGGGAGACTGAAGGGAACAGGGTTCTATGGTCCCACCCCCAGAGCCCATTGTTAACATACGGGTGGGATGACAGACTGTCCCAATGTTAGTTGACACGGGAGCTACCAGATCTGTCCTAAATAAATTTATTGGCAAACCATCAAACCAGACCATCCAAATTCAGGGTGTGTCAGGAGAAATTCAATATAGACCACTCCTGGAACCCCTAACATGCCAAGTGGGACAATGAATCATTAAACATCAATTTTTATATGCTCCTGATTGTCCAGTACCGTTATTAGGAAGAGACTTATTAACCAAATTGAGGGCCACAATATCCTTTGACAAACAATTAATCCAAGTGCGCCACCCAGTGGAAGAAACATGGCGCATCATGTTAGTAACTGAAGAACAATCAGAAAGCTCTACCTGGCAGCAATTTAATGTTCCACTTCTATGGGCAGAGGATAACCCCCCTGGATTTGCAAAATATGCCACGCCTGTTATGGTAGAACTAAAACCACAAGCATATCCTGTTAGAGTGCCTCAAAGATATTGTACTTCAGAGGCTGCTATGGCCATTCAAGAATTAATCCAAAAATACTTGATGGCAAAAATCATTAAAAAAATTCAGTCACCCTGGAATACTGCAATTCTACCTGTTCGTAAGCCAGACGGACAGTGGAGATTGACACAGGACTTGCACCCCATCAATAAACTAACCTTGATCCTACACGCAACTGTTCCTAATCCATATATTCTTTTAAGCACAATACCTGTATCTGCTAAATGGTTTTCAGTTGTGGACTTAAAAGATGCATTTTTCACCATCCCCTTACACGAAAATTGCCAGCAGATTTTTGCATTTGAATGGACTAATCCTAAGACACAAGTTAGGACTCAATATACCTGGACTAGGCTACCATAAGGCTTTAAAAATTCACCCACATGTTTTGGTCAAGCTTTAGCCCAAGATCTTGCATTTTTAAAGTTAGTCAGACAAGAGGACTGTTGTCTTCAATATGTGGATGATGTTCTAATAACTGGACAAAACAGGGAGGATTGTTTTGAAAACACAGCAAGACTGCTCCAAATATTATAAGACTGTGGCTACAGAGCGTCCAAAATGAAAGCACAACTAGTCCAAAAGACTGTAATGTATTTAGGCTATGAACTGTCCCAAGGACAGAGGGCTCTAGGCCCCCAGAGAAAGCAAGCTGTGTTACAGATCCCCATCCCCCAAACAAAACAGGAAGTTAGAGCCTTTCTGGGAATTACAGGCTTCTGTAGGATTTGGATTCCTAATTTTGCTCTCACAGCTAAACCATTGTACCAAGTTTTAAGAGGGCCAGAAAAGGAACCTCTTTTATGGCAACGGGAACAAACCCTAGCAATGAAGACACTTCAACAAGCCTTAACTACAGCTCCAGCCCTAGGACTACCTGATATAACTAAGACATTTTCACTTTATGTCGATGTGAGACAGAATGTGGCTCTTGGAGTCCTTACCCAAAAGCAAGGAATTTGGAATAGCCCAGTCGCTTATCTGTCAAAGCAATTAGATATGGCAGCACAAGGATGGTCACAATGTTTAAAAATCCTAGCAGCAGTCATGCTTTTACTACAGGCAGCAAATACATTAACCTTTTCTGCTCCAGTGGCTGTTTGTACTAGTCATGCCCTGCAGACAATTATTGATAATAAGGGACATTTATGGATTAGCAATCAACGAATGCATAAAATACAAGCTCTTTTATTAGAAAATCCACAAATTACACTGAAACAATGCACTACTCTCAATCCAGCAACTCTCATGCCAATACCAGATTCAACTATGCCAGTGCATAACTGCATGCAAACACTAGAACTACAATATTCTTGCAGACCTGACCTTACTGACCAACCATGGCAGAATCCAGACTTTGAATGGTTCACTGATGGATCTAGCTATATGGATCAGGGCATTAGATACTCTGGGTATGCAATTGTTTCTCAAACTGCAACTGTAGAGTCAGCACAACTACCCAGCCAAGCAAGTGCACAATTTGCAGAATTGAATGCTCTAACACGAGCATTGGAAATAGCTGCAGGAATGATTTTAAATGTGTATACAGACAGCAAATATGCATTTTTAACAATTCACGCACATGCAGCCATCTACAAAGAAAGAGGATATTTGGACTCACATTCCTACACAAATCAGTGCAATGGTTACACAAGAGGTCATACTGCAGAAATCCGCTAATATAAAACTAGTGAGTACACACAAAGAAAGGACACAAACACAGGGAAATAAATATTGTCAAAACTGCATCAAGATAACCAAACAAGGAAGCCAGATAACTAAGACTTTGATTTACTATACAATGAAACCAGAAGGGTGCCAAGATAGCTCACCTAACACCTGTGCATACAATAGAACTACATATAAAGTTTGTAGAAAAGGAGCCCAAGATCAGTGTTATAACCCGAAGCCTGATCCTGACAGTTGGGCCTTACAAATCTGAACACATAGAACAAGAACCAGCTCAAAAGACCAGGCACTATTAGGGATCTCTCAATGGAAATCCAACCCACACTCCAGTTTTAGCGTCACCTTTGATGTTTGTAAAGCAGCTAATTATTGGGCAGTAATGTATGGTTGCGGAGGGATCAATCGAATCCACAACTATATCCCAAACCATAAGTATTTGTGCCCACCAGATGGGTGTGCAGTCTCCACGGTCAAATGTAAGTGGTGGTCATGTATTAAGTAGCATACCCAAGACCCAAAGGAGATGGAGCACATCTTGTTTGAAAAGAAAAATACAACAGCAGACTCATGTGGAAGGGATAACTGTAATTTGATGACCCTCACAGTCAAAAATGGCAGTTGGTTCCTGGAACAAAATAGATGGGAAAGACGAAACTGGATGTTTGGGATAGGAATAGATGCTGACGGCTACGATCCAATATCAGAGGTAGAAATCAAAATCATAACTGCAACCAAAAGATCAGAACAAAAATCATTATTTTGGTCATATTATGAAGAAATGGAGAAACCAAATATTCCTGAAATACCTAGACAAGTAACCAATACCTTTGTCAAGTTAGCTGAGGATATTGCTCATACCTTAAACGTGTCCAACTGTTTTGTGTGTGGTGGAACAAATATGGGAGAAAAATGGCCATGGGAGGCACAAGAGTTAAATTATACCAAGGTACTAGAAATGTCTAAAAATGGTAGTTTAACCTACACGAGCGGAAAAGATGGTGATTGGACTCTCACTTCCAACTTGGTAGGACATGTATGTTACTCAAGGAACAAAACAGAATCTTGCATAGCAGTAGGTAACCTCCTATGCACAGGAATTTGGGAAAACGGTAGATGGTGGTCTGGAACCAACGAAACCACTACTATGGATCACTATGCCCTTACTAACGTATCTGGAATGCCATATCTAAAAGACCCCACAAATACCAGTCTTCCTTGGCTAGCTCCAGATGGAATGTACTGGATTTGCGGAAAAATGGCATACGGACAACTACCTAAGAACTGGTGTGGATCTTGTGTATTGGGAATAATTCGACCTGGATTTTTCCAGTTACCATTAAAAACTAAGCAAATTCTTGGTGTTCCCATCTATGATGAAATTGGCAATGTAAGACAAAAAAAGGGAACCAAGTGCATACACCCAATGTGCAGGAATCACTTGGCAAGAAAATGAATGGCCACCTTGCCGCATCATCCTAGTTTATGGCCCAGCTACTTGGGCTGAGGATGGAATGTATGGATACCGTACCCCTATTTACATGATCAACAGAATCATTAGATTACAAGCGGTGGTAGAGTTAATTACCAATGAGACTGTGAAAGGACTAACTGAATTGGCCAAAGAAAATGTGAAATCCAGAACATATATTATGCAAAATAGGTTAGCCTTGGATTATCTGTTGGCCAAAGAAGGAGGAGTATGTGGAAAATTCAACCTAACAAACTGTTGCATCGAAATAGATGAAAGTGGGAAAGTGCTGAAAGACATAACAGACAGAATGGTCAAATTAGCTCACGTTCTGGTACAAACCTGGAATGGATTTAATTTAGAAGACATATTTTCAGGATGGTGGCCAAAGTTACCAGGCCTACAAACCATCATAGTTATAGCAATCTTGTTAATTCTAGGATGTATTTGCATACTCCCTTGTGTTATAGCAGTGCTTCAAAGAATCTCAGAAAGTACAGCCCAATTAACTGCAAAACATGAAACAATGTTAGCTTTATGGGAATATAAAGTGTTGCCCTCTAAAGATCCTGAATTGGAGGACGAATAATGGAAGTTTAAGCGAGAAAACTTCCAAAGGGGGGGAATAATGTAGTAAAATGAACAAATGCTAGAATAATGATTTGTCTGCATAATTGCTAGAATAATGATGTAATGCATAATCACTGGGAAAATTCACTGGGAAAGTTCTGTGTCAGTAATACGTGACTAACCAAATGCGCATTGCACATAGATACTTTGTATGTAGCAAAACCTACCATTGTATGCCCGTGAGAAACGATCCTAATGTATTACAGTGTATTACCATGTGTAGTCCTTTGTTCCTAAAAGAAGGGAAATATAAAAACTGAAGACTAATCCCGCCCTCCTTGTTCAGAATTGCCTGTCTCCATTATGCTTCTGAACCTGCGCAATAAACTTCTCTGCTAAACCCCTCTGGAATTCGTAAGAGTTCTTTCGTTTTCCACAAGACCACAGCTGTTAAGTGAACCACTGCGGTTGTTAAGTTAGTAATACAGTCGTTAAGTGAATCTGGCTTCCCCCATGGACTTTGCCTGTCAGAAGGTCGCAAAAGGGGATCACGTGACCCCAAGGCACTGCAACCGTCATAAATATGAATTGGTTGCCAAGCCTCTGAATTTTGATCATGTGACCATGGGGATGCTGGAAAGATTGTAACTTGAAAAAAGGTCATCAGTCAATCTTTTCAGTGCCGTCGTAACTTGGAATGAACTGTTGTAAGTCAAGGACTACCTGTATCTGTATTGTCTATTTTATACCTGGCCCAAGAAAATTCCTCTTCATTCAGGGCAGCCCGCCAGGCAAGCCAAATGTTGGACACACCTGCACACCTGTCTTTCACCCAGTGCCAAAATCCAGAAGTGAATATGTTGTTTGTCCATCGATTTTTGATGAAGACCTTGACATCTTGTGGATTGTGGGCCATCAACGGTGTGTCCGTAGATGGCTGATGAGACCGATGTTAGCACGGAATGTTCTGCCACATACTGAACAGAGAAATGTGGACACTGTTGCTTCAGCATTTGTAGCTCTGGCTTTACGGAGTGCTCGCTTCTCTTGTGCCAAGATTGTCCTCCTGTGTTCATATGTCTGGCACCCCTGGTAAACCAGGGTATGTCATGTCGGTCGATCATGCGCCAAAAATTCCCAAGAGATGGTGTCGATATCCAGGGACTTGAGAGATGCTTTCAGCGTGTCTTTGTATCGCTTCTTTTGTCCCCTGTGCGATCGCTTTCCTTGAGACAGCTCACCGTAGAAGAGCTGTTTAGGGATGTGATGGTCTGGCATCCTTACAACGTGGCCTGCCCAGCGCATCTGGGCTTTCATCAACAGAGTGTAAACTGATGATAGGCCTGCTCTGGAGAGGACATCTGTATCTGGTATCTTATCCTGCCACCGGATCCTCAGAATTCTACGAAGGCAAGTCATGTGGAAGTAATTCAGTTGCCTAA
>NW_015386352.1:947218-968689 GCF_001527695.2 Protobothrops mucrosquamatus
CGGCAATTCTACAGTTGACCTCGATGTCAATTGTCACTGCGCGGGAGAGGGTACTACCAAGATACGTAAATTGGTCCACTGCTTGCAGTTTTTGTCCCTTCACTGTGATGGTAGGCTCTTGGTACTGGGCTTTTGGAGCTGGCTGGTACATCACTTCAGTTTTCTTCGTGTTGATGAAGAGGCCAAAGTTGTCACAAACGGCTGCGAATTTGTCCATGCTGGCTTGCATTTCCTGCTCCGATCCTGCATTAAGGGCACAGTCATCAGCAAAGAGAAGATCTCGTAGCACAGTCTCCTTTACCTTGGTGACAGCCTGGAGTCTGCGCAGGTTGAACAATTTCCCATCGGTTCTGTACCTCAGATTGACTCCCACTGAGCTGTTCTGAAAGGCATCAGACAGCATGACTGAAAACATCATGCTGAACAAGGTTGGTGCCCGCACACAGCCTTGCTTAATGCCGTTTGTGACAGGGAAAGCCTCTGAAGCTTCACCGTTACTCAGAACACGAGCTGCCATGCCATCATGGAACTGCCGTATCATCAGAATAAATCTGTCAGGGCACCCAAACTTCGACATAATGCGCCATAATCCTTCACGACTAACTATGTCAAAAGCCTTGGTGAGATCCACGAAGATGGTGTATAGTTCACGATTCTGCTCCTGACATTTCTCCTGGAGTTGTCGAGCTGCACTTTGCCCTGTTTGATTTTAAAAAGTGATGTTTTGCCAATGTCAGGGCAGTGATCAGGTGCCCAGGCGATTGAATTTTATTTTTTTTATTCAAAGACAGTAAACAGTCCAGTAAATAAAAGGATTTTCAGTCTCGGCTCAAGCAAACAGATTGAAAAGCATCACATAAAAAGCATACAGACCCAGCAAGATAATTCACAAATTCCTTACAGGCTGTCAGAAGCTCCTGAATAATGGCAGCTGTGATGCCCCAATGGGGTTGTTATTTGAAGGGCCCAACAAATAACAATTCCAGTATCAAAACCTGGCCCTGTTATGGTCAGGAGACCTCAGGACCTGAATTTGACTGGGTGGCACCCGACTCTGAGATGGAAATCAAATATCTGAGATTTTCATAGTGGGAAAAGTATTGAAGCTATGTGAATATTCCCCTGCCCCTCTCTCCTTGGTTCAACAAGCAAGCTAGTTCAGAATGAGCTCTGAATTTCTAGACTAACCAAGGAGAGAAGCAACCTAGAACTAAGCAGAAATTTCCTGACAGTTAGAACAATTAATCAGTGGAACAACGTGCCACCAGAAGTTGTGAATGCTCCAACACTGGAAGTTTTTAAGAAGAGACTGGACAACCATTTGTCTGAAATGGTATAGGGTTTCCTGCCTGAGCAGGGGATTGGACTAGATGACCTCCAAGGTCCCTTCCAACTTTTATTATTCATTAGACATGAACCTCAGTCAACTGAACATTCAAATTGGCTGGCGCTGATGGTCGACATGGGTTGCTACCAGCATTATAGGTGTCAATCAGGTATTATTATTATTATTATTATTATTATTATTATTATTATTATTATTATTATTATTATTATTATTATTATTATTATTATGGATCATCGCACAGTCAGCCAGATGTTCAGACTGGATTTGGCATTTTGTCTACCTATCGAGTCCTTACCCA
The DNA here is from genome assembly GCF_001527695.2 of Protobothrops mucrosquamatus. Lineage (NCBI taxonomy): Eukaryota > Metazoa > Chordata > Lepidosauria > Squamata > Viperidae > Protobothrops > Protobothrops mucrosquamatus. Next base: position 948,865 of record NW_015386352.1, read on the forward strand.
GGACCTGGGATAGGCAGATATGGATGTTTGATGGTATTATTATTATTATTATTATTATTATTATTATTATTATTGATCATCACACAGTCAGCCAGATGAACGACTGGATTTGGCATTTTTGTCTACCTATCGAGTCCTTATCAAGGACCTGGGATAGACAGATGTGGATGTTTGATGGTATTACAGATACCTAGTTCCTAGTAGCAGCAGTTCCTAGTAAGGCTGCCTTTTGCAATTGACTAATGGTGAATTTGTCAATGCCAGTGGTGTTCAAGTGGTGCTCTAGTTGTTCCACTTGAACACCATTGGCGTTGACAAATTCGTCATTAGTCTATTATTATTATTATTATTATTATTATTATTATTATTATTATTATTATTATTATTATTATTATTATTATTATTATTATTATTATTACTTTCCTTAACATGAAGGGGAAATCAAAATATGTCATGAAACTCCTTAGCATAACAATGGCCTTTTGCATTGCCACTACTTTTATCTTACTCTGTCTTACTTAGCTGTACCTCGATTTTTTTTGGGGGGGGGGGAATGTACAGCATTCTTGGTTGTACTGTGGGATATCTCTCAGCATAGTAGGATAGTCTACTAGAGTTAATTCTGGATAAGATCAGAGATTGAAAATGGAGTCACAATATTATACGGTTTTGTTCCTAACAGGATAGCTGATCCTGGTAGCTAGTGATTGCTTGTCTCGTGTCAGTTAAGCGATATGGATCCCCAAGGCTCAATTTTGTCCAATCCTAATGACTATAGATAGTCCTTGGCTTACAACAGTCGATTTAGTGACTGCTCAAAGGTACAACGGCACTGAAAAAAGTGACTTATGACCGTTGCTGCATCCCCAGGGTCACGTGATCAAAATTCGGACGCTTGGCAACTGACTCACATTTATGTCGCAGTGTCCCGGGGTCACGTGATCCCCTATTGTTACTTTCTGACAATGGGCAAGCCAGATTCACTTAAGGACCGTGTTTAACCAGTGCAGTGATTCACAGAACAGCTGTGACAAGAAAGGTCATAAAATGGGGCAAGGTTCCCTTGACAAATGTCTCACTTAGCAACAGAAACTTTGGGCTCAATGGTGATTGTAAGTCGAGAATTCTCTGTAGGTCACTTTATTGTTGATTTACACATTCTTTTATTTTGTATGTGCTGCATGTTTCCCTCCCCAAAGATCTGTGCAGGTAGTCCTCGACTTACGACCACAATTGAGCCCAAAATCTCTGTGGCTAAGCAAGACAATTGTTAAGTGAATTTTTCACCCATTTTTCGACCTTTCTTGCCACAACTGTTAAGGGAATCACCACAGTTGTTAAGTTAGTCACACGGTTGTTAAGTGAATCTGGCTTCCCCCCCTTTGACTTGGCTTGTCAGAAGGTCACAAAAGGGGATCACGTGGCCCCAAAGGACACTGCGACCGTCATAAATATGAGTCAGTTGCCAAGCGTGGACTTTTGATCATGGGGATACTGCAAGGGTCATATGTGTGAAAAACAGTGCCGTTGTAACTTCAAACAGTCACTAAATGATCTGTTGTACGTAGAGGACTACCCATAACAATTGAATATTCTTACGACCAACAAACTAACACACTCTGTAATTCCACCTTTTCTATATAAACCTGAACTCAGCTCTCATTAGCTGTATGACAGTGGTTCTCAACCTGTGGGTCGGGACCCCATTTGGGGTCGATCGACCATTTCACGGGGGTCGCCAAGCAAGGCTGTCCACCATTTTTTTTGTCCGCCATTTTTTTTCCCTTTTCCGGCGGGTGCCTTACCTCCCTTGGGCTGGGCCAGCTGGTGGTCAGCCTGCTCCGTCTCTGCCACTTGCCAGCTATGCCTCAGCCGGCGCGGGGGCGGAACCACGCATGCACGGCGCTCCCGGGCAGGGAAAGTCCTTGACTTACGACCGGTTGGGTAGTTCTCGACTTACGACCGGTTTAGTCCTTGACTTACGACCGGTTTAGTCCTCGACCTACGACCGATTTAGTCCTCGACTTACGACCGGTTGGGGTCACGGCATTAAAAAGGTTGAGAACCACTGCTGTACGGTGGAATCACTTGCTCAGAAAAGGAATTTACAAAAAAGGGAAATTCAAAATTTGCAAAACTGGCACAGAAAAAGAGAGCAGAGAGCAAAATAAGACCCCTAAAATGTAGGGGGGGGTTTTCTCCTTCTCTCCAGGTCCACCTTGTATTTTTTAATTTATTTTAGTTTTCGGTATCTTTGCCCGTGATAGATGCCAGGACTGCCCTCTCCGTGATGGATATAATTCTTTCCTTTTTGTTTTTTCTAATATTTCCTTTGCAGGGGCTCGTTTTTGTATGGGGGAAACCTTAGCCAGGATGGAATCTTTCCTTTTCTTTACCAACCTACTGAGGACCTTCAAACTGCAGCTGCCAGAAGGCGCGAAAGAACCCAGTCAGGAACCGCTAATAGGAGTTATCTTACATCCCCGGCCCTATAAACTCTGTGCTGTTCCTCGTTGCCGGCCATCCTAAAATAGATTAAAATGAATATAGGATATCACTCATGTGGCTTTTAAAATGAATTCTCAGTCATTCCTTTTCCTTTCATAGGAGGTTCTGCCTTAACTTGCTCTCTGCTCAAGCTTGCTCTGTCCTAAAGGTTGGACTAGATGACCTACAAGGTCCCTTCCAACTCTCCTATTCTATTCTATTCTATTCTATTCTATTCTATTCTATTCTATTCTATTCTATTCTATTCTATTCTATTCTATTGCCTATTGCAGTGATGGCGAACCTTTTAGAGACCGAGTGCCCAAACTGCAACCCAAAACCCACTTATGTATCGTCAGGTGCCAGGTGGGCGTGGCCCATTGGGTGGGTGTGGCCTGTTGGGTGGGCGTGGCTGCAGTGATAATGGCAGACTGGGTGGGACTAAAAAGTTCAATCAATCAATTCCAACTTTGGGAGATCTTTTTTTTCCCCTACGAGAAGTTGAAATTGATTGATTGAAACTTTTTTTTTTTGCACACGGTGGTGGAGGCCTAAAGCGAAAAGGTTTTATAAAATCCAGCTGAAGGCCTAGGACTGGGGCGACAGCACGCGTGCCCACAGAGAGGGCACTGTGTGCCACCTGTGGCACAGGTGCCATAGGTTCGCCACCACGGGCCTATTGCCTATTGCCTATTGCCTATTGCCTATTGCCTATTGCCTATTGCCTATTGCCTATTGCCTATTGCCTATTGCCTATTGCCTATTGCCTATTGTCTATTGCCTATTGCCTATTGCCTATTGCCTATTGCCTATTGCCTATTGCCTATTGCCTATTCTATTCTATAGCCCAGATATGTCAAACACAAGGCCCGGGGGCCGGATGCGGCCTGCAAAGTGGTTTCATGTGGCCCGCGAAGCCATCCTGGAAACAGTGAGGGAATGGGCCCCGCTGCCTTGGCCCTGGCCCAGGCCAGCTGGGAGGGAGTCAATGTACAATTTTGTGGTGGCCATCCATGCTGAAACCCATTCAGTCTTAGCTCCACAAGGCCGTCTGGAAACAGTGAGGAACCAGCCCCTGCCGCATCGGCCCCACCCCCTGGGTGCCTGGCTCAACCTCTCGGCACTGTGAGGAGAGCGCCCCGCTGCCTGCCGAGACCAGGCAGGCTGGGGGCTGGGCGGCGGCGCACTTCTTTTTGGATTCACGCCACCTGGCTCAGCCTCTCGGCGCTGTGAGGAGAGCGCCTCGCTGCCTGCCAAAACCGGGCAGGCTGGGGGCTGGGCGGCATTGTGCAGGTAACGTTGACTGTCACACTGCTCATGGCATACCCTCCCCCAGAGCCCACCAAGCCGCATAGGTGAAGTAGGTGAGGGCCATGTGCTGGCCACTTCCATGCGATGGTGCATTTCTTCATTCCTCACAAAGGGTGACACCTCCCCAGCTGCGTTTCTTGCCTGTTTTTCTCCCTCCCTCATCTCAAATATTTTCCCACCACTCTGTACTTAGGAAGGAAGGAAGGAAGGAAAGAAGGAAAGAAGTTCCTTAGTTCTGCCCTGCTGCCCTTTCAACATCCCCTTGTCCCCTCCTCCTGGCCTATCCTGGGGTCTCCCATCCTATTGCTAAGGAAGCTTTGGATACAAAACCGGGTCTCCTTCCATGGAGAGGGAATGGGCCTCCCTCTGACTTAGCCCTCGTACCTATTATGAGCAACATGGGTAAGGAGAGCAAGTACAGCAGTAGCAGCCTTGAGGAGGAGGTAAATGCAGCTGGGCATCCCCTTGGGGAAGTGGGGCTGGGCTTGGTGCCGCGGGTGCTTGAGGGCCAGGCTGGGCATTTGACCTCTGCTGCCCAGGGCTCTGGGCAGCCTGTACCACCATCCAGCCCCCCCCCACATGGCCTGAGAGGAACAGTGAGGCTCCTCCAGTGGACCATGCCTTGGCACTTGCCCTGGTCCCACCACCCCTTCTTCTGGGAGTTGAAATCCACAAGTCATGAAGGGGCCATAGTTCCCCATGCTGGCTCAGGAATTCTGGGAGTTGAAGTCCACGAGTCATAAAAGAGCCAAGGTTGCCTACCCCTGCCTCAGATAAACAGATACACAAATAAACCCTCACGTTGCTCAGATGCACAGGGCACTTGGGGGTTTATCTGTGCAAGGGACCTCCAAGGTCCCTTCTAACTCTATTGTTCTACGTTCTAAGTTGCTCTTGTTCAGCCTGCAGAGCAGAGGTGTCTGGCAGGCTGGTGTTGTGGATGGTACACAATGACTGGACAGGTTGTGACATCTAGTGATGAGGCCATTTCAGTACAGGCCTCAACTCTGGAAAATTTGCCTTGTCTTGTTTGAAATGATGGAGGGGAGTTGCACAAAGGTTCAAGAATGTCAATGAAGAAGGGAAGAATGTTACTCAGTATTTGCATAATCTGGCGCAGGTTTTGTCTTCCATTCCAGTACAGGCCCAGGCTGCCCTACCACCTGTCTCTGACCATTATTGTTCCTGGAGAGTGGGCTCAGGTGAAAAGAACTGTCACCTGTAAGTACCAGTCCTGAGTGGTCCCAACCATGCCAGGTCCTCCTGATCTCAACTGCAGTGAGAGTGAAGGAATAAAGCGTGAGTCCATGGGAAGTCCCATCATTCCCTCTCCAGTGACAAGCTCCACAGCTGGGCAGCCTGAAAATGAAATCTCGACCTGCCTCGCCTGTTGAATTGTTTCCATCTAACTAGGAGAAAAACTTCAATGGACTGGACTACCCTGGAACTTAGGTTTGTAATATTCTAGACCAGTGGTTCTCAACCTTTTTAATGCCACGACCCCCCAACCGGTCATAAGTCGAGGACTAAACTGGTCATAAGTCGAGGACTAAACCGGTCGTAAGTCAAGGACTACCCAACCGGTCATAAGTCGAGGACTTTCCCTGCTCGGGAGCGCCGCGCATGCGTGGTTCCGCCCCCTGCGCCGGCCGAGGCATAGCTGGCAAGCGGCAGAGACGGAGCAGGCCGACCACCAGCTGGCCCAGCCCAAGGGAGGTAAGGCACCCGCCGGAAAAGGGGAAAAAAATGGCGGACAGCCTTGCTTGGTGACCCCCGTGAAATGGTCGATCGACCTATAGGTTGAGAACCGCTGTTCTAAACTGTGTATTGCTACATTTTTTTTACTTTGTTGCTGCTGTTTCCCCCACACCTTCTTCAGACCATGGGCCCAATAATTAAAGGGAAAAAAGGGAGTTGTGTTTACAACAAGACTACGTATTCCACTTGCAAAGTGGGGGATAGGGTCATTTGTTATGCTTCTGTCGATACAGTAAAGCCCTACTAACAACTTCAAACTTGGACATATGGAAGGATGCACAGACTATACCTCTTGAGAAGAATAACACGAGACTTATGGATAGTGCCAGAGTTTTCTTTGATGCGTGTAAACCTATTGACTATAATCAAGCTAAATGGACTAAGTATGGAGACAGGCTTACTCATTCAATACAAACTACATCCTACCCAACCTGACACAATTGAAGTAAAATTCAATGTGATTAAAGGAGTCAGCACTTCCTAGTGCAACGCTGATTCCTGCAACCCGATGTGCTTCGAGATAACCAGACCAGCAGACTTCTAGCGTCATTTGGACCAGCTATCGATTGAACCAGACACAAATATGGGTTCAACTTGACACTATTATACCACCGTCCCGGAAACATTTTTGAGTTTTTCATTCTTTTTACGATGAACTGGAAGCCACAATTGAAATTCCCTCAGTAATCAAAGAATCTTTTTATTGATTTGGCCCAAAAGAATTGCTTCATCTCTAAATGTGACTAACTGTTATATGCATGTGGGTACTAGCATGGGTGAACAATGGCCTTGGGAAGCACGTGAAATAATTTTTACTGCCCTGACTAGTCAAAATCTCACTGGGAAAAGCCACCAATAGACCCAATATGTGGATTATGACCACTTCCATAGTGGGAAGCATCTGTTTTAAAAACAGAAGGTTCCGGTAAAAGCCTTGGGGAGACTTAAGTGTGAACATCTCTTGTAGGTGAGCACCTCAGTATCCTTTCTGTGGATTACCACTGATTCAGCCTAACCCCAAACTCCCATGACAAACATTCCCCAACTGTCTGCCTTATGGACCAATCTAACAGATGCCACCCTCAACTAGACTGTCCCAGATGGACCTACTACGTGGCAAGAAGATGGAATGTATAAGTTATAGGACTCTTGTTTGTATCCTTAGTACAATTGTTAGACTGCAAGCTGTATTAGAAATAATTACAAATCAAGGGCATTTAGAATAAGATAATACTGTTTTGCTTCTCTATACTATGCTTGTGGAGGAACCTCCATTAGCCCGAGGCGAGAAGTACACGTACAGAAAGAGAAAGAAAATTAATTGGTTAAAATAATACTACAAAAGAAAGTTTCGTGAAAACAAAGGGGTATGGCTTTCCTTTTACATGTTGCTGCATTTAGAGGTCTTTTGGTTTTGCCATCTGTGATTCCTGTTATCCAAAGAACAGTTACTTCTACCATCTTAGGGTAGACAGTCATAGCATCCTCTGTAAGTAGTGATAAACCCCGCAAGCCAGCCAAGGTCCTGATTATCACCACAATAACAAAGGAATATACGTCATTGGTCACCAAGTAACAGAAAGCATTCTGTTACAAAATTAAAGGGGGGAAATGAAGGGTTCTGGAACAAAGGGAAATTGTTTAGTCTAACTGTTGCTTTCTTGCTTTTTGTAATTGGCTTTTGCACCAGAGAAATTTCATGCAAGCTGGGAAATATGTACGTGGATGCGATATACTGAAGAAGGGAATAAGGGAGTGTATAGGAATGATTGATGTCTTTCTTATGATGTAATGGCTCTGTTGTCTGATTTTCATTGGCTAACAAAGTTTATAAAGCAATGCTACTAACTTTCTAAGGTGTGGCACCTCTGGACGTAACTCTGCCAGCGTTCCAGATTGTTGGCCACCCAGCTCCTTAATTTGATCAAATAAAGTGCTGCTTCATCAAGAAGTCTCCGCTTGGGTTATCTGATTAGATTGATATGGTATCTCAAGTTTAAGTAAGGGACTGGGACCTTACAATTCTATCCCTCTGTTAATGCAACCTAGGATTACATTTGCTTTTTTTTTGGCTGCTGCCACACGCAGCTAGCTCATATTTAAGTGATTGAGTGCTAGGACTCCAAGATCCCTCTCACAGTTACTGCTATTGAGCCAGGTTTCACCTAATCTATACATGTACATTTGATTTTTCATACTTTTATCTACATTGAATTTCATTTGGTTAGATTGGGCCCAGTGTTGAAGTCTGTTGAGATTGATCTGGATTTTGAGCTTATCTTCTGGAGTGGTGACTATTCCTGCCAATTTAGTGTCGTCTGCAGATCTGATGAATTCCCATTCTATTCCCTCATTTAAATCATTAATGTTGAAAAGTACTGGGCCTGAAACAGAACTTTGGGGTACCCCACTGCTTACTTCCCTCTCTGTAGATGTAGTTCCAATGAGGATTGGTAAGTCCAAAGCATCATGAAAAGAAAGCAGAATTTCAATTGCAGGGGGGGGGGAAAGGACATCTCCTAGAGGAGAGTAATAATTAGCATTTTGGGGAAGATATACTGTTTATATTATTTTTACGAGGCCAACTTGGAAATAAATCTCTGTTTGGTTATCAGTGACAGACACTCGCAGATACAGAACTTTTATTATACACATTAGAAAACTACAACATTACATGACTTTTCGACATAATCGCCATTCAAATTGAGGCACTTGCCATAATGCCTTACAAGATTTCAAATTCCTTAGTAGTCACTCAGTGCCAAATCTGGGCTGGGGAGATCAAAAACATCCCAATGGAACTGCTTCAAAAGTTCTTGGGTGTGTCTAGCGGTGTGTGGGCGAGCATTATTGTGAACCAACACCACACTGGAAGTCAGCATGCCCCAACGCTTGTTATGGATGGCTCATCTGAGTTTTCGTAACATTTCACAGTAGATGTAAGGATCTGCTTCAGCTAGATCTCCCAAGAAAGCAGAACTCTTGAAACAGGCATTGTTTCAAAAGGAACTTTTATTGAAAGTTAGTGATAGCAATAGAGCAAAGCAAGGTTTGATGATTTCCCGCGTGAATGATTACATTCAGGTATCCACCCCCCCCAGTATCCAACCGTCCATTTCAAATCCAGTCAATCCATAGGCACTGGGTTGTTTTGGGAACCTAAGTGATTTAGCACCCATCTCAAGGTCTCTCTCGTTTTCGTTTCCCAATGGTCCCAGGCTCCGTTGTCTGCAGATAAGGCAGATATTTTCAGGCCACATTCCTTTTTCACAAATGGAGGATATTTCAAAGAGCCAGGCAAATACATTGCCCAAGCAAGCAGCCCCCTTCCCACCAGAATGGCAGACCCCGAAAAGAAATCCACAGGCAAAGCAATAATAGGAAGGGAAATACATTGGAGGGGTCTGAGAGTAGATTTCTCAATTGATGGTCGAACCACGCTCCATGAACTTCACTAGCAGTACTCCTTTGGCATCTTCACATTTGGTGGGATTTTCTATGGCAGGGCTTTTCAACCTTTTCACCAATTGTACCACTTTTAGGATATGGCAATATTCAAGTACCATCTAGCAAGATGTCAAAAACTTGATGACCAAAAAAAAACAAAAAAACTTGCACTGAAATGATTTATGACCATTTTTCACACTTATGACCATTGCAGCATGCCCAGGGTCATGTGATTTATATTTGGATGCTTGGCAACTGATTCATATTTATGATTGTCACAGTGTTCCAGGGTCATGTGATCCCCTTTTGCAACCTTTTGACAAGCAAAGTCAATGGCAGGGCTGCTGGTGGCCAAGTGCTAAGGCGGGACTTCCCTCCCTCCCTCCTTCCCTGCCTCCCTCTTTCTCATTCTCATCTCCTTCTGAAGGAAGAATTTGAAACCCCCCCATATTTTCTCTCTTCTATATATTCATCAAACAAGGAAAAGCCTCCAGAGATAGAAAAGACAAGCTGCTGAGTGAACTAGCTTAAAAAGGCACATTCCCCTTTAAGAATTAGCTACTGGCTAGAAAAGAAAGTTAAGCAGCCGGCACTTAAGGAAGAATTTTTTTTTGGGTAAGTACTGGCTGCCGGCTAAGGCAGCCTTGCCAAATGGCTCCATTCTTAAGTAAAGGAATGCTACAGGCAAAGTCCATTCAGGAGAAAAATACTTTAAAATCCCTTGCAGCAAAACTTACAGCTAACAATAGCAGAGCAATAGAAGCTAACAGGAGACATCAGCCAAATAGAAATTGCCAAACACTCCTTAAGAACAGAAAGCCCACATTGCACAAATCCCAGGACTTCAAAGTCACAAAAGCACATAAGAATCCTTCCACTCTCCATCTCCCTCCCTCCTCTGTGCCTCACCTCCAGCCATTGCTGCCTTTTTTTTCACTCCTCTTGGAGGGCGACCCCTCCCCCATTGCATTTCTTGCCTGTTTGCTGCTGCCAGCTCAGGTGGCTGCCACAGCAGTTGTAGATCAGCTCATGGCCAGCCTGCTTGATCTCCTCTCCTCTCCTCTCCCCCCACCCTCCTCCTCCTTCTTCTTCTTTCCCTTCAGTGCAACGAGAGCTGACTCTGCCTCCTCCCAAGGCTGCTGCTTTTTTTTCTCCCTCTCTCACCCAAACTGCCTCCTTTTATAGACTCTCCTGTCTCTATCCCCTCCTCCTCCTTTCCCATGGGGGAGGGTGAGCAAGAAGTGAGCCTGAGGTCTTTGCCTCACCCCAGCCACTCTGCAGCTCCAGAAGACTCTCTCACAGTAAGTCCTTGCCTGCACTGGCTCTTTCCCTCCCCCACTACACTTGGCTAGGCAGGGCTTCGTACCACCTGCCACTTGTTAATGTACCACAAGTGGTATGTGTACCACTGGTTGAAAAGCCTTGGGCTATGGCACCACTTCTGGTGTGGTGTTGGGTCACGATACAATGCTCGCCCACACATCGCTAGATGCACACAAGAACTTTTGAAGCAGTTTCGTTGGGATGTTTCTGATCACCCCTCCCAACCATTGCCCAGATTTGGCGCTGAGCGACTACTACTAAGGAATTTCAAATCTTGTAAGACGTTATGACAAGTGCCTCAATTTGAATGGTGATTATGTTGAAAAGTAATGTAATCTTCTAGTTTTCTAATGTGTATAATAAAAGTTCTGTATCTGCGAGTGTCGTTGATAACCAAACGGAGGTTTATTTCCGAATTGCCCTCGTACATCTTTAACTTTCCTCTTTTTTTTTCCACAGTCAAGGAGGCTGAACTAATGTTATGAAAACATGTTATATTTTAAAAAAGGATTATTCAAAGAGTGGTGAACGCTCAAGTGTTTTTTTCCCCCTTGTTTCTCTTGCTTTTTGCAAATAATTAAAATTTGATTTTAAAAGCGGTCAGATTAGGGGCTGAGTTAAAAGGAAGCAGGTAGAACTAGATAAATGACAAGAACATAGAGAACAGCCCAGGGTTGATGTTGCTGGCTTGTCAGTATTCAAAAGCCCATGTTGCAGAACGAGACTAGCTTGTATACATTTTCTTTCGCAACAAGGAGGGCTGGAAACGTGCTTTTTTTTCAGACAAAAGTTGGAGGAGACAAAGCCAGCTACTTGGATTTCCAGTCCCAGTATCCACAGCTGCTATTCAAACCTGGCATAGTGGACTAGCGAGGAATTGCACAGATCTCAAAGGAATGGGGATGCAGAGTGCTTCCCCAGATCGCGTCAAGCTTTATATCTTTTGATCCGTCGGCCAAGTGGAAATTGAACGTTTGAACCAGTTTGGTAAAGAAAAGGAACATCTCTGTTTTTGCCAAATTTTCTCCCAAACATGCTCGATGACCTAGGAAAGGAGAGGAAAACAACAAATCAGTGCTGGCAGGGAATGATTAGGGCAGAGGTGGGGAACCATGGGCCCCTTTATAACTGTGGACTTCAACTCCCAGAATTCCTGAGCCAGTATAGCTGTCTTAAGAATTCTGGTCGTGGAAGTCCACAGGTGATAAAAGGATTGGGCAACTATGGCCCCTTTACAACCTGTGGACTTCAACTCCCAGAATTCCTGAGCCAGCATGGCCATCTTAGGAATTCTGGGAGTTGAAGTCCCTCATGGCTGTCTCAGGAATACTGGGAGTTGAAGTCCCTCACAGCTGGCTGAGGAATTCTGGGGGTTGAAGTCCACAAGTCATAAAAGGGCCATTGTCCCTCACCCCTGGATTAGAGTTTACAATGTGATTGACCTGGATTCCCTTGGACACTGTTGTCCATATCTCTTCCTGGTAAGGGGAATACAGGTAGTCCTGAACTTACAAATATTTGTTCAGTGGCCATTCAAAGTTACAACAGCAATGAAAAAAGTGACTTATGATGGGTTTTCATACTGAGGATTGTTTGAGGGGTGAAAACAGGAACAGTCAAGGCATATCATTAAAGATTCAATGGAATTTTAACAAGCTGAATGAGCACCTAGAGAAAATGGGATGAACGCTTCTCGACAGGTGAAATTGCCTTCCTTGTCAAGGAAATGGTTCGGGTTGAAGGCGAGGGGTGTCTCCCACTCGTTGGCATCATACAAGGCAGAAGCCGTGTTCGGGATAAAGGTGGTGCCCTGTGGAAAAGAAGAGGAGCAATTAAGTTTTGCCTTTCGCCCTGAGGGAAGAAAAAAAAAAATGGTTATATCTGCTGGTAATGGAGGCCGAAGTGACAAATTTCAATTCATGGCTTTAAAGATCACTCTTCTAAAAAAAAAATACAAATAGGTTAAGGCTTGGCAGTTGAAAAAAAAAGTTATCCTGAGGGAAAGGGAAATTTGATTTGTTGCCATAAAAATGATATATACGTCTCTATGGAGAGACAGAAGCCAAGCTCAACTCAAAAGAGATCAAACATCCCTTTTTTGTGTGTGTGCGAAGAAAGAAAGGACTTTGTGTTTTTAAAATGTTTGCACTTTAGAATTAAAAAAGAATAAAAGAATAAGAATAAAATAAAATTCGCCTAAAGCAGGGGTAGGCAACCTTGGCTCTTTTATGACTCGTGGACTTCAACTCCCAGAATTCCTGAGCCATCATGGCTCAGCTTGGAAACCTCTCCGTTTCCCCTCAGCATGGCTGGCTCAGAAATTCTGGGAGTTGAAGTCCACAAGTCATAAAAGAGCCAAGGTTGTTTATTCCTGGCCTAAAGAGCCTAACAGGAACTGCCCAAACCGCCGTCGTAGGTTGATGCAGTCACATGACATCGCACTTAACAACAGAGTTCTTAGTCCAATTCCCGTTGTTAACCGACGACTCCCTGTATTGCATGTGCTTCCTCTAGCAATATGGTGAGGAGAAGAAAAGAAGGCTCCAGAACACAGGAATTCATTTACCTTTCTAATGCGATACTTCTGGATCATCGTATCTCTTATGCAGTATCTGGGCATTCCGATCGAGATGATGTTGCTAAAGCGCTGGATTTCGTGCACCACCGCATTTGCGTACGGAAGATTCTTGCGATCCTCGTAACAGATTGTCTGGCCTGGTGGTAAAACACTATCGATTTCCTTTTGAACTTTGGCTGGGGAGAAACAAAGATTTTCCACTTCAACTAGAGTTAGGAGTGAATAAGCATCCAGGTGTGGCTTCAGCTGTACGGGGTCTATTAATGGCATAAGCTCAGCCTAGGAGGAGGGAGTTATCTAGACCAGGGGTGTCCAACCTTGACATCTTTAAGACTTGTGGACTTCAACTCCCAGAATTCCCCCGCCAGCCTTGTGGGCTGAGGAATTCTGGGAGTTGAGGCCTACAAGTCTAAAGTTCCCAGGGGTGTCCAACCATGGCAACTTGAAGTTTAATGGACTTGAACTCCCAGAATTACCCCACCAGCCATACTGGCTGAGGAATTCTGGGAGTTGAAGTCCACAAGTCTTAAAGTTGCCAAGGTTGGACACCCCTGAGGGAATCACCTTTTTTCAAATGCTTCTACCCATCCAACTGGGCCAAGCAGAAGGGGCATCCTTGGGATTTTAGATTTCTAGTATTTTTCAACTTAAGTTGGCAACTGATTTGGCTTTCACAGACCCCCTGAAAGGGTCTTGGAGGATCCTTGGTAGTCCTAGCACCATACTTTTAAGAAATAGGTTCATTTGTTGTAAGAAACAGCTGAGATTGACTTTGCTTACACTCTCTTAAGTTTCAACCCACTTCTAAGCAGTTTCTGAAGCATGCACATCTGCAATATTGCATAAGATAATTTAGACTGAATGAAGCTTAGACAATATTACATTAAAAGATATAAGTAAGCAATGGGCTTTGGGTATCCAGGAGAGATGAGCAAGTGTTAATCAAAATATACACTGCCGTTGGTCTAGGATGTAAAAGGAGGCTATCTTGGGTATGCTTGGCACACACTGAACATCTGCTGGGTTTACTCAAAAGTAAACTGGTAGTTTTTCCCCAACACTCCATTCACCCTCTGTGATTTATATGTTCTTATCATACCAGTGGCCTGAACAGACAAAGTCAAGCCCTACTTGGACCATCTCATACTTTGAGAGGGAAAAAAACATCTTGACATCTTGATTACAGGTAGCCCTTGACTTATAACCATTACTTATGACAGCAACGATTTAAAATTACGACGGCGCTAAATGAAGAGGCTTATGACCTTTTCCTGAAGTTACTCACTCAGTGCTCCTGGGATCTTGTGAAGAAAATTCAGGTGCTTGGCAAACCACCTGCCCTTATGACCGATCACAGGACTGAGTCCGCCATTTCTGAGGCACCCCATGCTCCACTTAATAACCCACATGGTCATTTAATGACCGCAAAAATCCCTTTTTAAAAAAATTGATAGAACTATGGAATAAATGGAGATATCGGTTAATGCCAGGAATTTCTCCTTTAACACCAGGGTTGGAAATGGAGAAATTCCCTAAGATTGAATTGAAAGAATGGATTAGTAAATTAAAATAAAAATCAGATATATAAATGAGAAGACTGGAAGAACAAGATAAAGAATTTAACAGAATTAAAGAATGTTTTATCAGATATTAAATTAAATTGGTTGAGTTTAATACAATTAGAGAAATGGATAAAAGTGGAAGAAAAATTTGAGGTGAAAGATAGGCAGTTAACAAAATTTGAAATGGTTGTAAAAGAAAATGAGGTAAAGGAAGAATATATAGGTAAAGGAAGAATTGGGAAAATATATAGAATATTAACTGAACTAGAAAATCAGGCAAAAGGTTTAAAATTAATCTGAGAAACAGATTTAGGAGAAATAAATGATAAAGATTGGAAAAATATTTGGAATAGATGAGTATATAAGAATATGTCAGTTAGAGTTAAGGAAAATGATATGGAGGTGATATGGAGGTGATACCTAATACCAGGTAAATTAAATCAAATAGATGTTAAATATACAAATATTTGTTGGAGGTGTGAGAAAGAGATTGGAACATATAAACGTATGTGGTGGCACAAAAGATATGGGACATGGTGTTTAGGGAAATTAGAGATCTTTTGAAGGTAAATTTAGATATGTCACCGAGGATTGCATTACTGTTACTGGTAGAAAAACAAGATATAAATGAAGCAAAAAAGGAATTGATTGTAAATTTGATAATAGCAGCTAGATTAGTGATGACTAAATCTTGGAGACAGAATTGGGTTATTCAAAGAAATGAGTGGTACAATGAAATATGGAATATGGCAATAAATGATAAATTAACAACAGAAATTAAATTTTAAAAAAGGGATGATTAAAATAAATAATTATAATGAAATATGGGAGGATTTTATAAAAACAGTGTTGATGGAAGGCAAAGGGAATAAACCTACTCAGGAATATAGGCTGTTTTGGAGGGGATAAGGGCACAGGTCAAATATATTGTATATTGTTAGTTGTTATATGAGAAAAAATATAGCTAATAAAAATGATCTCGGAGAGGGTGCACTGTAATATTTGTATTTTTATATTTTTTTAAATTTAGACTTATATGTATTATGTTTGCATTATTTGTATTTGAATAAAATTAAATAAATAAATAAAAACAACTGCAATGGGGAGAGCAGGGGTTGGGGTCATTAAGCGAGGTGGCCCGCTTAGCAAATGTCATAGACTGTAATGAGCAGCCTGCATTATGATTGTAAGTTGAGGACTACCGATAACTAAAGAATTCTTCCAATAATAATTGTCAATTACAGCTGAAGATGCTACAAGCAGCTTCAGGCATTGAGTATAGTTGGGCTATAAAGGTCCCTTGTATCTCATCCAACTTATGATTCTTCTCTCACCTTGAATGTCAGGATAAAGCACCATATACAACAATCCCCAGTAGAGAGTGGTGCTCGATGTCTCTGTTCCCCCCATAAAGAGATCAAAGATGCTCTGAACCATGTTCTTTTCATCATAGCGAGGTTCGGGGTGGTTCTTCGTCTGCAGAACAAAAATGGAGAAATGAATACTTGAGAAACCTCCTTCCAGTCCTCGCCTGATGGAATCCATGTTAGAATGCATTTTGTATCGCAACAACTACAGAATCGTTCAGCCAGTAGATGGCAGTGTTTAGTTTGCATCTATGGTTATAATGTCTATGGTTCTGTTTATTCTGGGGAGAGTTTCCTATTTCCTGTTAGAGTTTAAAACAGTTGAGCAGTAAAGCACATGGTGACTGTACTCTTTGTTTGCTCTGCAGTGCTATATATAAACAGACTTTCTGACATTGCCAATTTCAACAGCTGCAGCCTTCTCCCTTGAGGGAAGGCAGGGCCAAGAAAGGCAGGCATTTGCTCCTGTGGGTCTCAGAGCCCTGGCATCCTCTCCGATGCTGCATTGTCACAATCCCGAGAGAAGACAATACTCAAGGCTACTATACAGCTTGCTGGCTGGGGAATTTGGGGTGTTGAAGTCCACCCGTCTTGAAGTTCCCAAGGTTGGGAAGCCTTTGTACGATAACATATCTAACAATCACACACAAAAAGAGCACCCACTTACTTTCTCTATTTGAGCCAGGTAAAAATGAATGAAGTCTTGGCCTTTTTCTCCATGGTCTGCTTCTTGGTGCTTCTTGATTTCCTCTCTTATGAATGACCAAACAAAGTCACGCAAGAATAATGCCCTCCTGTGAGGTCCTGGGATATACGGCATAATCCAGGGAAGTATATTGTACAGCTGGCAGAAGAGAAGAAAAATCACCTGAGATGGCTGGCCATATCAATATAATAAAAAATAGGGATTAAACAGAGGGAAAAGGAACTGATTTGAGAGCAAAATCCTGGAGAACAATCTTAAGAATGTTCTTGGCAGAAATGATCAAGACTTTGATGTGACGAGAACATTCTACGCTGCTTCTTTAGACAGATACAGACCAATGGAAAAATAGAAGATGCAGTGATAACACAGGAAATGGAAATTATATCTTACTTGTCAAGATCTCAGAACACATTTGAGGATAAGGAAGAAGAGCTGATCGAACAGATGATAAAGCTGTTAGGAGAAATGCTGAATATTGACAAACAAGAAATGAAAAGAAAAACTGAAGGAGAAGGATGGAGGCTGTTTAATGAATATAAATGGGTTGAGCGTTCTTCCAAAAATACTTCAATCAAATTCTCTTCCTCATTCCAAACAATATATACAAAAACGGGAAGAATTACTTGATGATTCAAATGCACTGACTTGGAAAGTTATTTGGCAAAGGAAGAAAGCTAGAGTAAGACTGAAGAAAATAGAGGTTTTGACATATTAGATGGGATATTATACTATTAAACAGATATTTGAATATGGTTAAGAAAAAAGATAACTGTTAGAAATAAAAGTATTATTATAATTAAAAGGATAGGATTTGTAATTAGAATATCGTACTTTGTTATGAGATGGGAAATATGAAAATTCTAAAAGAGTTTGAATAAGGGAAGCTTTTGGTTACCCAAATATAATTTATTATGAGAAAATTATAAGCAATAGAGATATTTTGAACATTGATAGAAATTAAATTTTTTAAAAAGCGGGAAAAACAGGATATTGATTGAACAAATGGATTTTAAGTGCAAATGCAATTGAGATATGTTCTGGCTAGAAAAGATATTATAAACTGACACTATCAATATTATATATAATACCAGAAAAATGTGATGAAGATATATCTATATTTAATTCTATATGTATTAATAGTAACATGAATTGTATTTGCCCAGTGTGGAAAAAGAAGAGAGGATTGAGGAAGCCCTGGATAGTGTAATATTGGAAATAGACTAACATGTACCACTGAATTATCAATGGACCCAGACAACACGTTGTTTATAAAGTACTCATGACTGTAAAATTAGAAAACTAGTACAATATTTATATATTAAAACAAGAAAAAGGAAAGAAGGGATCACTCACGTTACCCGTGAGACTGCCAGCAACTCTGAAAAGTATCTCCATGGATTCCAGCAGCGTATGAAAAGTCTCGTCTTCTATGGAAAAACGATATCCAAACACCATGACACAAATCACATTGGAAACTGCGAGGCTTAGGGCCAAATAAGGATTCATGGGTTTTCCTGCAAAGAAAGGGAAAGAGGAATTTGGTGACTGGCATGTCTCTTGCAAAGATTGCACAGGGCACACGGAGAAGGACGAGTGGTGACGTGATATCTATCACGCTATCTATCTATCTATCTATCTATCTATCTATCTATCTATCTATCTCATCTATCTATGCATAATCTATTATCTGTCTATATTTAGCTATTATCATCTATCTGTCATCTATCTATCTATCTATCGATCTATCTATCTATCGATCTATCTATCTATCTATCAATCACTATCCTATCAATTATCTATCTATCTTTCTATATCTATCTATCTATCTCTATCCTATTATCTATCTGTCTCTATCTATCTTTCTAAATCTATCAATATCTATCTATCTATCTATCTATCTATCTATCTATCTATCTATCTATCTATCTATCTGTCTCATATATATATCTATCATCTATATCTAGCTATTATCATCTATCTATCTATCTATCTATCCATCTATATCATCAATCTGTATCATCGATCATCTATCTATATCTATAATCATCTATCTATCTATCTATCTATCTATCTATCTATCTATCTATCTATCTATCATCTATCCTATCTATTATCTATCTATCTATTATCCTATCTTTCTCTTTCTATATCTATCTATCTATCTATCTATCTATCTATCTATCTATCTATCTATCTATCTATCTATCTATCTATCATTTATCCTCTCTATTTATTTACTTATTGGCCCATCTTACATTTCCTTGCTCAAAACACGGAAAAAGGATCAAAGCTTTGATTGTGTGAGCCACCATCTTGATCTTTTTTGACACTGTGCCTTCCCTTGCAGATACACTGGAGAAATGACTTCAGACCGTCCTATTTGTCTTAGCTTTTACATTTTGGAAAATTGAAACAAATTTAAAAATACAGGTGTCTGGCAAAATAAAATAAAATAAATGCACTCGTCTTCATAGTACCTTCACTTTTCCTGAACTCTTCCACCAAATTCTGTGCTTCCTCTTGGATCTGATACTGCAGTGCGCTCTTCCCCATGCCGAGGACCTTCAGAGTCGCCATTGAAAATCGCCTTTGGTGCTTCCAGGTCCGACCCGTGGCAAGCAGAATCCCTGATGACACAGAACCACAGAATGACAGATGATTGGCCTTACTCACGTTTTTAGAACTGACAGAAAGGGAAAATACCCTTCTCAGAATATTGTGATAGCAACAGCAAGAGCCAGGGGACTTAGACTTATATGCCGCTTTACAGTGATTTACAGCCCTCTCTGAGCAGTTTACAGAGTCAGCCTCTTGCCCCCCAACAATCTTATTTTACCGACCTTGGAAGCCAACCTTGAGTCGGTCAAGATCAAACTGCTGGCAGGAGGCAGATTTAGCCTGCAATGCTGCATTCTAAAGATGGTGCCACCAGGGCTGATTACATATGGAACGTTAAGGCTGCCTCTGAAACGTGAAGTCCAATTCTGCCAGGTGGGCAGCATAGGCTTTGGAGTTAGTAAGAAACACTATCATAAAACAGAAAGACTAAACTAGGCTAACTAAAAAGGGGAGAAAAGAATTAAGGAAAACAAAGCAAGAAGAAAAGCAGAAAAACATTAGAAACAAAGAAGTAAATAACCAAGAAAAATACTGGGGGGGAGAAGAAATAAAGTAAAAAAAGGAACCCCCAAAATCCATGCAACGAATTAATTCAAATTTCACAATTGCATTAACTCTACTATTGCATTAACTCTGCTATTTTCAAGTGTTGATTTTTGATTAATAC
>NW_015386352.1:969492-973467 GCF_001527695.2 Protobothrops mucrosquamatus
GGGGGGGGGGGGGAGAAGAAATAAAGTAAAAAAGGAAGCCCCAAAACCCATGCAATGGATCAATTCAAATTTCACAATTGCATTAACATTCTACTATTTTCAAGTGTTGGTTTTTGATTAATACAAATTGTTAGCATTTATTCTCTGAACATATTCCCCTATTCTGCTTACCTTGCATATTGTCCAAAGTGATTTCTGTCATTTTCTTTTTTAAGGCATGATAGCAATAAATTGTCAGTATAATCTCAGGGAAGGATCCTCCAATATAGTTAATCCTTGATTTAAGACCACAGTTGGGAGCAGAATTCTCATTGTTCAACCGGGTGGTTGTTAAGTGAGACCCATCCAGTTTTACAATCTTTTAAATCTTTTTTACAAGCTGAGCCCAGTTGGTGCAGTCGTTAAAGAATGCAGCAGTGCAGGCTATCTCTGACCACTGCCAGCAGCTCGATCCTGACTGGCTCAAACTTGACTCAGCCTTCCATCCGCGGTCGGTAAAATGAGGAGCTAGATTGTTGAGAGGGGCAATAGGCTGACTCTAAAAACCGCTTAGAGCAGACCCCCAATCTTTCCAGCTCGGCAGACTGGCGGGAGAGGAGAAGAAGAGGGGATGGTTCCGTGTAAGCAGTCGGCATGCGTGTCTGAGAGTCAACCGCTACCTGAAGAACGTGAGGTTCCAAGAGGGCAAATCAGGAGACTCAAGCGGAGCCTTCCAAGATAAACAGCGCTTTAATTGATCAAGTGAAGTTGCTGGGTGGGACACTCTGAAACGCTGGCAGCTGCGTTCAGAAGTGCCAGACCTTGGTCAGTCAAGCATTTCCTTATATAGGCAGCAACAGCCAATCACAGAGTTACACATGTCAGTACACATAGCATTAGCCAATCACATTCCATTCTTTTCCCGCTCTTTTCCTTGTCTCTGGGTCTGTGTAAGTGTTCTTCCTGCCTTCATAAAATGGCGTCCCTACCGCAAGGACAGTTTATAGAAGCAAAATGGCGGCAGTTAGGCTAACAACAAGAATAAGTTTTTACCCATTTGGACAAACCCTATACGTGCATTTGCAGCTCCATTTACACAAGTGGCGGGCCCAGTGGTGGGATTCAGCCAGTTCGCACCACTTCGGCAGAACCGGAAGCTAATTCTTTCTTGCCCAGGCCCAGAATAGACTTCCAGAAGCAGCATCCACACAGAGAACCAGTTGTTCATATGTTTGAATCCCACCACTAGGAAGGCCTGGCTTAGAGAGCTCTGTAAAGCAGTATGAAGCAACATATAAGACTAAGTGCTATTGCTTTTTGGCATGGTTGTTAAGTGAATCACTGCAGTTATTAAGTGAATGACAAATTCCCCCATTGACTTTACCTGTCAAGCTGGCTGGGAAGATTGCAAATGATGATAATATGACCCTGGGATACTGCAACCATCATAAACCCATGAAGTGAAGTGTTAGTGCCGCTTTATAATGCCTTGGTAAGACCACACTTGGAATATTGCATTCAGTTTTGGTTGCCACGATACAAAAAATATGTTGAGTTCCTGGAAAGTGTGCAGAGAAGAGCAGCAAACAGGATTAGGGGACTGGAGGCTAAAACATATGAAGAACAGTTGCAAGAATTGGGTATGTCTAGTTTAATGAAAAGAAGGACGAGGGGTGAGATGATAGCAGCGTTCCAGTATTTGAGGGGCTGCCACAAAGAAGAGGGGGGCAACCTATTCTGGGAAGCACCTGAAGGCAGGAGAAGCAATGGATGGAAACAAACCAAGGAGGGATCCAACCTAGAAATAAGGAGAAATTTCCTGACAGTGAGAACAATTAATCAGTGGGATGGCTTTGCCTTCAGAGGTTGTGGGTGCTGCATCACTGGAGGCTTTTAAGAAGAGACTGGACAGCCATCTCTCTAAATTGGTATAGGGGGCTGGACGAGAAGAGGTCTAAGGTCCCTTCCAACTCTGTTATTCTGTTAAATTATATGGAAAGTAAACTTTTAATCCCACTGAAATTAATTCAGCTTAATGAGTGCCATTGCTCTGTTCCTTTATTGGAGGGGGGGTATGGTTTTTAATCCTTTGTTTTATTGCTTTATAGTGCGTTGATATAACATCTTTACTGAATTAAGCATTTTAGATGCCCAAACAGGCCATTTAAATTCTCCAAAACCAAATCGGAACAAACTGAAGCCTAATCCAGCTGAATAAACTGTGTGTGAATGCAACTCCGAGACACAACTAGGGTGTGGAGTTTGGGAAACAAATCTAACCAAATTGGAGATTGCTCCTCTTGAGTGGAACGTCTTGCCTCCAGAAGCGGTGAATGATCCAACACTGGAGGTTTTTTAGAAGAGACTGGACAGCCATTTGTCTGACATGGTACTATAGGATTTCCTGCCTGAGCAGGGGGTTGGACTAGATGACCTCCAAGGTCCCTTCCGGTTCTGTTATTCTTTTATTCTTTTATGACCATGGGGATGCTGCAATGTAAGGGTGGGAACCCTTGTTCAGTGCTGTTGTAACTTCAAGCAGTTGCTAAATGAAGGATTGTAACTACTCAAAGATTATAAGTACACCAAGTGCCTGGTGGCCTGTAAGTGTGGGAACCTTTTTTTTCAGTGCTGTTGTAACTTTAAGCAGTTGCTAAATGAAGGGTTGTAACTACTCAAGGATTATTTGTACACCGAGTGCCTTGCAGACGTGGGAGCCAAACAAATGAAAAAGTCAAACATTTCGCCATTCAGTCATTTTAAGAAAGTTATTTTTCCTTTGTAAAATTGTGTACACTTTTATTAGTCTACGCTTCTTCATCACTTGAACCAAAAACATAATTTGTACCAGAACAAAAGCTTTTTCTGGCTTCAGCATTGCCAAAATCTACTGATCTGTGTTTTTAGGAATGATACGTTGTCCAAAACTCTAATATTATCTGAAGTTTGTTGTTTGAGCGGGAAGAAGTACAGAGCGGGAAGAGTACAGAGAAGAGCAACAAAGATGATTAGGGGACTGGAGGCTAAAACATATAAAGAACGGTTGCAAGAATTGGGTATGTCTAGTTTAATAAAGAGAAGGACGAGGGGGGACACGATAGCAGAGTTCCAATATCTCAGGGGCTGCCCCAAAGAAGAGGGAGTCAAGCTATTCTCCAAAGCGACTGAGGGCAGGACAAGAAGCAACGGATGGAAGGTAATCAAGGAGAGAAGCAACCTAGAACTAAGGAGAAACTTCCTGACAGTTAGAACAATTAACCAGTGGAACAACCTGCCTCCAGAAGCAGTGAATGCTCCAACACTGGAAGTTTTTAAGAAGAGACTGGACAGCTATTTGTCCGAAATGGTATAGGTTTTCCTGTCTGAGCAGGGGGTTGGACTGATGACCTCCAAGGTCCCTTCCAACTTTATTATTATTATTAAGAATGATTGTAGGTTCTGTCTTCTATAACTTTCTCACCAAAGCCACTTGTTAAAATCTTAGTGTCAGCCTCAGGTAATATTTTGTACAATTCACAGGGTCCTTCTCACCTTTCAATAGGATTATTTTTTTTATTTTTATTTTTTTTATCACTAACTTCTATGCCGCCCTTCTCCCCACGGGACTCAGGGCGGCTCACAGCATGTTAAAAAACAACACAAAAAAACATTTCCCCTATAAAACCAATTAAAAATCAAATATATTAATGGCTGTGTCATTATTAAAATCTTTAAAAAAATTTCCCTATTTAAAATTCACCCTAGGTCAGTCCCGCTTGTTGAAAAAGCCATGTCTTGAGGGCGCGGCGGAAGGTTAAGAGATCCGGAATCGTCCGGATCTCGGGGGGTAGTTCGTTCCAGAGGGTGGGGGCACCCACAGAGAAGGCCCTCCCCCTGGGGGTCGCCAGCCGACACTGCCTGGCCGACGGCACCCTGAGGAGGCCCGCTCTGTGGGAGCGTACCGGTCTGTGGGAGGGAATCTGTGGCAGAAGGCGGTCTCGTAAATATCCAGGTCCT
>NW_015386352.1:974737-978314 GCF_001527695.2 Protobothrops mucrosquamatus
GTTTCATCTCTCTCAGCCCCTCGGTAAACCAAGGAGATGGTCGAGATCCACATCGGGTCAGAGGCCGCAGAGGCACGACTCGGTCCAACGCTGCGGCGGCAGTTGTCTCCCAGGCCGCCGCCTGATTTTCCGCCGAGTCGATTAGTATACCAAGTGTACAATATAAAGCTGGCAGGTCCTATTTTTAAACAAGATTTCTTCAATAATACCGAATCTATTCTCGCCTTAATATTTTTGTAGTGCTCTG
Organism: Protobothrops mucrosquamatus; assembly: GCF_001527695.2. Taxonomy (NCBI): domain Eukaryota; kingdom Metazoa; phylum Chordata; class Lepidosauria; order Squamata; family Viperidae; genus Protobothrops; species Protobothrops mucrosquamatus. The sequence goes on from NW_015386352.1 coordinate 974,985, forward strand.
CAGTTATTTCATCTGGCCCTAGAACCTTTCCAGATTCCATCATAGCAACTGTGTCATCAATTTCCTTCACATTAAATTTGCAGCTACATCTTCTTCCATGGAAGTTCAAACACCTGGAAGATTTATTTAATTTCCCAAAAATACATATGCTCAGAATGTCAATATTTAAGGATATAAATTCTTACTAAACTAAAGAAGGGAACGTTAATGTCGTTCTGATCTTTGTGAATTATCCCCAAGAAATAATTATTCTAATTCAACATCATTTTTAAAAAAAGAACAAGCCAATAATTTTCCAGTGGAGGAAAAGAAACGGCAATTTTCTTATGGATAAAATTGAGAGTTTATTGACGTTAGAGAGAACTCACTTTTTGCATTGCAACTGTAGAGGTAGTCCTCAATTTACGACAATTTGTTTAACAACCGTTTGAAATTACGACAATGTTGAAAAAGGTGACTTATACCTAGTCCTCACACTTATAACTGTCAAAATTCAACTGCACCTGGCATGTATTTATTTATTTTTTTATAAAAAATTTTTTATTGGTTTTCCAGTTTTACATTTGAGTATTTGGAAAGCAACGTGGTAATTGGGTTAGTCAATAATTCAATAACAAAATCTTTAGTACATATCTCAGGTTACATCATCAAACATTCCTTCTCTATTTCCCTTAACATTTGCTATATTATATTTAATCTAGTAAATTTCTAATTATATCAAACTCAGTTGAAACATTTATCAATATGTTTTTGCTTATACATATCCATATCCTGTTTTTAAATTTTACCTAATTTTAATATTTAATTACAATATTCCAGTTTAACCTTTAATATCCATAGTATTTAATTTTCGGGTAATCCAAATTTCCTTTATTTCACTGCATAAAAGTTATACTATCTAAAATACACATATTACTTACTTAAATATATTCTTATTTTATTTCATAAACATTTTCTATTTCTCATCCTCGTACATCACCACAATAATGGAGTATCCTTTATTATCACAAATCCATCATCTGCATTATCTGGGCTAAACAATAATTCAAAGCTATTTCCTAATAGTTAATTTTTATTTCCCTTATAAGTCGAAATCCTCAATATTAAGCTAATTAATCCCTTGTTTTTTTATTATTTTCCAACAATATTTAAATCTAATAATCAAATTTCCCTTCATCTCAAAATCTCCCTTTAACCCATTAGTTGAAACTTTAGGATCCTCTCTAATAAATCAAAAGACCCCATTTTTAAAATCTAACTCTAGCTTTCTTTTTATGCCAACCAGGCTTTTATACCAATGCTTTTAGATCATCAGATAGATCTCCCTTCATTCTTGTGCATGTTATTTGAATTAAAGGAGACCATTTAATTGTCAATTTTCTAGAGAAACTGGCCCATTTATAATCATTAAGTTGTCGCCCTGGTGGCTCAGATCCCCATATTTGTTCTAGTGTAATTGTCTTCAATTTGATCTGGTCTTCTTCTTCCTCAGGTTTCTTCTGGTTTAAGTAGAGAGTCATGTCCAATTTTATAGTTATTGTTTGCCTAAGTTTTTAATAAGCTGTACTTGTTGATCTTTAACACCCTCTGTCTTGGTATTGCTTTCTTCCGCTTCTGTTGTTTTTTGAGTTGTAGGTTCTTTGGTTGAAATCAGGGTTTGATTGTCTAAATTTTCAGTACGTTGTACTTGTTGATCTTTAAAGTCCTCTGTCTTAGTGTTAATTTCTTCCACTTCTGTTGTTTTGGGGATTGTAAATTCTTTAATTGCAATCAGGGTTTCGCTTTGTAGATTTAAGCTGGCACCTTTGTCTTTCAGTCTAGATTTAATTATCTCAGTAGCTTCAATAATTTTTTCAAGTATAAGTTTATAATTAGCTGAAATGTATTGCTGGTCCTCCTCTATTTCTGACATGGTTATAGATGGTCCTTTAGTGAAGGCTATTTATTAAACAAGAGTCAGTAAGTGTTCATCTCCACAGTTCCTAAAAACCAATTTCACCGCCCAGCTATTCTCTCAGCCTTTAATCTCTTTTAGATAATACCAAGGACAGACCTGGGCTATGAGCAGGTCTGTTTGTCAAGAATATTCACTTGCTATACCACGTTTCACCACAAGATGTACCCGATAGCATTTAAAGTCTTTTTCAAATCCCGGGCTAGGTTTTTATCGAATTTAAGTTCTTTTTCATCTTTTTTACAAGTAGATAAAGTAGCAAGTCCCCGTGGGACTAGGAACATTTTGGGTCCCCAAAAATCAAGAAGGTGCAAATCCAATTATTTAGTTGTTCTTTTCAAGGCTTTATTTCCCCTAGGTAGTCAGAAACCGCCATTTTAGAGGGTGGGAGGAAGACATTCCCTTCCCTCTCTCCTCACAGGGGGAAGAAATTTCAAGAAGCTTTTTACAGGAAAATACTTGGGGTACAAAGAAGGTAAGATCTCACCCAATTCCTCTGTGGTGCTTTCGAAGTGCTTGTTGGTAATTTTGGCCTCGGCTGGCAGCGGCTTAGTGATGGGCCATGTTAATGGCTGATCTTTTCCCTGTCAGTTCCCTGTCGGATCAAACGGGAGGGGTGCCTCCCTTCCGTGATCACTCGGGAGTCCTCTTCACGCTCGTCACCCCTCCAGGGCAACTTCCAACCCTTTTCAGGGTCCCCCGGCGGGAGAAAACCAGACGGCGGAGAAAGTGATCACTCCGCACGTCCACCAGAGCGGCGATCGCAAACCGGAAACCCCCTGGCATGTATTTATGATGATTTGCAGCATCTGGGGGTCACATAATGAACATTTGTGACTTTCCCCGGCAGCTTCTGACAAGCAAAGCCAATAGGGGAAGCTGGATTCACTTAATGACTGTGGCAAAATGGTAGTAAAATCAGGCATAACTCACTTAACAACCTCCTCACTTAGCAACAGAGGTTCCAGTCCCAAATGTGGTTGCAAATTGAGGATTAGCTGAACCACAACAGAGGTGACACCAAACAAATGGACATTGTCCTGTCTCCTGTGCCCACATCTGAAAAAAAAGTTGATTGTTCTTACCTTTATTATTTGCCACTGCTTTAAAAAAGGGGAGCAAAGGCCGGCCAGAAAGATCTTCAGAGTGGGTGGTGAGACCCTCCTTCACCGCTTGGAAACCTTGTAATACAATCACAGGGTACGGCCCAAACCAAAACGTGAAGATATTCCCATAGACCTTCGACATCTGTTAGAGAAACCATCCCAGGAGGTCTTTAAGATGCTTGTATTTATGATACTTGGCCTAGACTGGTGACTAGGAAGAGGAAGAAGTGGTGGTGGTGGTGGTGGTGGTGATGGTGGTGGTGGTGGTGG
>NW_015386352.1:978391-986978 GCF_001527695.2 Protobothrops mucrosquamatus
AAGAAGAAGAAGAAGAAGAAGAAGAAGAAGAAGAAGAAGAAGAAGAAGAAGAGGAGGAGGAGGAGGAGGAGGAGGAGGAGGAGGAGGGGGAGGGGGAGGAGGAGGAGGACTGTGGAGTTCTTGGTGCTCTCTGAGCTTGGTGATTTTTTTGCACACATTTCATTGCCCAACTAGGTAACATCATCAGTGCTGGAAGAAGCGGGAGGAGCAGGAGCAGGAGCAGGAAGAGGAGAAGCAGGAGGAGCAGGAGCAGGAGCAGGAGCAGGAAGAGGAGCAGGAGGAGGAGGAGGAGGAGACCCCTGCCTGTCATCAGCCGATCCTCCCCTGTGTCTGTGAGGATAGGCAGCTCTCCGTCTGGTTGACCACCTCCCCCAATGCCTGAGGGGCCTGGGACAGCATCATCCTCAGCCCCGGCCTCTCCAAACAGTGCCATCCCCGTCGGATGGTCCCAGTTCCAACAGCCCCTCTTCCTCCGAACTGGGATCTGATGGGGCCATGACAACTTACAACCATTGCAGCATCCCCATGGTGATATAATCAAAATTCAGATGCTTGGCAAACTGGCTTCTATTTATGACGGTCGCAGGGTCCCGGGGTCGCGTGTTCCCCTTTTGCGACCTTCTGACAAGCAAAGTCAAGAGGGAAGCCAGATTCACTTAACAATCGTGACTACCTTAACAACTGCGGTGATTCACTTAACAACCATGGAAATGAGGTTGTAAAATGGGGCAAAAAATCACTTCAACAACGGTCTCACTTAGCAACAGAAATTTTGGGGTCAATTGTGGTGGTAAGCCGAGGATTGCCTGTACTGGGTCCTAGTTTTAGCCCATCCTTGTTGATTTTAAGCTTTAAAATTATAAAATATTTTTCACCTTTTCCTATTCTTGCTTCTATCCTGTTGTGAGCCACCCAGAGTCACACTGATAGTGAAAGGGGCAGCATGTACATTTCATGAAGAAATAAGTCAGGCAGATGTTGAAAGATCTTAAAAATACGGAGGGACGGAGAAGCAAGTTGGGGAAAACATTTGCTTTTATTCATTCATTCATTCATTCATTTATTCATTCATTCTCAACCCCATTACTCTTAGAAGACATAGTGAGCACAAAGAGTAGCTCTTACAAAAAAGGAAATTGATTTGACCACCACCTCTTTGGCCACACAAAAGCCACAGTGTCACTTAGCAATAAATGATCTGTGCATCTCCCCTAACAATAATTTGTTCTTTGCTCCGAGTCAATCAGTTGAGGAAAGGGACGGACAACTCATACCTCAGTCAAGAGTTCCCGGTTTAGTTGAAGAAATTTGGGGTGCCATAAGGATCCGATGAAAGGCAGAGGTGTCGGCCCTGGTGGATAGCGCCTTCTTTGAAACTGCAGCCTCACCAGTTGGACAACCAGGAGGCAGAGCAGGAGAAAAATGAAGCTGAGCACCAGCATTTCTGTGCAGCTTCTCAAAGGAGTGTGCTGGGACTTCGCTTGCAGAATCCCTTTTGTTCTTCTGAGTTTCTTCCCATGGGCGGGATCCTACACAGAGGATTTCAATCTGCCTTCCTTCTTTGGCAAGTCTGCTTCCAGTTCCACTTCTCTGCTTCAGGGCATTTTCATCTTTGGATCCAGTTCAGAAAATTATGTTATAAGGTTAATGGAAGGAACGACGTGTCTAGCTGAGTGACTTCTCTTACACTGGTGTGGCTTGTGTGAAAGATTAAGCTGGCTTGGCTGTACAGGTAATCCTTGACTTTCAACCACAATGGCGCCTAAGTGAGTTTTGCCCCAATTTATGACCTTTCTTGCCACAGTCGTTAAGTGAATCACTGCAGTTGTTAAGTTACTAACACGGTTGTTAAGTGAACCAGGATTCCCCACTGATTTGACTTGACAGAAGGTTGCAAAAGGGGATCACATAACCCCGGGACACTGCAACCGTCGTAAATATGAGTCAGTTGCCAAGCCTCTGTATGTTTGATCATGTGACTGTGGGGGATGTTGCAATGGTCATACATGTGAAAAACATTCAGTGCCACTGTAACTTTGAACGGTCACTAAACGAACAGCAGTAAGTCGAGGACCACCTGTATCTACTTCCAAAGGGGCATCTTCCATGCCTTCCTTCCTTCATTTCTAAATATGTCATCCCATCTTTTGATCAGGAAGAAACTCATACATTTAATTTTGGAATTACAAAGAAAAATTGGTGGCATTGAAAATTAAGAGCTAATAAATAAGTTCCGTAAGGAAGACTGAGCGATGAAGAATTGAGGCTTTTGAACTGTGGTGTTGGAGGAGACGCTTCAGAGTCCCTTGGACTGCAAGGAGATCCGATCACTCGATCCTAAAGGAAGCCTGCCCTGACTGTTCTTTGGAAGGACAGATCCTGAACCTGAAGTTCAAAAACCTACGGAGATTCTCAAGTCATCCAGGTCATAGTCGTCCCAAAGACGCTTTTTCACGAGGCAATGGGACTTTCTTGTTTTTTCTTTGAAGACGTTTTGCTTCTCATCCCAGAAGCTTCTTCAGCTCCAACTGGATAGTGGGGAATGGAAGGATTTATACTCCTTGCAGACAGCTGGTCGTTTGCCTTCTTTTAGTGGGTCGTTGAGGCCACTTGGAGGTTTATTTATTGGGGAAACAAAACAACCACTTCATAAATGCGTGGCACAACATAGGAGAACAAACCCATCAGGACAAGATTCAGCAGTGCATCTGCATTTAAAAGATAAAGGCCGCTCTTTCGAAGACAGCAAAGTCCACATTCTGAACAGAGAGGACCGCTGGTTTGAAAGAGGGGTCAAAGAGGCCCTCTATGTCAAAATTGAACAGCCCTCTCAATAGAAGGGGAGGGATCTAACACCTACTATCTCCAGTCTACAACACAGTCCTTTCAGCAGGTCCAAGAAGGCTCCACACCCATTTGCACCACTCAGGTGATCCTGAGGACACAGATAAACCTCCAGGTGGGCTCAGCGACTCTCTAAGAGAAGGCAAATGACCAGCTGTCTGTGAGGAGTATAAATCCTTCCATTCCCCACCCTCCAGTCAGAGCTGAAGAAGCTTCTTGGGTGAGAAGCAAAACATCTTCAAAGAAAAAACAAGAAAGTCCAGTTGCCTCGTGAAAAAGCATCTTTGAGGCTCAAATACTTTGGCCACCTAATGAGAACCAAGCGCTCCTTGAAAAAGACCCTGATTTAAGATTTAAGGAAAAAAGGAGAATGGCAAAAGGGCGAGATGGGTAGATAGTGTCATCGACACAAAGAATGTGGATTTGGGGAAAGTCCAGGAGACAATGGAGGACAGGAGGGACTGGCGTGCAGTGGCCTACACGGTCGCGAAGAATCAGACACGACTTAGCAACTGAGCAACAAACAAACCGGAATAAATAGGTTAAGCATAAATAACATTAGTAAAGTATACTGGTAGTCCTTGACTTACGACAGTTCATTTAGTAACTGTTCAAAGTTATAACAGTACTAAGAAAATGAACTATGACCGCGTTTCACACTTACGACCGTTGCAGCATCCCCCATGATCACATGATCAAAATTCAGAGGCTTGGCAACTGACTCATATTTAGGACGGTCGCAATATCCCGAGGTCACGTGATCCCCTTTGGCGACCTTCTGACGAGCAAAGTCAATAGGGAAGCCAGACTCACTTAACAACTGTGTTACTAAGTGATTGCAGTGATTCGCTTAACAACTGTGGCAAGAAAGGTTGTAAAATGGGGCAAAGCTCACTTAACAAATGTCTTGCTTAGCGACAGAATTTTTGTCCTCAACAGTGGTCGTACGTCGAGGACTGCCTGCATATTGTAGTAAATATAATATCGCAAGCATGAAACCGATGGTACTAGGAGGTGAGTTTCTTAAGAAAAGAATTCCACAGGTTGAGGAAAACAATCCAAAAAACAAAAAAAAACAGATCTTCCTTCTCTTTCCATTTCTGTTTTATTTTCACTGGGTGACATTCCAATATTCAGTTGGCTGAGAATTAAAAATCGCAGCAGAATAATAATAATAATAATAATAATAATAATAATAATAATAATAATAATAATAATAATAATAATAATAATAATAATAATAATAATAATAATAATAATAATAAAGTTGGAAGGGACCTTGGAGGTCATCTAGTCCAACCCCCTGCTCAGGCAGGAAACCCTGTACCATTTCAGACAAATACTATAAGAACAAAATGAAAAGCAATTTTATTGTCTTTGTAGAGTAGAGAGCTAATTCCCCCAGAAGACAGAAATAAAAAAATGAAAGCGATCTTGGTAACTAATGCACAGGATGAAAAGAAGGACATTTAATCTAATAGAGGAGAGAAGCAACCTGGAATTAAGGAGAAATTTCCTAACAGTGAGGACAATTAACCGGTGGAACAGCTTGTCTTCAGAATTCGTGGGCGCTCCATCACTGGAGATTTTTAAAAAGAGATTGGACAGCCACTTGTCTGAAATGGTTAATAGGGTCTCCCATTTGAGCAGGGGGTTGGACTAGAGGACCTCCAAGGTCCCTTCCAGCTCTATTCTGATAGATTGATTAATAGAGAAATATGCAAGGTTCTTCATTTAGGAAAAAGAAATAAAACGATGGGTTTCCTAGGGTGGCTTGTGAGAAAGTTCTTGTGTAGGTGGATGATCAGCGAAATACATGCCGGCAATTTGCAGAAAGTCCTATTTTTACATTGCATCATCAGGAATATATTTTCCCAATCGTGACAATTAGTGGGTGTAGCTGTGATACACACAGATTAAAAATAAAGACCCAAGGAAAGATTTGATCGCATTGTTGCAGCAGCCACATGATTTTAATTAAATCAACTCTGTGGACATTCTTGGCAATGGCCTGTACCTATCTTGAATATTTGGGCCATCAAAGATTCAAACAGGAACAGCTTTGGAGAAAAACAACAAGGAGTAAAATAGGACCCTGCCTGCTTCAAAAATGGCGCAGAGACGATGCTTGGAGCTTGCACAGCGCAAACACAGCCCCCTCCCCACTCTTCATTAAAGCAATGCCATGTTTTTTCAGCCTTCCACATAAACCTGAAATGTGGATGCCTGAGAAATCAATGTATGAAACCGACTTCTTGATTGCTGTGACCTGAAGATGCCTGGAGGGACCCATCCTCATGAATGAACTCCATTTCCTTCCTAGTCCACTGCTACGGCAGCCTAAAACCATCCTTAGATATCTTGGTTTAGGAATAGTTGTTTTCCTTCTTCACCCTACTTCAAGGCTGCCCATCCCAACAAGGTAACCAAGTGAGGAACCTGGTGGGCATGACCAACTGGGCAAAGGGATCTATCTCGGCTCCAAACTTGGCCTAAGGCTCAGGCAAGCCTGTGTTGTCCCCAGCTCAGGGGATGAAGAACACCAGACACAAGGTGCAGGTTTTTTTGAAGCGCTTCAGCAAAAGGGGCCCCGGCGCTCAGAATGCCAGGACCCAGAACAAAGGATTCAACAAGCTTTTCTACAGTTTTTCAAGGCAGGATGAAGAAGCATGGTCTAATAGGCATTCTGAAAGTTGTCTAAAGCAGGGGTGTCAAACTGTCGGCCTGCGGGCCGGATGCATCATAGCGAAACTGCGCCTACCCCATTGGCGGCAATGGCAAGAAAGTCACGATACGTTGTGACACGTCACGTGACGTTGCGAGTTTGACACCCCTGATCTAAAGGGTCTTCTATTAGCGCCATCCCTATTTCTAAGTCTTAACTCTTAACCATTTCAAAAGTTATCTAACAAATATTCTATTGGCTCTGTTTCAACCCTATTCCTAAAAGTTAACTAATAAGCACCCTAGAACAAGTCATTTCAACCAGTGGTATGGGTACCCCCTGTGGTACATTGGCACCTGGCAGGTGGTACGCGACCATCCTAGAAAAGTGGTAGCGGGGGAGGGGAATGAGCTGTACCGGTGGCAGCACCGCACAAGCCTGAGCGAGAGATGGCTGGAGCTGCAGGGCTGTCAGGGCTCAGCGGAAGCGCCAGGATCAGCGCCAGGATCCAGCTGGAGCTCGGCGCTGATCCTGGCACTTCTGCTGAGCCCTGAAGAAGCGCCGATCAGCTGGAATGTTGCAGCCTCTCCAGGCTCTTGTGATTTACATTAAGATGCTTAGCAACTGATTCATATTTATGACGGTCACAGTGTCCCAGGGTCATGTGAAGTGACCAAAACCTGCTGCAACCACCCAGCAGATGGGGGGAATAAAAACCAAACACCCCCCACTCCACCCCCGCTGCCAATCCTCAACAGAAATGCTCATAACAATGAAAACCTCAGACAGGAGGAAGAGTGCCGCTGGGTGGGCAGGCAGGTGTCTTGCTCGGCTGTGGCTTGGGGGGCACTTTTTTCAGTGCCATTGTAACTTCGAACAGTCACTAAGCAAACTGTTGTAAGTCGAGGACTACCTGTACTTTATCACTTTTTTCCTTTTGGGGGGGGGTTCATCAAGTTTTTGACACTTAGCTAGGCGACTGGTGGTACTCGGATGTTGCCATATCCTAAAAGTGGTACAATGGGTGAAAAGATTGAAAAGCCCTGTTCTAGAAGACATTTAGCAAGTCTTCTACTGACTGTGTCTTAGTCCTGGACAGCCATTTGTCCGAAATGGTATAGGGTTTCCTGCCTGAGCAGGGGGTTGGACTAGATGACCTTCAAGGTCCCTTCCAACTTTATTATTATTATTATTATTATTATTATTATTATTATTATTATTATTATTATTATTATTATTATTATTATTATTATTATTATTATTATATGTCTTGTCTGATGTGCCTGACAGTCAACTCTTGTTTTCTACATTGAAAGGAGCCCCACCTTTTCCTTTATCTTTGTTATACGGGCCATGCAGATACATATCTCCTCCCTGAGTTCATGCCATACGTTGGCAGAGACAAGTTGACAGAGGCAAATTGGCAGAGACAAGTTGATAGAGGCTAGTTGGCAGAGATAAGCTGGCAGAGGCTAGTTGGCAGAGATGAGCCAGTAGAGGCAGGTTGGCTGTAGCAAACTGGCTGTGGCGAGTTGTCCCTTCACGCAGGGAAACTGGGGAGAAGGAAGAAGTAGGGTGAACTCCCCAAATGGGGAAGAGCAGAGAACCCTCTCTAGAACTTCCTTGCCTCATTGCATTCATTTGTCTCAGGGGCTGCCCCAAAGAAGAGGGAGTCAAGCTATTCTCCAAAGCCCCTGAAGGCCGGACAAGAAGCAACGGATGGAGAAACTGATCAAGGAGAGAAGCAACCTGGAACTAAGGAGAAACTTCCTGACAGTCAGAACAATTAACCAGTGGAACAACCTGCCTCCAGAAGCGGTGAATGCTCCAACACCGGAAGGTTTTAAGAAGAGACTGGACAGCCATTTGTCCGAAATGGTATAGGGTTTCCTGCCTGAGCAGGACTAGATGACCTCCAAGGTCCCTTCCAACATTATGGATCATCGCACAGTCAGCCAGATGTTCAGACTGGATTTGGCATTTTTGTCTACCTATCGAGTCCTTACCAAGGACCTGGGATAGGCAGATGTGAATGTTTGATGTTATTACAGATATCGTCGCAGGATGGAAGCAGTTCCTAGTAAGGCCGCCTTTTGCAATTGACTAATGGCAAATTTGTCAATGCCAATTGTGTTCAAGTGGTGCTCCAGCTGTTTTGGGATTGCACCCAAGGTGCCTATTACTATTGGTACTACCCTTGCTTGCTTTTGCCACAGTCTTTCTATTTCTATTTGTAGTTCTTTGTATTTTGTTATCTTCTCCAGTTCTTTCTCGTCTATTCTGTTGTCTCCAGGCACTGCCACGTCCACTATCCAGACTTTTTTGTCTTTCTTATTGTCAATTGTTAAGTCTGGGGTGTTATGTTGCAGGTGTTTGTCTGTTTGAATTCTGAAGTCCCAGAGCAGTTTAAATTTATCATTTTCTATGACTTTCTCTATTTTATGATCCCACCAGTTCTTGCTTACAGGCAAATGATATTTCTTGCAGATCTTCCAATGCACCATTGTTGCTACTTTGTCATGCCGCTGCTTGTAGTCAGTCTGTGCGATCTTCTTGCAGCAGCTTACCAGGTGGTCCACTGTTTCTTCAGCATCTTTGCATAGGCGGCACTTACTGTCTGTTGCTGTCTTCTCAATTTTGACTTTATATGCATTTGTCCTTAAGGCTTGGTCTTGTGCAGCCAGAATTAGTCCCTCGGTCTCTTTCTTCAATTTTCCTGCTCTTAGCCATTGCCATTGCCAATAATAATAACATCATCATCATCATCATCATCATCATCATCATCATCATCATCATCATCATCATCATCATTATTATTATTATTATTATTATTATTATTATTATTATTATTATTATTATTATTATTATCTTCCTTGCCGCGTTGCAATCATTGTCGCTGCTGCTCCACAACCTTCCCACTTTTCTCAGCTGTTTTTCCACCTTGCTAGTCCGAGTCCCTTGCCAAGAAAGGTAAGATACAAAATCACATCAATCATGTAAATGTTAGTTGGTAAATTATACAGTTTTTTTTAAAAAGGAAGCTTTTTTTTATAAGTTGCTTCTGCAAAATCTCTTACT
>NW_015386352.1:987799-989979 GCF_001527695.2 Protobothrops mucrosquamatus
CGTTGCAATCATTGTCGCTGCTGCTCCACAACCTTCCCACTTTTCTCAGCTGTTTTTCCACCTTGCTAGTCCGAGTCCCTTGCCAAGAAAGGTAAGATACAAAATCACATCAATCATGTAAATGTTAGTTGGTAAATTATACAGTTTTTTTTAAAAAGGAAGCTTTTTTTTATAAGTTGCTTCTGCAAAATCTCTTACTTCAAGGCCTTGCCTAATCTTCAAGGTGGTGCAAGTTACTCTTACGTATTTTTAATTCCATATTCGGGGCTAATTGCGCAAAAAAAAAAAAACAGCTGCCAGAGCAATTTATAAGATTGCACAATCGGCTATGTAAGAGTAAAGTTGCAATTGTGAGATGACACCAGTCCACAGAAGAAGAGATAGTACGAAATTTCCCCAGCTTTAATTATTACTCATTCATAATGCTACAAATCATTATGCAATAAAAATCTGAACGCTTTTTTTCTTTAGAGTTGTTTTAACATCGGGCTATATATTCTAATGTCACAGAGAAAATCTTGCAAAAAGTTGTAAAGAGTCAGAACCGACTGATGGCACATACATACTGTAAATATAATAATAATAATAATAATAATAATAATAATAATAATAATAATAATAATAATAATAATAATAATAATGTTGGAAGGGGCCTTGGAGGTCATCTAGTCCAACCCCCTGCTCAGACAGGAAACCCTATACCATTTCAGACAAATGGCTGTCCAATCTCTTCTTAAAGACTTCCAGTGTTGGAGCATTCACCGCTTCTGGAGGCAGGTTGTTCCACTGGTTAATTGTTCTGTCAGGAAGTTTCTCCTTAGTTCTAGGTTGCTTCTCTCCTTGATCAGTTTCCATCCGTTGCTTCTTGTCCTGCCTTCAGAGGCTTTGGAGAATAGCTTGACTCCCTCTTCCTTGGGGCAGCCCCAGTATCTCAGGGGAAATCTTCTAGTCCAACCTCCTGCTCAAGGAGGAGATCCTTAACCATTGCAGACAAATGATTGTCCAATCTCTTCTTAAAAACCTCCGTGTTGGAGCATCCACAATTTCTGAAGGCAAGCCTTTCTGCTGATTAATTGTTCTCACTGTCAGTGAATTCCTCCTTAGTTCTAGGTTGCTTCTCTCCTTGATTAGTTTCCACCCGTTGCTCCCTGTCCTGCCCTCAGGTGCTTTGGAGAAGAGCTTGACTCCCTCTTCTTTGGGGCAGCCCCTGAGATATTGGAAGATGGCTATCATGTCCCCCCCTCGTCCTTCTCTTCATTAAACTACTGTAGATATACCCAATTCCAGCAACTATTTTTTGTATGTTTTAGTTTCCAGTCCCCTGATCATCTTTGTTGCTCTTCTCTATAGAGAGGGATCTTGGAGTCCTAGTGGACAATCACTTAAATATGAGCCAGCAGTGTGTGCATGACTGATCAAGTCATGTTCTAATGAAGTTGCTGAGCTGAGTTTGTTTGGCTGTTCTGTCCTTGAACTTTGTTCTCTAGAAAAGAGAGGTGCACAATAGTAATAGCAATAGCACTTAGACTTGTATACCATTTCACAGTCTAAGCGGGTTACAGGGTCAGCCTCTTGCCCCCAACAATCTGGGTCCTCATTTTACCCACAGGTCTCACCCTGAAACTCAAGGTTGGAAATCTATCCTAGCTGATATGCTGGTTCTGAGGTTTTGCTTGATAAAAAATACAGGAAATCAGAAGTTGCCTTCAAGAGTTACGTGTTTATAAAGCTGAACAAAGGCGGGCCTCTCTAAAGAGAGAGAAAAGCTCCAACTATCGAAAAAGACTTATTCTTATACCTACTTTGATTACATAAGCAATTCACCCAGCAAAGCTGACACACATAAGATAGAGACTTTGCCCTTTAAGGCTGGCACACTGTAGATGAGAAGGAAGAAAGCAGAAGTAGCTAATATGTTCCCTTTTGGGTGGTTGGGGTGTTTCCCCAAGGCACCATATGTTCCCGGGTGGGTTAGGACATTGGGTGTTTTCCTTGCTGTCCTTTCATGACCTTGCATTCATGGTTCTGCAAGTGGCCAGAGAGAGCAGAGCCATCTGCACGTATTCACAATTGCTACTGTCCCCAAAGTCCGGGTCAACATAGCAAAGCATATTTAGCAGGTAATTGTTGCTTAGGAGCACTTAAGAAATCAATTCAGGAAAGCCAACATTGCCACAAAG
>NW_015386352.1:992123-1011840 GCF_001527695.2 Protobothrops mucrosquamatus
ATAAATGTAATAAACATGTTTTTACTTAGCTAATATAATAAGAACTGTACTAGCTTAAATATGAGATAGTAGACATTAAGAGAAAAAGAGAGGAGGTATTTGATGTTGAAACAAGAGAACTTTTGGTTACTAAATTTAAGACAAATTAATAGAAAATAAGAATGTTATACTGTATTATTAATTAGATGGTGTAAGATGGTGAGAAACAGACTGTATTCAAATAGATAAGACGTGTATCCTGAATATTAAGACTTTGTGATGAATTGTGATAAAGGGAACTTGGGTTACTTAAAACTTGGAAATTATAAATATTAAATGTTAAATTTAAATATTAATGGGAAACTAAAAATGGGAAAAAACTAATTAGGACATTGATTGTCTATAAAGACTGAATGTTAAAATAACCAGGATATGTATAAGCTAAAAATTATTGATAAATGTAAAAATGTTATTTTTATTTAATTGATATTATAAGAATTGCATTAGTTTAAACATGAGACAGTAAATACTAAGGGGAAAAGAGAGGAAATATGTAATGTGGTAGTTTGAGACTGGCACTAAAAGATACTTGTATGTCATTGAATTATCGCTTAACTCAGCCGCCATGTTGCTTTTTAAATACTTAAATGTAAAATTACAAAATCAATAAAACATTAAAAAAAAACAAAGTACATGACACAGGAAATACAAAGCCTCAAACAGGAACAGGAAACAACCTCAAAAGCCCCAGAAGGTATAAAAATCCACCACTCCCAGCTACATGTGGTCAGCTTTCCCAGAGCTTCATTTCTGCCTGGCTCTGCTCTTCAATTAAACTGCAACCTTCTTTTTAAAGCAGTCTCCATTTTGTTTATTCCCGGCTTGGACTGGACCCTGATAAAGATTTTCCTTTCAACAGTATAAACTAGCCATTTCTATAACAACAACTTAATCTAATCAGTAAAACCCAAAATTCCCTCCCTTTTTTTTCATTCATCAAGTTTTTGACACTTTGCTAAGCACTGGTGGTACTTGAATATTGTCATGTTCTTAAAGTGGTATGATGTGTGCAAAGGTTGAAAAGCCCTGGACTAGAAGGCACACCCCCCCCAGATCCCTTTATGTTCTACCTCCTTCCTCACTGGTCAGTTCCAGTTAGGGTTCATGGGAGGGCTAACGCATGCCTGTTGTCTCATACTGGTGGGGCCCCTATGGATTCATGCTTTCTTTGCTCCTGTTCAACATTTACATGAAACCATTGGTGAGGTCATCCATCAGTCACCAGTATGGTGCCATCAGTATGCTGCTGATATAAAACATGGCCCTATATGGTAGGCATAACATTACAAAAAAAAAAAAGATTTTGTATGTATATACAGGATTCATGCACATTTCTGAGATGATATCTACCTGGGAGTAGATTGGGAAGATGTATTCATTAAGCCTAGCAAAAGCTTCTTACCTGCCCACTTCTGTATGAAAGTCTGGGTAAAGGATAATTTAAGAAAAGGAGTGTCCAGGAAGTTTTAGAAAAGTTTAAACTTTAGAAAAGTTTTAAAAGCAGTGTGTGGTGACATCTAGTGGTAGAGGTGGTTATTACATCAGGAGACTAACGTGTGGGACCGCCGTGGAATAAGCCTTGCTACTAAGCTTAAAGTTTACCAGGCAGCAGTGCTAACTACCCTGATGTATGCTAGTGAGACCTGGACAGTGTACAGGAGGCATGTCAGGCAACTGAATTACTTCCACATGACTTGCCTTCGTAGAATTCTGAGGATCCGGTGGCAGGATAAGATACCAGATACAGATGTCCTCTCCAGAGCAGACCTATCATCAGTTTACACTCTGTTGATGAAAGCCCAGATGCGCTGGGCAGGCCACGTTGTAAGGATGCCAGACCATCGCATCCCTAAACAGCTCTTCTATGGTGAGCTGTCTCAAGGAAAGCAATCGCACGGGGGACAAAAGAAGCNATACAAAGACACGCTGAAAGCATCTCTCAAGTCCCTGGATATCGACACCATCTCTTGGGAATTTTTGGCGCATGATCGACCGACATGGCGTACCCTGGTTTACCAGGGTTGCCAGACATATGAACACAGAAGGACAATCTTGGCACAACAGAAGCGAGCACTCTGTAAAGCCAGAGCTGCAAATGCTGAAGCAATAGTGTCCACATTTCTCTGTTCAGTATGTGGCAGAACATTCCGTGCTAACATCGGTCTAATCAGCCATCTACAGACACACCACTGATGGTCCATAATCCATAAGATGTCAAAGTCTTCATCGAAATCGATGGACGAACAACACATCAGGAGATTATTCAAAAAGTGGTGAACGCTCAAGTGCTTTTTTTCCTCCTCCTTCTCTTGCTTTTTGCAAATAATTGAAATTTGATTTTAAAAGTGGTCAGATTAGGGGTGAGTTAAAAGGGAGCAAGTAGAACTAGATAAATGACAATAACATAGAAAACAGCCCAGGGCTGATGTTTCTGGCCTGTCAGTATTCAAAAGCCCATGTTGCAGAACGAGACTAGGTTGTATACATTTTTCTTTCGCAACAAGGAGGGCTGTTTTTCAGACAAAAGTTGGAAGAGACAGAGCCAGCTACTTGGATTCCCAGTCCACAGCTGCTATTCAGTATCCACAGCTGCTATTCAGACCTGGCATAGGGGCCTAGCAAGGAATTGCAGAGATCTCAAAGAAATGCGGATGCAGAGTGCCTCCCCAGATCGCGTCAAACTTTATATCTTTTGATCTGTCAGCCAAGTGGAAATTGAACATTTGAACAAGGTTGGTAAAGAAAAGGAAGATCTCTGTTTTTGCCAAATTTTCTCCCAAACATGCTCGATGACCTAGGAGAGGAGAGGAAAACAACAAATCAGTGCTGGAAGGGAGTGATTAGGGCAGAGGTGAGGAACTTTATGACTGTTGTTGGATTAAAGTCTTCATCCTGGTTCATCCAAGCCGGGGATAAATAAGCAACATGGCGACTGCTTTGGGAAGAAGGTTACAGTTTATTGAAGAGGCAGAAAGATGGTTCTTGCAGGAAAGAGCAGAGGGAAGAAGGGCTGAGCACATGGGTAGTAGGTTTTTATACCCCCTCTAGCCTTTTTTTGGAATAGTTTCCTGTTCCTGTGGCATGAACTTTGAGACTATTTCTGAGGGTTTTTCTAGGCCTTGATATCTGTGGTTTAATCCTATTATCATATCCTGCTTCCCTGGTGACGGGGCTAATGACTCCTAGAGTTTGGGTGGGGTATGCAGATTTTAAGTCTCTTTGTCTTGATAAACTTTCTGATGGTTTTACATCTGCATTTGTATAGGTCTCTCTCTCTCTCTCTCTCTCTCCCCCTCTCCCTCTCCCTCTCTCCCTCTCCCCCTCTCTCTTTCTCTTTCTCTTTCTTTCTCTTTCTCTTTCTCTCTTCCTCTCTCTCTTCCCCGTCCTTCTTCTCTTTCTCTCTCTTTTCCTCTCTCTTTATCTCTATTTCTATCTTTCTCACTCTCTTTCTTGCTTTCTTGCTTTCTCTCTCTTCCTCTCCCCCTCTTCCTCTCTCTCTCTCTTCCTCTCTCTTCCTCCTCTTCCTCTTTCTCTCTCTCTCCTTCTCTTTCCCTCTCTCTTTTTCTTTCTTCCCCTCTCTTCTTCTTTCTCTCTCTCTCTCTTCCTCTGTCTCTCTTTCTCTCTCTTTCTATTTCTCTTTCTCACTCTCTTTTTTGCTTTCTCTTCCTCTCTCTTCCTCTCCCCCTCTCTTCCTCTCTTCCTCTCTTCCTCTCTTCCTCTCTCTTTCCCTCTTCCTCTCTCTCTCTTCCCCTCTCTCTCTCTCTTTCTCTTTCTCTCTTCCTCTCTCTCTTCCCCATCCTTCTTCTTCTGTCTCTCTTTCATTTCTTTCTCTCTCTCTTTCTTGCTTTCTCTTTCTCTCTTCCTCTCCCCCTCTTCCTTTCTCTCTCTCTTCCTCTCTCTCTCTCCCTCTCCCTCTCTCTCTTCCTCTCCCTCTCTCCCTCTCTCTCTTTCTCTCTTCCTCTCTCTCTTCCCCGTCCTTCTTCTTCTCTTTCTCTCTCTTTTCCTCTCTCTCTTTCTCTCTCTCTAATTTCTATCTTTCTTTCTCACTCTCTTTCTTGCTTTCTTGCTTTCTCTCTCTCTTTCTTGCTTTCTTGCTTTCTCTCTCTTCCTCTCCCCCTCTTCCTCTCTCTCTCTCTTCGTCTCTTCCTCCTCTTCCTTTCTCTCTCTCTCCTTCTTTCTCTCCCTCTCTCTTTTTCTTTCTTCCTCTCTCTTCTTCTCTTTCTCTCTCTCTCTCTTCCTCTGTCTCTCTTTCTCTCTCTTTCTATTTCTCTTTCTCACTCTCTTTTTTGCTTTCTCTTCCTCTCTCTTCCTCTCCTCTTCCTCTCTCTCTCTCTCTCTTCCTCTCTCTCTTTCCCCCTCTCTTCCTCTCTTTCTCCCTCTCTCCCTCTTCCTCTCTCTCTCTTCGCCTCTCTCTCTCTCTCTCTTTCTCACTCTCTCTTTCTCTCTCTCTCTCTCTCTGGTTCACACAAGTTCAATCCATTGCCTCATTTGTTTTTTGGTTGATTTATCTATGTATCGGCATTTTCGTAACACACGTATGAGCAAATTTACATAATCATATTATGTTTCCTAATATAATGTTCTTATCTGTGGCTGGAGCTGATCCACAATGTGTGTTAGTTTGGCAACTCCACTGAACAGGCTACTGTTGCAAACTAGCTAAGACTAGGATGTGGCATGCCTAGCAGTGAGCCCACCAGATACTTTTTTTTTTTTAAATAAAAAATAAAAAATGAGATGGTGGCCACAGCTGTACGACTGAAGAATATGCAAACTAGGTGGAGCTTTGATTGCATCTTCACGGCTGCCATCATGATTTTTTTTACCACAATCTACAGACATCCCTGTTGACAATCCACCACAAAGTCATTTTTTCTTATTTAAAACACTCTTGATGCAGATTACTGTTCACGAAAGGAATGTTGACGGTAGCTCTTTGTTTCAAGCTGCCCATAATCAGAAGATATGTCCATCACTAAATACATAAATATATATTTAGCATTTGAGAGGTGAAAATAGGAGCAGTCAATGCATATCATTAAAGATTCGATGGAATTTTAACAAGCTGAACGAGCACCTAGAGAAAATGGGATGAACGCTTCTCGACAGGTGAAATTGCCTTCCTTGTCGAGGAAATGGTTCGGGTTGAAGGCGAGGGGTGTCTCCCACTCGTTGGCATCATACAAGGGAGAAGCCATGTTTGGGAAAAAGATGGAGCCCTGTGGAAAAGAAGAGGAGCACTTACGTTTTGCCTTTCGCCCTAAGGCAGGGGTAGGCAACCTTGGCTCTTCAACTCCCAGAATTCCTGAGCCAGCCATGCTGAGGGAAAAGGGAGAGGTTTCCAAGCTGAGCCATGCTGGCTCAGGAATTCTGGGAGTTGAAGTCCACGAGTCATGAAGGGGCCAAGGTTGCCTACCCCTCGCTTAGGCCTGTATTTCTTAACCTTGGCCACTCGGAGATGGGTGGACTTCAACTCCCAGAATTCCTGAGCCAGCCATGCTGAGGGGAAAAGGAGAGATTTCCAAGCTGAGCCATGCTAGCTCAGGAATTCTGGGAGTTGAAGTCCACGAGTCATGAAGGGGCCATAGTTCCCCCATGCTGGCTCAGGAATTCTGGGAGTTGAAGTCCACGAGTCATAAAAGAGCCCAGGTTGCCTACCCCTGGGCTAAGGGAAGGGAAAAAAATGGTTATATCTGCTGGCAACGGAGGCAGAAGTGACAAATTTCAATTCATGGGTTTAAAGATCACTCTTCTAAAAAAAATACAAATAGGTTAAGCAACAATCTTTTAAAAAAAAAATTTAAGAAAAGGTTCCTAATAAACCTAATTTTTGAAGCTGACTTTGGCTGATCTAAAAAAAATGAAGCAGGTTGGATCTGATGGTTGAGAAACCATCAGGAAATTTATCTGAGCTCAACCTCTGTGGAGATTCTCAGTCATCCAGGTCATGGTTGTCCCCAAAGTGCTTTTTCAAAAGACAAATGGAGTTTGTTTTCCCTTGAAGATGTTTCGCTTCTCATCCAAGAAGCTTCTTCATTTCTGAAGAAGGTGAGAAGCAAAACATCTTCAAGGAAAACCAATGAAGTCCAGTTGCCTTTCGGACATCTGAGCTCAACCTTAGGCTGGGCAATTGAAAAAAAAAATTATCCTGAGGGAAAGTAAAGCGGAACCATTTCTGATTTGTTGCCATAAAAATGATGTATACGTCTCTATGAAGTGACAGAAGCCGAGCTCAACTCAAAAGAGATCAAACATCCCTTTTTGTGGTGTGCGCAAAGAAAGAAAGGACTTTGTATGCTTTAAATATTTGCGCTTCAGCATTAACAAAGAATAGCCCTAGTTTCAGACATGGATCGATGAGGACTAACTGGACAAGCTAATCGAGAAATCAGGGTGAAGAACGGTCATTGGAAACAGACCCACTTCATAGTGAACCCCAAAGATGACAAAATATGGGTCACAATGTCACAACATAACCTCCCCCCTTGGAACTTTGGGCACATAAAGTACATCTTGTTCTCATTTTCTTTGCTCTGTAGGAGGGAAAAAGCGTGTCAGGAAATAGCACATGTCACAATACAAATGAACAGTGATAATTATTGCTACTATTAGTTGCTTGGGAATAGCTTTGGTCAAGACCTTGTAGGTATGAAAAAAGGCCAATAAATTATTGCTGCTTTTTTTTCCCCTGTGTGCTTGACTTGCTCCAGCTTTTGATCATATTGAAGTCTGACATTTCTGGAGAACAATAGCTGCGATTATGAATATATACAAGTACAGGTAGTCCTCTGTTAACAACCGTTTGTTCAGGAAGTGCTTAAAGTTGCAACAGTGCTGAACAAGGAGACTTATGGCTGGTCCTCAAAGTTTCAACCATTACACTTCCCACAGTCAGCGCTGTCCTAGGCTGCATTAACAGAGAGCTAAAATAAAATAAAATAAGATCACGTGAAGTGTTAGTATCACTTTTTAAGGCCTTGGTGAGACCACACTTGGAATAGTGCATCCAGTTTTGGTTGTCACGATATAAAAAAGTTGTTGAGGTTCTGGAAAGAGTGCAGAGAAGAGCAACAAAGAGGATTAGGAGACTGGAGGCTAAAACATATGAAGAACAGTGGCAGGAATTGGGTATGTAGTTTCATGAGAAGAAGGGCTAGGGGTGACATGATAACTGTGTTCCAATATCTGAGGGATCATTACAAAGAAGAGGGAGTCAAGCTATTCTCCAAAGCCTCTGAAGGCAAGTCAAGAAGCAACGGATGGAAACTAACCAAGGAGAGAACCAACCTAGAACTAAGGAGAAATTTCCTGATAGTTAGAACAATTAACCAGTGAAACAACTAATCATGATTCATGTGTTTGGCAACTGGCTTGCAATTACGATGGTCGCAATGTCCTGCCATTTGCAACTTTCACTGCTGGCTTCTAACAAGCATGGTCATGTCACGTTGTCCAATTAGAGGAGAAATCATTGTTATGAGAAATTGTCTCTGGGTCTGGCCAGACACCTGGTGAACCGTCCTTGGTTCTCACAGGCTGCTTTCTTAATCTTTGAAGTCTGCATTCCAATCCTTTTCTCTCCCTCCGAGTTCATTGGCAAGGTGAGAAACAATAATTGCCGCAACAGCAAATACCGTCCTTCAAAACTTAACACAAAGTCAGTAGGAAAGTTGACAGGACGTCACAAATGGCAATTGTGTGATATTGCACCTAACGACTGTGTAGAATTCACCTAAAGAGCACTACAGGAGCTGCCTGAACTGCCATTGTAAGTTGATGTGGTCACATGACATCGCACTTAACAACAGAGTTCTCCGTCCAATTATCATCGTTAACTGATGAATCCCTGTATTGCATGTGCTTCCTCTAGCAATATGGTGAGGAGAGGAATAGAAGGCTCCAGAACACAGGAATTCATTTACCTTTCTAAAGAGAAACTTCTGGATCATCGTATCTCTTATGCAGTATCTGGGCACTCCGATCGCGATGATGTTGCTAAAGCGCTGGATTTTGTGCACCACTGCATTTGTGTATGGAAGTTTCTTGCAATCCTCGTAACAGATCGACTGGCCCGGTGGTAGAAGGGTATCAATTTCCTTTTGAACTTTGGCTGGGGAGAAACAAAGATTTTGCACATTGACTAAGTTAGGAGTGAATAAGCATCCAGGTGTGACCTCAGCTGTCCATGGTCTATTAATGGCAGAAGCTCAGCCCAGGAGGAGGGAATTATCTAGACCAGGGATGTCCAACCTTGGCATCTTTATGTTCAACTCCCAGAATTCCCCCACCAGCCATACTGGCTAGGAATTCTGGGAGTTGAAGTCCACAAGTTTTAAAGTTGCCAAGGTTGGACACCCCTGAGGGATCACCTTTTTTCAAATGCTTCTACACGTCCAACTAGGCCAAGCAGAATGGGCATGCTGCGGAATTATACAGAATGAGTTAGAAGGGACCTTGTCGGTCATCTTCTAGTCCAACCCCCCGCTCAAGGAGGAGACACTACACCATTTCTGACAAGTCCAGTCTCTTCTTGAAAGCTACTAGTGATAAAGCCCCTACAAGTTCTGAAGGCAATCTGTTCCATTGGTTGATTGTTCTCATTGTCAGAAAATTTCTCCTTATTTCTAGGTTCAATCTCTCCTTGATCAGTTCCCATCCATCGTTTCTTGTCTGGCCTTCAGGTGCTTTGGAAAATAGATTGACCCCCATCTTCTCTGTGACAGCCCCTCACATATTGGAACACTGCTATCATGTCTCCCCTGGTCCTTCTCTTCACTAAACTAGCCATGCCCAGTTCTTGTAACCATTCTTCATATGTTTTAGCCTCCAGTCCCCTAATCATCTTTGTTGCTCTTCTCTGCACTGATGATTCTTCTCTCACCTTGAATGTCAGGATAAAGCACCATATACAACAGTGCCCAGTTATAAAAGTGGTGCCCGATGTCTCTGTTCCCCCCATGAAGAGATCAAAAATGTTCTGAACCAGGTTCTTTTCGTTATAGGGCGATTTGGGTTGGTTTTTTGTCTGCAGAACAAAAATGGAGAAATGAATACCTGAGAAACCTTGAAGGCCATCACTTCCTTCCAGTCCTTGCCTGATGGAATCCATGTTAGAATGCATTTTGTATCGCAACAACTACAGAATCATTCAGCCAGTAGATGGCAGTGTTTAGTTTGCATCTATGGTTATAATCTATGGTTCTGTTTATTCTGGGGAGAGTTTCCTATTTCCTGTTAGAGTTTAAAACAGCTGAGCAGTAAAGCACATGGTGACTGTACTCTTTGTTTGCTCTGCAGCGCTATATATAAGCAGACTTTCTAACATTGCCAATTTCAACAGCTGCAGCCTTCTCCCTTGAGGGAAGGCAGGGCCAAGAAAGGCAGGCATCAGAGCCCTGGCATCCTCTCCGATGCTGCATTGTCACAATCCCGAGAGAAGACAATACTCAAGGCTACTATACAGCTTGCTGGCTGGGAAATTTGGGGAGTTGAAGTCCACCCGTCTTGAAGTTGTGAGGGTTAGGAAGGCTTTATACAATAAGGTATCTAACAGTCACACACAAAAAAGATATGTCCATCACTAAATACATAAATATATATTTAGCATTTGAGAGGTGAAAATAGGAACAGTCAAGGCATATCATTAAAGATTCAATGGAATTTTAGCAAGCTGAACGAGCACCTAGAGAAAATGGGATAAACTCTTCTCGACAGGTGAAATTGCCTTCCTTGTCGAGGGCTTTGATGGTGTGAGCCACCATCTTGATCTTTTTTGACACTTTGCCTTCCCTTGCAGACACTGGAGAAATGACTTCAGACTGTCCGATATGTCTTAGCTTTTACATTTTGGAAAATTAAAATCAATTAAAACAATACAGGTTTCTGGAAAAATAAATAAATAAATGCACTTGTCTTTGTTGTACCTTCACTTTTCCTGAACTCTTCCACCAAATTCTCTGCTTCCTCTTGGATCTGATACTGCAGAGTGCTCTTCCCCATGCCCAAGGACCTTCAGAGTCGCCATTGAAAATCGCCTTTGGTGCTTCCAGGTCCGACCCGTGGCAAGCAGAATCCCTGATGACACAGAACCACAGAATGACAGATGATTGGCCTTACTCAAGTCTTTAGAACTGACAGAAAGAGAAAATACCCTTCTCAGAACATTGTGATAGCAACAGCAAGAGCCAGGGGACTTAGACTTATATACCGCTTCACAGGGCTTTGCAGCCCTCTCTGAGCAGTTTACAGAGTCAGCCTCTTGCCCCCCAACAATCTTGGTCCTTATTTTACTGTCAGGATCGAATTCCTGGCTGTGGACGCATTCTTAACCACTGCGCCACCATGGCAGGCAGGCAGGCAGACAGGAGAGAGAGGGAGAGGGAGAGGGAGAGGGAGAGGGAGAGGGAGAGGGAGAAAGAAAGAAAGAAAGAAAGAAAGAAAGAAAGAAAGAAAGAAAGAAAGAAAGAAAGAAAGAAAAGGGCAGGCAGGAGGATGGGAGGAAGGAAGGAAGGAAGGAAGGAAGGAAGGAAGGAAGGAAGGAAGGAAGGAAGGAAGGAAGGAAGGAAGGAATAGCACTTAGACTTATATACCGCTCCACAGTGCTTTGCAGCCCTCTCTAAGCGGCGTACAGAGTCAGCCTCTTGCCCCCCAACAATCTGGGGCCTCATTTTACCGACCTCGGAAGGATGGAAGGCTGAGTCAACCTTGAGCCGTTCAGCACTGAACTGCTGGTGGTGGGCAGAGTTAGCCTGCAATGCTACATACAAATGTGGTTGTAAGTATAGCTGAACCACAATGGAGGTGACCCCAAGCAAATGAACATTGTCCTGTCTCCTGTGCCCACATCTGAAAAAAAAAGTTGATTGTTCTTACCTTTATTATTTGCCACTGCTTTAAATAAGGGGAGCAAAGGCCGGCCAGCCAAGTCTTCAGGGTGGGCGGTGAGACCCTCCTTCACCGCTTGGAAACCTTGTAATATAATCACAGGGTACGGCCCAAACCACAAGGTGAAGATATTCCCGTAGATCTTTGAGATCTGTTAGAAAAAATATCCCATTGGAAACCTTGTAATATAATCACAGGATACGGCCCAAACCACAACGTGAAGATATTCCCGTAGATCTTCGACATCTGTTAGAAAAACCATCCCAGGCGGTCTTTAAGATGCCTGTCTTTAAGATTCGTGTCCTAGACTGCTGACTCTTTTATTTTATTTTCATTCGAATAAAATGAAATGAAATGAAATGAAAAGGCAGTTCTCAAGGCGAAAGGCAAAAGGCACGAGTCAAAGCTGGGGGAGTGTAAGCCAAAACAAACAGTTGTTCCTGGAAAAGACTAACTCCCCACGGCTCCTCCTTAAAGTCACTCTGCTCCAGGTGTTCCTCCCGACTAACTTGGCAGCCGTTCTCTGAGGTTGCCTCCACTCTGCTCTCCATGCCCTTGGATCAAGCGGGGGAGGCAGCTGTTCCTCATCAGAGGGGACCTGCTGCCTATCAGCCCTACAGCCTGTCAGCAGCTGATCCTCCCCTGCGTCTGTGAGGGCAGGCAGCTCTCCATCTGGTCAATCGCCTCCCCCAATGCCTGAAGGACCTGTGAGAGCATCGTCCTCAGCCCCTGGCCTTTCCAAACAGGCCAAGGGAGACGTGCCATCCCTGTTGGACAGTCCCAGTTCCAACTCCTCCTCCGAACTGGGCTCCGATGGGGCCATGACAACTTACGACCGTTGCAGCATCCTCATGGTGATACGATCAAAATTCAAACACTTGGCCCTTGTCTCCTATTTAGGACGGTCGCAGTGTCCCGGGGTCGCGTGATCCCCTTTTCGGACCTTCTGACAAGCAAAGTCAAGGGGGAAGCCAGATTCACTTAACAACCATTTGACTACCTTAACAACTGCGGTGATTCACTTAACAACCATGGAAATGAGGTTGAAAAATGGGGCAAAAATTCACTTAACTGTCTCATTTAGCAACAGACATTTTGGGCTCAATTGTGGTGGTAAGTCGAGGATTACCTGTCAGGGTCCTAGTTTTAGCCAATCCTTGTTGATTTTAAGTTTTTTAAAAAAATATTTTTACCGTTTTCCTATTCTTGCTTTTATCGTGTTGTGAGCCCCCAGTCACACTGATAGTGAAAGGGGCAGCACGTACATTTAATAAAGAAATAAGCAGATGTTGAAAGATCTTAAAAATACGGAGGATCGGAGAGGCAAGTTGGGGAAATTATTATTTTTTAATTCATTCATTCACTTGTTTGTTTGTTCATTCAATTCATCCCTCTCAAACTCATTACTCTAGCCCAGGGGTAGGCAACCTTGGCTCTTTTAGGACTCGTAGACTTCAACTCCCAGAATTCCTGAGCTAGCATGGGGGAACAATGGCCCCTTCATGACTCCTGGACTTCAACTCCCAGAATTCCTTAGCCAGCATGAAGGAACTATGGCACCTTCATAACTCGTGGACTTCAACTCCCAGAATTCCTGAGCCAGCATGGCTCAGCTTGGAAACCTCTCCCTTTCCCCTCAGCATGGCTGGCTCAGGAATTCTGGGAGTTGAAGTCCACCAGTCATGAAGGGGCCATAGTTCCCCCATGCTGGCTCAGGAATTCTGGGAGTTGAAGTCCACGAGTCATAAAAGGGGCAAGGGGGCCTACCTCTGCTCTAGGGCATGGGGGTCTCCAATTTCAACTCCCAGAGGCTGCTGAGGAATTCTGGGAGTTGAAGTCCACAAGTCTCAGAGTTGTCAAGTTTGGAGACCCCCCTTCTCTAGGGTGCTAACAAGGAATAAAACCCGGTAGAAACATCCCAACAAAACAACAAAACCTATAGCAAGCAACAACAACAGCAACAAAAGACCCCCAACACTATCAGCATAGTCATGATACAGCTATGTGTGTCCCTCGAATCAAGTTCAACTTCAGATAACATCCGTGTTGTGGTTTTTTGGCAAGAGGGGAGAATGTTTGGCCCTGTCTCTCGCAAAACCTGATCACATGATCCTGGCACACTGTAACCGTCATAAAGTATGAACCAGTTGCCAAGCGTCTGAATTTTGATCACGTGGCCTTGGGGATGCTGTAATGATCGCAAGTTTGAAAAACATAAGTCTCTTTTTTCATTGCCATTGTAACTTTGAAAGGTGACTAAATGGACTGTTGTAAGTCGAGGACTTCCTTTATCAAACGATCTGATCAGAAAAAAATAAGGTTTTTCTAGCAGCTTCTAAGTTTGGCAAATCTGTCCCGCTCATCTCTGCCTGGTTACCGAGAGACTTACAAATTAAGGTCTTTAGAATTTTTTTTCTGATTTCTTTCTATTGCCTAAGTTTAGCCCTACCAATCTGAAGTTCCCACATATCTTCCAATTATTTTGTTGATCGCCACTCCACTTACCTCCAGACTGATTATTTCTGAGAATTTTCACATTGTTCCTCAAGAATGAACATTTTTATGCATTCCGTATTAGAGTACATATTGCACATGTTCCAGTGTGCAAAATGCCTTGACCAGAGATATTGTTGTTGGAAGTGGACCAACGGAAGAGCTAAAAATGTATTTTTTTTTGTTATTATTGGTAACATGTTATCAAGAAAGATCAACATTTGTCCAATTAGAAGACATGGTGAGCACAAACAATAGCTCTTACAAAAACAAAGAAAGATTTGACCGCACAAATCTTTGGCCACGCAAAAGCCACAATGTCACTTAGCAATATTCTCCAAAGCGCCTGAAGGCAGGAAAAAGAAGCAATAGATGGAAACTAATCAAGGAGAGAAGCAACCTAGAATAAAGGAGAGACTTCCTAACAGTGAGAACAATTAACCAGTGGAACAACCTGCCTCCAGAGGTTGTGAATGCTCCAAAACTGGAAGTTTTTAAGAAGAGATTGGACAACCATTTGTCTCAAATGGTACAGGGTTTCCTGCCTGAGCAGTGGGTTATAAAAGATCCCTTCCAACTCTCATATTGTATTGTATTGTATTGTATTGGATTGGATTGGATTGGATTGGATTGGATTGGATTGGATTATACTGTATTGTATTGTATTGCATTGCATTGCATTGTATTGTACTGTACTGTACTGTATTGTACTGTATTCTATTCTATTCTATTCTATTCTGTTCTGTTCTGTTCTGTTCTGTTCTGTTCTGTTCTGTTCTGTTCTGTTCTGTTCTATTCTATTCTATAAATTATCTGTGCATCTCCCCAAACAATAATTTGTTCTTTGATCCATGTCAATCAGCTGGTGAAAGGGATAGAAAACTCATACCTCAGTCAAGTGTTCCCGGTTTAGTCGAAGAAATTTGGGGTGCCATAAGGATCCGACGAAAGGCAGAGGTGTCGGCCCTGGTGGATAGCGCCTTCTTTGAAACTGCAGCCTCACCAGTTGGACAACCAGGAGGCAGAGCACAAGCGGGAAGAAAATGAAGCTGAGCGCCAATATTTCTGTGCAGCTTCTCAAAGGGGTGTGCTGGGACTTCGCTTGCAGAATCCCTTTGTTCTTCTGATTTTGTTCCCATGAGTGGCATCCTACACAGAGGATTTCAATCTGCTCTCCTTCTTTGGCAAGTCTGCTTCCAGTTCCACCTCTCTGCTTCAGGGCATTTTCATCTTTGGATCCCGTTTAGAAAATTATGTTATAAGGTTAATGGAAGAAACGATATGTCTATCTAAGTGACTTCTTTTACACTGGTGCGGCTTGTGTGAAAGATTAAGCTGGCATGGCATGGTAGTCCTTGACTTACAGGCACAATGGAGCCCAAAATTTCTGTTGTTAAGCGAGACAGGTATTAAGTGAGTTTTGCCCCAATTTACGACCTTCCTTGCACCCATGGACATTCTTGTTTTTTCTTTGAAGACGTTTCGCTTCTCATCCCAGAAGCTTCTTCCACACTGACTGGATGGTGGGGAATGGAAGGATTTATACTCCTTGCAGACAGCTGGTCATTTGCCTTCTTTTAGAGAGTTGTTAAGGCCACTTGGAGGTTTATTTATTGGGGAAACAAAACAACCACTTCATAAACGGATGGCACAACATAGGAGAACAAACCCATCAGGACCAGATTCAGCAGTGCATCTGCATTTAAAAGACCAAGGCCGCTCTTTTGAAGACAGCAAAGTCCACATTTTGGACAGAGAGGACCGCTGGTTTGAAAGAGGGGTCAAAGAGGCCCTCTATGTCAAACCTGAACAGCCCTCTCTCAACAGAGGGGGAGAGATACGACACCATCTATCTCCAGTCTACAACACACAGTCCTTTCAGCGGTCCCGAGAAGGCTCCACACCCATTTGCACCACTCAGGTTACCCTGAGGACACAGACAAGCCTCCAGGTAGCTTTAACGACTCTCCGAAAGAAGGCAAATGACCAGCTGTCTGCAAGGAGTATAAATACTTCCATTTCCCCACCCTCCAGTCAGAGCTGAAAAAGCTTCTTGGATGAGAAGCGAAACATCTTCAAAGAAAAAACAAGAAAGTCCAGTTGCCTCGTGAAAAAGCATCTTTGAGGCTCAACTACTTTGGCCACCTAATGAGAAGCGAGCACTCCTTGAAAAAGACCCTGATTTAACATTTAAGGAAAAAGGAGAATGGCAGAGGACGAGATGGGTAGATAGTGTCATCGACACAAAGAACATGAATTTGGGGAAGGTCCAGGAGACAATGGAGGACAGGAGGGACTGGCGTGCAGTGGCCCACACAGTCGCGAAGAATCAGACATGACTTAGTGACTGAACAACAAACAACAATAAATAGGTTAAGCATAAAGAATATTAATAAAATCAGCAAAATCTATAATTCCCAGTATTAGTATATGGGTAATCCTTGACTTACAACAGTTCATTTAGTAACTGTTCAGAAGTTGTGGGTGCTCCATCACGGGAGGTTTTTAAGAAACTAGACAGCCACGTCTGAAATGGTTAATAGGGTCTCCTGTTTGAGCAGGGGGCTGGACTAGAGGACCTCCAAGGTTCCTTCCAGCTCTACTCTGATTGGTTGATTCATAGAGAAAAATGCAAAGATCTTCATTTAGGCAAAAGAAATAAAACGACGGGTTTCCTAAGATGGCTTGTGAGAAAGGTCTTGGAATGTAGGTGGTGATAAATGAAATACAAGCCAGCCATTTGCTATTGCTGCAGAAATGACAAGTCCTATTTTTTACATTGCATCATCAGGAATATATTTTCCCAATCATGGCAATTAGTGGGAGAAGTGGTATATCATATGTCTGATACACACACGTAAAAAATAAAAACCCAAGGAAAGGGTTTGATCGCACTGTTGAAGCAGCCACATGATTTTAATTAATCCACCCTGTGGACGTTCTTGGCAATGGCTTGGGTCTACCTTGAATATTTGGGCCATCAAGGACTCAAACAGGAACTGCTTTGGAGAAAAACAACAAGGAGTAAAATAGGACCCTGCCTGCTTCGAAAATGGCGCAGAGATGATGCTTGGCACTTGCACAGTGCAAACAGTCTGAAAGTGACATCTTGCTTGCTGTGACCTGAAGATGCCTGGAGGGACCCATCCTCTTGAATGAACTCCATGTCTGTCCTAGTCCACTGCTACAACAGCCTAAGACCATCCTCAGATATCCTGGTTTGGGAATACTTGTTTTCCTTCTGCACTATATTCAAGGCTGCCCATCCCAACATTGTAAAAAGGTGAGGAACCTGGTGGGGATGACCATCTGGGCAAAGGGATCTATCTCGGCTCCAAACTTGGCCAAAGACTCAGGCAATCTTGTGTTCTGCTCAGTTTGGGTCTTAGTCTGGTGGCAGAACCGATTAAGAATACCAGACATGGGTGCAGGTTTTGTTTCTTTTTATTGAAGCGCTTCAGCAAAAGGGGCCCCAGCCCTCAGAATGCCAGGACCCAGAACAAAGGATTCAACAAGCTTTTGTACAGTTTTTCAAGGCGGGATGAAGAAGCATGGTCTAATAGGCATTCTGAAAGTGATCTAAAGCAAGGGTGTCAAACTGTCGGCCCGCGGGCCAGATGCATCATTGCGAAACTGCACTCACCCCATTGCCGGCGATGGCAAAAACGTCGCGATACATCACGTGACGTTGCGAGTTTGACACCCCTGATCTAAAGGGTCTTCTATTGGTGCCATCTCTATTTCTAAGTCTTAACTCTTAAACATTTCAAAACTTATCTAACAAGTCTTCTATTGGCTCTAATTCAGTCCTATTCCTAAAAATTAACTATGGTAATAGGCATCCTGGAAGACATTTAGCAGGTCTTCTACTGACTCTGTCTTAGTCCTATTCTTTATCTTCGCAATATGTCTCCTATGATGTGCCTGACAGTCAACTCCTGTTTTCTACACTAAAAGGGGCCCCACCTGTCCACACATCTTTGTTATACAGGCCTTGCAGACACACATCTCCTCCCTTCCTTCTGAGTTCAAGCCACAACTTTGTATTTTTACAGCAAACGGCCCATCACTTGTCGCATGGAAACAACACTCAACACTGGCAGATGGCCTTGAATTAACCTTGGATGGCTTTGAATTTCTGTCCTTAATCGTTCAGTAATGTGGCTGCTTTCAACAGCGCAGGCCTCAAATGGGATCCTGTCTTCGCCTTGATCTTCCTTTTCTCCCGGAGGGGCAGGGAAACGGGTCTTGGACAACTTGCCTTAGCCAACTCTTGGCTGCCAACTCACCTCAGTAAAGTTCTACATTTAGGCAAGAAAAACCAAATGAACAGGTATAGTATAGGTGGTACCTTGCTCAATAGTAGCAACTGTGAGAGGGATCTCGGAGTCCTAGTGGACAATCGCTTAGATATGAGCCAGCCGTGTGCTGCAGCTGCCAAAAAAGCCAACACAGTGCTAGGCTGCATTAACAGAGGGATAGAATCAAGATCACGTGAAGTATTAATACCACTTTACAAGGCCTTGGTGAGGCCACACTTGGAATCCTGCATCCAGTTTTGGTCACCACGATGTAAAAAAGATGTTGAGACTCTAGAAAGAGTGCAGAGAAGAGCAACAAAGATGATTAGGGGACTGGAGGCTAAAACATATAAGGAACGGTTGCTGGAATTTGGTATGTCTAGTTTAACGAAGAGAAGGATGAGGGGGGACATGACAGCAGTGTTCCAATATCTCAGGGGCTGCCACAAAGAAGAGGGAGTCAGCCTATTCTCCAAAGCGCCTGAAGGCAGGACAAGAAGCAACAGATGGAAACTAATCAAGGAGAGAAGCAACCTAGAACTAAGGAGAAACTTCCTGACAGTTAGAACAATTAACCAGTGGAACAACCTGCCTCCAGAAGCGGTGAATGCTCCAACACTGGAAGTTTTTAAGAAGAGACTGGACAGCCATTTGTCCGAAATAGTATAGGGTTTCCTGCCTGAGCGGGGGGTTGGACTAGATGACCTCCAAGGTCCCTTCCAACTTTTATTATTATTATTATTATTATTATTATTATTATTATTATTATTATTATTATTATTATTATTATTGTTGTTGTTGTTGTTGTTGTTGTTGTTATTATTATTATTATTATTATTATTATTATTATTATTATTATTATCTGCAAACGGCCAACTTGCCAGGGGGACAACTTTCAGCAGTCAGTCGGAGGGAGAGCCGGGCAGGTACGTGAGTGAGCGGGTGGGCAGAGCGCAGAGCAGAGAGCACGTTGTGGCAGGGGGCAGGGAGGCAGCAGCTGGGGACTTCCCATTTTTCACAACCTCTGCCGCCGCTGCTGTGCCAGGCTCGTAGCTGCTGTTGCCACCGCACTAAGTCCAAATGGGACCGGCCCTGGTGGCAGCAAGAGGTGTGAAAATGGGGAGCCCCTGGTCACTGCTGCCTGCCCACAACCTCCCCCAATGTGCTCTGCACTCTGCCCGTTCCTCATTTGCTCGGCTGCCCGGCCCTCCTTCCAGCCGTCTGCGGTGAGTTCTCCTGGCAGCCAGTTGGCCGTGTGGAGTTGTCCTGTGGCGAGTTGACAGAGGTGAGTTGGCGGAGATGAGCTAGTAGAGGCAGGTTGGCTGCAGCCAGCTGGCCAAGGCAGTGGTCCCATTCCACAGGGAAACTAGGGAGAAGAAAAAAGTAGGGTGAGTTCCCAAATTGGGGAAGAGCAGAGAACCCCCCTCTACAAATTCCTTGCCTCATGGTATTCATTGTCTCTGCTTCTCCACAACCTTCCCACTTTTCTCAGCTGGTTTTCCACCTTGCTAGTCTGAGTGCCTTGCCAAGAAAGGTAAGATACAAAATCACATCAATCATATAAATCAGGGGTCTTCAAACTTGGCCCTTTTATGACTGGTGGACTTCAACTCCCAGAATTCCTCAGCCAGGCGTGCCTGGCTGAGGAATTCTGGGAGTTGAAGTCCACAAGTCATAAAAGGGCCAAGTTTGAAGACCCCTGTCTTAAATCTAACAAACAAAATGGAGGCTGGCTGAGGAATTCTGGGAGTTGAAGTCCACAAGTCATAAAAGGGCCAAGTTGGAAGACCCCTGTCTTAAATCTAACAAACAAAATGGAGGCTGGCTGAAGAATTCTGGGAGTTGAAGTCCACAAGTCATAAAAGGGCCCAGTTTGAAGACCCCTGTCTTAAATCTAATAAACAAAATGGAGGCTGGCTGAGGAATTCTGGGAGTTGAAGTCCACAAGTCATAAAAGGGCCAAGTTTGAAGACCCCCGTCTTAAATCTAACAAACAAAAT
>NW_015386352.1:1014450-1015917 GCF_001527695.2 Protobothrops mucrosquamatus
AAAAAATTTTGTTTCGCCAATTTCAATTCTTTAACTCTTTCTCCTTGTTCCATCACATTTAATTTATGTTTGGCTAATGCCATTCCCACTTTAATCGATTCATCCTGGGGCTCTTTTTGTAGTTTGGATTCAAATTTTTTAATTTCTTCATGTAGTATGTTTTGCCTTTGTCTTTTCTCTCTATTTTTCCTTGCTATTTTTAATTTCATATATGGGGCTAACTGCTAAAAAAAAAAAAAAGCTGCCAGAGCAATTTGTAAGATTGCACAATCAGCTGGGTAAAAGTAAAGCTGCAGCTGTGATGACACCAATGCACAGAGCAGAGATGGCACGAAATTTCTCCATCTTTAATTATTACTAATTTATAGTACTACAAATCATTATGCAATAAAGATCTGAATGCTTTATTTCTTCAGAGTCGTTTTAAAGTTGGGCTGTATATTCTCATGTCACAGACAAAATCTTGCAAAAGGTTGCAGAGAGTAAGAAACGATTGATGGCGCATACAAATTACAGAGTTGGAAGGGACCTTGGAGGTCATCTAGTCCAACCCCCTGCTCAGGCAGGAAACCCTATACCATTTCAGACAAATGGCTGTCCAGTCTCTTCTGAAAAACCTCCAGTGTTGGAGCATCCATAACTTCTGAAGGCAGGGTGTTCCACTGATTAATTGTTGTAACTGTCAGGAAGTTTCTCCTTAGTTCCAGGTTGCTTCTCTCCTTGATTAGTTTCCATCCGTTGCTTCTTGTCTGGCCTTCAGGTACTTTGGCGAACAGGTTGACCCCTTCTTGTTTGTGGCAAGATGTTGGAACATTGCTATCATGTGAACCCTGGTCCTTCTTTTTATTAAACTAGACATACCCAATTCCAGCAACGGCTATTGCAGAGAAAATTTGACACTGATGGGAATTTCTTTCCTATAAAACTCCAATCAATCTAGAAAGGACAAGATTTTTAGTTGGGCTACGACTTGAGATCTGAGGGATCAGTTTTCATGCTGTACAGTGCAGTCAGAGTTATAATTAATCAAGGAACACTTTCTCCCTAATTATTCTGCATTATAAGACACGCTATGCAACTCAGATATAAGCTTACCTATAACCACAGGTCTCACCCTGAAATTCAAGGTTGGAAATCAATCCTTGCCAAGCAGATTTAGGAGATAATTGTTGCTTAGGAGCACTTAAGAAATCAGTTCAGAAAAGCCAACAATGGCAGAGGGGAAAATATCCTGGATTAAAAGGTTTAGATTTACGTTGTTATCCCTGGGAATGGAAACCAGCCCATCGGTTTAGCAAACATTTTGTTTGGAAAGATGCATTAGGCTTCATCTCCAGCGTCTCCAGAAGACTTTTTGAAATTCTGTGAACATTGCCACAAAGCCAGCACACCAGCGGTGGGATTCAAATAGGTGAACAACCGGTTCTCTGCGTGGATGCCGCTTCCGGAAGTCCATTCTTGGCCTGG